>NW_025927613.1:2400000-2732597 GCF_022837055.1 Prionailurus viverrinus
AGGCCAGTGTCATCCTTCCTACCATCCCCCTCCCCCTCTGAAAGGATAGCCATCTCTTTACACCAACCTCAGTCTTCCTTTCCTCTGAGCTTACAGAAGGATCCATCTCTCCTCCCCATTACCATAAGGAGTCCTTTCCTCTGTGCTTTTCAGCCTCCTGACCATACCAGGGAGCTTCAACTCACTTCAAGAATGCACATTTTTATCTGTTATGGGCTTGACACTGTGTTAGTCAATGTGCTAGGTGCTATAGGGGGGATGTAAATGTGATTAAGATCTGACCCCTTTCTTCAAAGAGTTTACACTCTAAATGGAGCCTACCATATACTTTAAAAT
Organism: Prionailurus viverrinus; assembly: GCF_022837055.1. Taxonomy (NCBI): domain Eukaryota; kingdom Metazoa; phylum Chordata; class Mammalia; order Carnivora; family Felidae; genus Prionailurus; species Prionailurus viverrinus. The sequence goes on from NW_025927613.1 coordinate 2,400,337, forward strand.
ATTTCTTCGTCCTTGTCATCAATCAGCTTTCCATTCCTACTGATTCCTCCCATCTGTGGTCAATTATATTCAGGCTGCACTTTGGTCCTGTTGCCCTTTTTAGCTGTTGCTTCTCTTTTTTCATTATCAGATTTCTCAAATGATTGGTCTATACTCTCCCTCCCCTTCTTCACAATGTACTCCCTCTCTAACTCCACAAAAACCTTTTGCTTAACCACTCAATTAAAACTTTCTTCTTTGGGGTTACCGGTGACCTCCTTTTCTCTGGCCTCTTGGTAGCTTTGTATTGATTATATTAAATTAAATCTTCTAGATTCTAAAATACAAACTTGGCTATCTGCCTCTCCAGTCACTTCCACAGTTTCTCGGTTGATTCCTTGTCCTCTTTCTACTAGCTATAGGCACATTCATTGGCCTTTTGGTTTTCTGTGTACTGGCTCTGTTGAGCTCATCTACTTCCGTAAATGTGGCTTTGCACTTAGGACTGTAGCTCTGACCTAGTTCAGCTACCTTTAGGACACCCTCATAGGGCTGTCACCATAAATTCAGCTTGTCCAATACCAAATTTATAACTTCAGTCCTAAACCACTCTGACCTTCCTTCCACAGGTCCCATTTTGGTCAGTCATTTTTGCAGACATCCATATTTGAAACTTATTTCAACATTCTCCTCATTTATTGCTCATCTGAAATTATCACTGAAGCAAGGCACTTTCTTCAAAATATTTCTTATTTTTCTCCTCTCCATTCAAAATGCTACTTCCCTAGTCCAAACCTTTAATGGATTGTTTCTGGAATGATGCAAGTCTCATGCATTTCTCCCCACTCCACTGCATCCTGCATACAACCAGACAAATAGTTTTTCTAAAATACCATTTTCAGGGGCGCCTGGGTGGCTCAGTCAGTTAAGCGGCCGACTTCGGCTCAGGTCATGGTTTCGCGGTCCCTGAGTTCAAGCCCCGCGTCAGGCTCTGTGCTGACAGCTCAGAGCCTGGAGCCTGTTTCAGATTCTGTGTCTCCCTCTCTCTGACCCTCCCCCGTTCATGCTCTCTCTCTGTCTCAAAAATAAATAAACATTCAAACAATTTTTTTTAAATACCATTTTCACTGTATCTTTACTACACTGAAAAACTTACGAGGCTCCCCATGGCTTGTAAGTCCAAACTTCAGTCTGACACTTCAGATTCTCCTGTAATTCAGCCCTATCTTGCCCTATGTGAAATTACCAAGCAAATATTAGGAGCCTTGTAAATTAAATTGTTTTTTCTTAATTACCCACTGTACCTTCCCGTATACCTTCTCCTTCAATCATACCCTACCCACTAGACATGCATTGTTGCTCCATCCCCTCACCCCTGCAGCTCTTTCATTCTCTATTCTTCCCTCTAATTGTTTTCATACTTTCATAACCACCAATCAAAAGCTCACCTATCCTTCGAAGTGTATCTGAAGCATAGTCACCTCCTAAAAGTCTTCCAGGCAACTCCAGCTCGTACTGATCTCTGTCCTTCTACTGCCTAAAACACTTGCCTCAAATTTGCCTATGCTCTCAAATTTATATGTAATTTAACAGTGTTACAAACATTTTCATTATGTTTGAAATGTTTTGCAAGTGTAAACTTGAGTTTTATAAATACTTTCAGGGCAATAACAACATCATAGATTTCTTTTTCATCAGCAGCAGCAGCGGCATCCTTCACAGCTTTAGTCATAGGTTTCATACACCTTAAGTACCACTGAACTAAAATTTAACTGCACCAAATCTTCCCAGTTTTCTGAATACAAGGTTAGTATTGAATCTCAGCAAAAGGTATGATGGCCAAGCTGAGCTGGGCACCTGCACTGGTGTACTGTTATTTGGTTCCTCACTGCCCCCCCCCCTCCCCCCCCCCGCCAAGCCTATTATTCCAGCCCTCCCCCTGTTCTATGTATCCAGCCCTGGGATCTGTCCTGGGCTAAGAGATGTCTCAAACCCTCCCCCCACCACCCTGCCATCCCCAATCCACTTACTGGTTCCATTGTCATTGGTTTCAATGTTTCAGGCTCCTGATGGTCTGTAAGTTCTGTTTTGTGACTAATGGTAGTAGTTTCCGCTCCTTCCCTTACCTCTTTATCCAACCTGTTCTGCTCTCAGTAGGATCAAGAAACAGAGTTATCATTGCCTCCATCCAACATCCTCATAGATTCTCTATTTAGAGGCCTTGTCTCCTGCACGCCCCACTGCCCAAGACTTAAGCTCAGGAGTCCTCCCCACTTTATTGTTTGCATGGATTATGTACCCATTTCCATTCACCAATTCTCTTGACTCAAGGACTGCCCCTCCCTCTCAATGTCTTAGCAAACCTACTAAGTTCTGGCTTTATTCTCCCCACCTGTGGTTAACAAATCTGCTTTGGGCCCACTACCTAGTTTCATTTCACCTAACTCATTTTTATTTTTGCTAATCATTTACAGTTCAACATTGCCCACTTTCTTTTTAACTGTTACCTATTCTGATGCTTTTAGATGTAGAGGTCACTCACCAGTCTGTCTTCTGATTCAAATATGGAGTAATCAACAGTGAAATTTGCACCAAAGTCATCTGGGGGGGGGGGGTGGGGAGAAAAAAATCAGTAGTGACAAAGGAAAAAGGTAGCAGTAGGTCTAGAAATGGAAAGAGGAAGAAATTGCTCCGAATACTTCAACTTGTTCAAGTTGTAACATTTACTGGTGTAATCTAATTCTAATGAACTTTAATGTTAAAAATGTTTGTGAGTGTGTCTGAATTTATATTTTCAATCTGGTATCCAAAATAATTTACAAATTTGAAAATTTTTAAATTGTTTCAACCCATTTCCAAAGAATTGAAAATCACTGGCTTGAGAAATAACGCCACAAGCCTTGATAAGGTCTTTGCTCATAGCCAAATTTCCTCTGATCTAGTTGTTCCAATTGCAAAGAGAAAGGCAAAGTCTCAGAACTAAGCATCCCCAAAACCTCTGTCCATCCTACTGGGGATCAGAGACGCATACATACTCACCATAATTGGGGGTGACTGTATAATAATAGACCACCTGATAATAATCATCCTCTTCTAGTCCTTCTTCATCCCCATATTCTTGTCCTACGGGGACAAGGACTAGAGGTCAAGGGGCATCTGGAACTCCTTAGCAAAAGAAGGACACCTGAAGTTGATCTCAGCTCTATCAATGTCTTTGCTTTCTGCCTCCCCTCCAAGGCCTTACTATCTCACTGCCCCTGTACCTCTAAACCCTTCTCAGTCTTTGGGGCTCCATATCTGTGCTGAGGCTTGTGACTCTGTGCCCTTTCAATTCAGGAACTCCTAGAGAGAAAATGTGTCTCTTCACATTCTGTAAACCCAAAATAAGACCTAAAGCTGAAAAAGGTAGGAAGCAGAGATACCAGAAATGAAGAACTCCAAATCTCTTCTGGAGAATGCTGCAGACCATATTAGATCTGTGAGATATCTTCTCACCTCAGTGTCTCACACAGAACGGAGACATACATCTTTAGGCTTTTGGACTCGGGTTTTAGTTCCCGATTCGCTGCAGACTAATGGAATAGCCCTGAAGAAGCCACTAACCATCGCTTTTTTCAAATGAGTCAGCTGGACTAAATGACCCATCTACATTAGTTTTTCTTCCTTCCTAGGACTAAAAATATGTGGCTTTGACATGATTAGGTCTCCAGGCCTCCTACTAAACACTTCCCTACGCTCCTTGAATGCTCTCCCTGAATCCCAGGCAATGACACACAAATCTGGAGGAAAAGGAAACAATGAGAGTACCTGGCAGACTGGGAACAAAGGAGGGAAGGAGCCAAGCTACTTTTGGGAGTCTGTCCCTGAGGGGAAGCCAGTTCTCCACTACCATAAAGGCCACCCCCTACTTCTGTGTCCTTACTAATACAAGGGGTTTTCTCCAACCCTCTGGGAAGGAAGATCCCCCAGCTTCCCTCACTAGTATCAGAGTGCCCCGCCTTCCAAGAGCCCACCTCTCTCCTCCACCCTCACTGTAGTCCCTCTCCCTCTTGTCCAACTCTGCGGTGATAGACAGCTGACGTGACTCTTGGTGGGGACTCCCTGTGTCAAGGGTTCCATCTTCATCAGCTGTCTCTGACAGGACTCTGTTTTCCTCCCCTTCTTCTGGCTCTACTTTCCAGATTCCCCCCACCCCCCACCCCGCCCCGCCCCACCCCAACACTGGACTCTGGCACAAACGAGTGTTATTACTCCCCATTAAATTGCACCTCTCATCCACTCCTCATTTTTCTTTTCTCCCACCCCACTTATGATAGAAGATCTGGCCCAAAAGCTCAGGGAGAGAGAGTGAACTTACCCAAGATAAGTGGCACAGCAAGGATGGCTACAAAGAGGACATCCATTCTGGATTCTGCACTATTGCTGTGAAAGTAAAAAAGGAAATTACAGCGTTTCTCACCAAACTTCCCCCGCCTCCTGCCCTCCTCCAAAGCTGCTGCAACTCTTTTCCCCAGGGAGTAGAATTCCCCGCCCAGTTGCCGACTGACTAGATCAATGGTTGCTACCGGTCAGCCAGAGAGCTGCCCAGATTAAGAGAGAGGCAAAGTGGATTTTGATGTGAACGTGTTCACTGAGCTTCCCCAGTCCTAGATTAGATCCATTCAGGACTCCGCTGACACTACCAAAGCAAGCAAGCAGACAAACCAAAAGCCAGACCAAAACCCAAAACCCGTGCCTATCTAGAAGCTTCCCCTCTGAAGAAGAGGACTCCCTCCTAGTCCTCACAAAAAGCTCACCCTCCCTTTCACGGTCCCTAACTTACCATCACTATCTAGAGTCCAGGCTTATTCACAATCTCTTTCTTCACAGTCAAAATTTTAGAGGAACCGATGAGCACTTTTTTCTAGACTGAAAAAATGTCCTCTCTTCTGCCTGTCTTGGACTCTGAAATACAAGAGCAATACTAACATCATTGTCTGATACCCAAAGCACCTGCTGCAGTACTTCTGATAAAAATCTCTCAGCCAAGGCCAGTTATTTCCTCTATGGCAAGTACTGACCTCACTTCATGTCTTTCTCCACTTTCTGGATACAGGATGGAAGAAGGGAGGAAACAGCCTCTTTCCTCGAATAGATGCCCCCCCTCCCCACTTGCTATGCCCCCTTCATTCTATCCACAGGGATAGAGTTCATCTCGCCCTTCTCTCTGCTTTTATATTTCCCATTTTCATTCAGTTCAACTCAGAAGCATTTAGTAACATATATGCTAGGCCCAATCTGATAGGCAATTCAGAGGTCACTGGCGAGGGAATAAGAATAGTTATGTTGTTTAAAAGGAAGTTAATAGATATCTATTTAACATCTACTACAAGCCAGGCACTGTGAAAGTCTCTGTGGAACCACCTGTGGACAAGAGAGGTTTGGTGTTTGCTCTTAGCACTTAGAAATGCTGTGCGAATAGCTCAAAGGAGAGATGAGAAGACTTGTATTCTCGTATCTCTTCTCCTGACTCGGCCTGCTAGCTTCAGAAGCAAGACACACTGGAGTTTTGAGCACTGGCCAGCATGTTTCCACCATCTTAACCTTTTGCGGGGGAGGATTTGCTTGATGATGATGATTTTCCATGTAAATCTATACAATCTATTCCTTCAGCTCCTTTCTAGAATTTCCTGGAAAAAAATGTAAAACGCTTCTTGTGGATGTACCCATATGCATTAACTCATAAATCACTTCCAGTAAGGAAAGGAAGCCCGATTCTCTTCGAACAATTTCTATAGTTGTTTTCTTTGTACTTTGATTAGTCTCTCAAAAACAATATTCCAGATCCCCTCACTTTTCCATCCTGGTACTCTTTTGCCTAAACGTTCCTCCCTAAAGACTGGCCCTACCCCCATCCAAATGAGGTTACAATACCCTCCTCTCCTACTTTAATTTTCTTTCACTCTAATACACACAACCCCTGTGCCTTCCCCTGGCCTGAGGAAAAGACACCACTGAAGTTCATTTTCAGAAATAAATAGAGGAAGTATGACCTAAAAGGAACTGTGTGACTTGGGGGGCGGGGGTGCTTGTCGTTTTTCTTTAACCCCATAGCTCTAATTGCTTTTTACAAACAGTCTTAACTCTGAATCTTAACACCGAATCCCATCTGACCTCCTTCCTAACATTGCTCTCCAGGCTCTTCTTCGTCTTTCCTACTCTCTGGTCATTACAGATGAAAGCGTCATTAGCGGTATACTCACTGAATTGCATGTTTCCTATACTCGTCTGTTCAAAGAGCTCTTACTTTTAAGTCTAACCTTCATCTCTTAGGCAGTAGCTCAAGCCCATTTCCTCTCATTCAAGTAAGAACAATACCCGTCCCTATCTCCCTGCACCCTCTATCCTGTGCTTTCTTTGTATTTGTCCTTTAGGTTCCAACAGGATCTTCCCCTCCCCCGCTCTGCAGCTCTTCAAGAAGACGCAGAATTGCTACCACCCTTCCCCACAAAATAACGAAAGGAAGCCGCAGCCAAGGTCCAATGGGACCCAGGAAGCCGGGCCAGTCCCGGCCCACTCCCTCCTTTGACCAGCTCAAGCCACTCCCAGGACCGAAGTCGAAGGCTTAGTAGGGCAGGAGGACTACAACTCCCGGCAGGTTGTGCTGCCTCGTCCCCGCCCCCGCAGCTCCGCCCCCGCCGAGTCTTCATTGGCCTTCGGGGGGTGGGGATTGGATGGGAGGTGGCCATGGTGCTGCGGCCGGGGTTTGTTCCCTCCTCGGCTTCCGTAGAGGAAGTCGCGCGGACCTGTATCGGGGGTTTCGGTGTCCCCCCTCCCCTTCCCTGGGGTCCGGGGGTGACATTGCACCGCGCCCCTCACGGGGTCGCGTCGCCACCCCAAGCAGACTCCTTAGCTGACGTGCTGCCCCCGTCCACCCCTCTTGGCCAGGCCTCCACCCCACCCCCAGCTGCCCAGCCATGGGGGCCGCAGTGTTTTTCGGATGCACTTTCGTCGCTTTCGGCCCGGCCTTTGCGCTTTTCTTGATCACTGTCGCTGGGGACCCTCTTCGCGTCATCATCCTGGTGGCGGGGTGAGTAGGGGGTCGGGAAGACGCGGGAGGGCGCCAGAGAGAGAGAGAGAGAGAAAGAAAGAGAGAAAGAGATCCGGAAGGGGCTGGGCAAGCTTGGGAGCCTGAGTTGGGGGAGACAAGTCGGCGGTGAAGATTGGAAAGGGTCGAGTCAGGGGTCTAGATGATTTGCCCTTTCCCGCAGTTGGTTTCCGCCTTCCAGGGATCGCACAGATTCCTCCTATACTCCTCCCGGCGACGTCAGAGAAGGCCCAAGGCCAAGACTCGTGAGGGGGGTGTGCTGACCTCCGCCGGCCTGAAGGAGGATCCAGGAATGGATACCTCTCCCTACTACTGTGCGCGTACATTCTGGTTCTCATCGCTCTGAAGACTCATTAGTCAGATTTCTATCCCTTCCCCTGCGTCCGGATACCTACAAGACTCCCTTGGTGGAGACACCTATCCTGTCTCCTCCCAGTCTTCCAGACCATCCGGAAGTCTAACTTCCACTTTACATGCTGCAGCCTTGATTGGTTCTCCTCCTTGATTTCTCTGGCTCTCCCTACCCTGGCCTGTCTGATTGCCCTTGTCTTTCCTCAGGGCATTTTTCTGGCTGGTCTCCCTGCTCTTGGCCTCTGTGGTCTGGTTCATCTTGGTCCATGTGACCGACAGGTCAGATGCCCGGCTCCAGTATGGCCTCCTGATTTTTGGTGCTGCGGTCTCTGTCCTTCTACAGGAGGTGTTCCGCTTTGCCTACTACAAGCTGCTTAAGTAAGAAGATGGGATGGTCCAGAGGGGAGAAGGGCAGATGATTGCACTCTGAGAAGTGGGGCAGCCCCTGGGTGGTGGTTTGGAAGAGGAGGCACTAAGGGAGGATGTCAGAGGGAAAGGAGCATTCCTGCCTTTCCTCATGTTTCCCCTACCCCACCCTACCCCACCCCACCCCAGGAAGGCAGATGAGGGGTTAGCATCGCTGAGTGAGGACGGAAGATCACCCATCTCCATCCGCCAGATGGCCTATGGTGAGCCAAGGGAGAGGGACTGGAGGAGGGGGTTGGACACCCCCCTCTCCCAGGGAAGTCAAAACATGCACATGTTCCAAGGGGCTGCTTTTTTCCCCTTCATCCCTGACTTCCAAGGAGAGGTGGTCTGGAGGGAGAGTAGGTGTGGGGGAATTGTGACTGGGAATGGGGCGAGATCACTGGTAATCAGGCTACAGCGATCTCTGACATTGATGAGACCCTCCTTCCCCCCAGTTTCTGGTCTTTCCTTCGGTATCATCAGTGGTGTCTTCTCTGTTATCAATATTTTGGCTGATGCACTTGGGCCAGGTGTGGTTGGGATCCATGGAGACTCACCCTATTACTTCCTGACTTCAGGTAAGATCTGCTTTCTGCCTTGCCTTCATGCCCCATCCATCCCTGGCCCCGATCTGATTTATTGGTCCTCCCTGGGAGACTTCTTTGGCTCAACATCTCAGGAGGCTGGGAGCAGATGAGGCATGTATCTCATTTCCATCTCCCTCCCTGCAGCCTTTCTGACAGCAGCCATTATCCTGCTCCATACCTTTTGGGGAGTTGTGTTCTTTGATGCCTGTGAGAGGAGACGGTACTGGGCTTTGGGCCTGGTAGTCGGGAGTCACCTACTGACCTCGGGACTGGTGAGTTGGGGACAGGGGCCTGAGTTAGAAAAATATTTAATGGTCAGCAGGATGGAAGGGAGATCTGTTCTCACTTCTTAACATGTTAAAACATATCTAGGGAGGAGGCAGAAAGGTTAGTGTTTAGAAGACTCTCATCTCAGCATCAATTGTATAACCTGCCCTGGGTATCCTCTGGGAGTTTGAATGGATTAGTCAAACTGTAATACGAATGGCCGGAGGTGAGCAAGAGGGCAGAAACCTCTGAGGGAGCTGAAAATCAAAAGTCCTCAACCACAAAATATTGGTGCTCTGAAGGGAAGGATCAGGGGATTTGGGTGAGCTACCTGCGGGAGGTTTGGTTCAAAGGCATGTAGAGAGTTTGGGGATTAGGCAGAGAGAGAAGCTAAACTCATTTCTACTCTTATCTCCATCCCTAGACATTCCTGAATCCCTGGTATGAGGCCAGCCTGCTGCCCATCTATGCAGTCACTGTTTCCATGGGGCTTTGGGCCTTCATCACAGCTGGAGGGTCCCTCCGAAGTATCCAGCGCAGCCTCTCGTGTAAGGACTGACTACCTGGACTGATCGCCTGACAGATCCCACCTACCTGCCCACTGCCCATGACTGAGCCCAGCCCTAGCCCGGGTCCTTTACCCACCATTCTCTGTCTCCTCCTCGTCGGTCTATCCCACCACCTTCAGGGTTTTGCTTTGTCCACTTGTGACCTTTAGTCTCTAGGCTTTACCAGGAGCAGCCTGGGTTCAGCCAGTCAGTGACTGGTGGGTTTGAATCTGCACTTATCCCCACCATCTGGGGACCCCCTTGTTGTCCAGGACTCCCCATGTGTCAGTGCTCTGCTCTCACCCTGCGCAAGACTCACCCCCCTTCCCCTCTGCAGGCCGACGGCAGGAGGACAGTCGGGTGATGGTGTATTCTGCCCTGCGCATCCCACCCGAGGACTGAGGGAACCTGGGGGGGCCCCTAGGCCTGGGGTGCCCTCCTGATCTCCTCGCCCTGTATTTCTCCATCTCCAGTTCTGGACAGTGCAGGTTGCCAAGAAAAGGGACCTAGCTTAGCTGTTTCTGTGGAGATGAGATTAACGGAGGCTCAAGGGTAGATGAGCTCTAAGTTTCCCAGTACCTCCTCCCCAGACTGGGCATCTTGGTCTTTTTCTCAGGTCTGAGGGGAACCATTTTTGATGTGATAAAGACCCCAAACTGCCTTTTTTTTTTGTTTTTTGTTTTGTTTTGTTTTGTTTTTTGAGTGGGGAGGGAGGAGGTGAGTTGGAATTCTTCTAACCTCTTTGGACTATATTTTCTCTCCTCAAATTACTCTTCATGGCTGGGCTTATCTATCCACCTTTCCCTTTGGTCATGGGCCTTGGGGGAAAGGAAGGAAGTGCATGTTTGGGAAACTGGTATTACTGGAACTAATGTTTTCACCTCCTAGACCACCAGCATCCCTCCCCTCCCCAAGGTGAAGTGGAGGGTGCTGCTGTGAGCTGGCCCACTCCGGAGCGGCAATGCCCCTGGAGAAGTCAGACTACCATGACATCACAGGGAAGGAGGGCAGATTTTTTTCTAGTTTTTAATTGGGGTGTGGAGGGGGGTGGGGTGGGGAGGTTTTCTATGAACTGTATCATTTTCTGCTGAGGATGGCACATCCCATCCTTTTAATCAAGGTGATTGTGATTTTGACTAATAAAATAAGGAATTTATAATTGTGGGGGAAGTTGGCTTTTAAGGGAGGGGATAACATGTTAATTGAGATTTCTGCCCTCCCACATCTCTTACCCAGCCTCTTTCCCACCCTGGCAACCTCTGATCCCCTCCAGCATGGCTTTGGTACAAGGGTAAAAACCTGGGCTGGTGGTCTCATATGTCAGAAACTTTGGGTTAAGCATTTTCCAGAAGTGGACCTCCCTTCGCAGGACTGGGGTAAAAAGAGTTTTTCACCCCTGCTTCTTTTCCCCTGTCCTTTGCACACCTCTGCCACCTGAGGGATTAAGGAACTCCTCTCAAGAGCCCCAAAGGTAAGGCCAGGGGTGGGGTTAGAAACTTTAATTTCCAGATATATTGAGCAAAAAAATATAACCCCAACAGCAGCAACTCTTTTTCCTAAGGGGAGAATCTGCACGACATGTAGGGAAAGGGACATAAAGGCAAGGGGATAGAGGACTTTGGGGCGCATCCCCAACTTCCCCTGCTAATAAACACAATTTGCCCTTTGCGTTGTCAATGTGGGGATGGTCCTGATCTATATGATTTGAGAGGCCGTGGGCTCTGCTGTTACTCCTTGAATGAGAGCCTGTCCATGCCTCTCGGGAGGGGCTGTCTGGAGGAAGGAGGGGTGTCTGCCCACTACTTCTACAGTATTTTCTGGCCAGTCCCTGCCCCTCATTTTAGAAGCTCCCTGATTGGCATGAGGGGAAGGCATCCATGATGTCCAAGAAGGAGTCTATGCCTCTGTGGCTCGTGCTGAGGTGAAGACCACGCTTTTCCGGTTTCCTAGCCTCTTCTTCCTGGAAGGGGGAATAGTTGATGGAAATGACTAGTGTCCTAGGTGAAACAGATTAGAGGTGGAATAGAGTGCTTTTCGCTAGAAAAGAAAGGACCGAAGGAATGGAAAGTAGGACCTCACCGAATCTTTCTAGCGATGAAATAAACAGCCAGCAGAAGGCAGAGACAGCAGACCAAGATTCCCACTCCTAGACTCAGCATTTCGCCTGGGAGGAAGATGGAAAGTGTCACTCATTCTAGAACTCCCACAGATACTGAGCCTTTCCCTCCCTCTTTGTGGAGCAGGCCTCCCTCTCTTCATACCTGGGCGGGGCCGGCTTACCTGTGGTATACACGGATCCCACTGTAAGGGAAGAAGACTTGGGTCAGTGTGACCTGAGCTCCCCACCCCAGTGGGGAACAGCACTCTACCTCTATTTGCCGGGGAGATCACCTGGCACTCAGGGGTAGAAGCATTCCCAGTCTAAGCAAGTCCTAGAAACTGCTTCCCCTCCTATCCTTCCTTTTGTTCCCAGGGACTCCCTAACTTCTTGGCACGGAGTCCCCCAGTTTCCCATCTCCTTTCCAAGCCCTGTGTAGTCACCTTGGATGAAAGAAGTAAAGACTGTCCGCTGATTGAGAGGCTGGGGGGCTCGGTAGTTCCGTACCAGGGGCCTCGAGGGCTCCTCTTCTGTGGAGAACAATGTCTCCTGAAGCTCTTCCAGCTGAGGAGCAGAAGAGTGGGATTAGGGGAGAAGTGTCACTCACTTTGGGGAGTGGGAGAGCGTCTGAGGTTACCACTAGGTCTCTGCTGCCTCACCTCTTTTTTTTTTTTTTTTTTTTAACGTTTATTTATTATTGAGAGAGTCAGCGTGAGCAGGGGAGCAGCAGAGGGAGAGGGAGACACAGACTCTGAAGCAGGCTCCAGGCTCTGAGCTGTCAGCACAGAGCCTGACGCGGGGCTCAAACTCACAAACCGCAAGATCATGACCTGAGCCGAAGTTGGACACTTAAACCGAAGTTGGACACTTAAACCGACCGAGCCATCCAGGCGCCCCCTGCCTCACCTCTTCACCACTCACCTGTCCCATGGAAATCTGAGCCTTTCGGTTGAATACTGTCCAGAGCACACTCTGGTAGCAGGGTGGGGTGGTGAGTGAGCCGTTGTAGCGGAAGAACTGGTCCAGCCGCTGGGGGAGCAGCTCTCCCACGTTGAAGGGAGGCACTGAGGTCTTCTGATCTGGAGGAGAACAGGCTAGGACTGCTCTCCTCCTCGCTGGCCCCCAGCTTACCTAGATAGGGCTCCCAGAGGTGACACCCCCTGGTTCCTAACTCACTATCATCCCAGGCCTTGCTGGCCTTTTTGGGGAAGTGTCCCTGAAGTCTAATCTCACAGGCTCACCTTTATTCCTAATTTCATGCAAGTGACTCAGAATGTGTTCATAAGCTGGATTCTTAGTCTCACCCACCTGGAAAGGGAGAGTTTGGAATAGGTCCACATTTGGAGTAAGACGTTCACATACAGAACAAATGGTCACAGTGGGTTGCTGACTAGCCTAGGGAGGGAGAGCAACAGACATGGGCAGAATAGGACTGAGGGGTGCAGAGGGAGTGGAGAGAGCCCTGGGGGAGACTGAGGGCCACTCACCTCAATGAGAATGCCCAAGACAGCCAGGCCCTGAGGCATTGGAGCGGCCTCACTCAAGCTGCCATAGGAATCTGAATCATAATGTACAATGTGGAGCTGGGGGGGGGGGGGGGGAAGGGAATTAAATCACTTAATGTTTCTCCACTACCCCTTCCTAAAGGCTTTGACCCTAGCCGCCGCCGCTGCCACAACCACCACCACCACCACCTCCAGTATGCCCTAAAACTTTCCCACAAAGGTTGGCCTTATCCAAGTATGACTTTTCCCAGTTTCCAGATCCTTCCTTTCCTGGGCACCGACCATGCCTGTCCCTGTGTCCTAGCCCAAGCTTTGTTCCCCGGTACCTCTGCAGCTGTGGCTTCACTGTTGATCTGGTGCTCTGATCCCCCCAGGGATCCTGTCTCACCCCAGTGCAGGTGGAGCTGGGCAGCTACATATTTTTGGGGAAATCCCTCCAGATACATGGTAGGGGGTAGAGAGAGTTGCACTGTGAGGAAAAGAGAGAAGGTCAGGGTTGGTGGAGGAATGCGGACACATTCCCATTGCCACTGCTCCTTAGGAGACCTGGCCAGCCTTTTCTGCCTCCGTCCCCTAGTAGCACCTAGTTCTGCTTTTCTAGCATATGTCCCCCTTTTTCAATGAGGATCCAATTCATGCTATGATACCAATCCATCCTTAGAGCTTGAATGTAGACATTCAATCCCCACCCTTGATGAGGCTGTAGGAGTCTCATCACCATTGTCACATCTCCAAATTTATAGATGAAGCCTTCTAAGAATTTGGAAGTTAGAATGCATCTTTCTCCTGACTCCTAAGATTGGAACTGGAGTTTACACCTCCTTGGAGCCTGGGTTTTTACCTGTGTGGCCATTATTGTGCAGGTCCAAGGGCTCAGTGCCAGGCTGGTCATATCCATGGGGCTGCAGAGTGGGCAGCTCAGGGTCAAAAGTCACACTGTCTGTCTGGATATTGATGGGGGACTGGGCATTGCTTCCACACTCAGGGTAAGAGGCTGGCCAATGGTCTTGACCATGTGGGCCTGGTGGGGATTACCAGAGACATTTGTCCTGCTCTCCAAGCCCCAGCCACCCTTCTGGAACCCTCCCCTACCAACCCAGGCAACCTAGCCAGTTGTGCAAGGCTAGGTGAGGCAGGAGTCCCTGCTAGACTTGAGGCTGCAGCACGCTTCCCCTGCCCCCAGGCTGTGATGACTCCCCAGCTCTCCTGATACGTGGAGAGCGGCGGCTTTTACTTACCAGCAGTTTGGGGACCAGAAAGCTGAATGGGAGGAAAAGGGGGTAGATGGAAAGCCTGCGTGCCTGGAGAGGTGGGGCTAGAGCGGAAACAGGATGGCCCGGGAAATAAAATGATCCTCGAAAGAGCAAGTCTCCGTGGGGGCCCCTAATAAGTGGGGATACCATTCTTTCGGTTGACTTCCCACAATTCATTTCTTGCTCTCACACTGGACCTTGCATTTGACTCTGGAATTCAGTCGTTAGTCAGAAGTTCAAAGGGATGAAATCCACCACCACCAGGGTCACAAACTATGCTGCCAGCCTCTTCCTCACCCCTGACCTCAGGCTCTGTCCCAATTTCAGATGCAGGTAGGATCAATGAGGTCGGAAAGAGAGCCAAGAAGTAAATTGGCAGCTAGGCTCAGTGTTCCTTTCCCTACCCGGTTTCCCAGCCTTTCTGAATCAGGAGGTACGGGATCCGGCAGTTAGAATCGGGTCTGGGAGTCCGACCCGGAAAACAAGGGCCGAGGGTGGGGGTGGGGGCTCGGGAGGGAGGAGCTGGGCTGAGAAACTAAAGGGAACGAACTCCCCACACACTCGACATAAGTCTTCCTGGCAGGTGAAGAGGTCCCAGTGTGAAAGGGATGACGGTGGGCTTTGGGCTCTGCTCTCACCCTCATATGTCCAGTGCTGACCTGCAAGGCAGAGAAAGCGGGGCTGCAGACCGCTCAGCCGGGGCCGCGTCCTCCCCGCTCCCCTCCCTCCCCACCTCCCGCCGCTCTTTCTCCGCCCTCCGCCCGGAGCACTTCCCAGAGGAAGCCCTGAAACCCGACACCTCGGTGGAAAGGTCGGGGGGCCTATTTAAAATCACCAGCCGGGCTGTAAGGGTGCGTGCTGAGTGCAGGGAGAGGAGAAACACGTAGATCGAGCCCAGAGCCTAAAATTAACCTGGACCCGAATGGGCACCCTGCCCCCACCCTCACTTTTCTGAGCCTGGGCCAAGCCAGTCCCACGCTTAGAAGATTGGGGTGAGGTGAGGGTGTGGACAGAGGGCTTGGAGGCAAGGGACTAGAACAAGGGGAGGGGAAAAAAGGTTGCAGTTGTTGGGGGGGGGGTGCTGCTACTGAGGGGAGAAGGGACATTATTCATTTGCTTTGAAGCATTGCACACGTTGAGGCCCTTGGCTGTGAAATGACATTCAAGTTCTTCCTTTGGTCCCGGTAGCTCTGAAGGAAACTTTCCCCATTGCCAGGAGCCTCTGCTCCCTAGATCCCTAGATGGCTAGCTAGGGAAGGCAGGAGTCAGGGCAGGGTCCAGGCCACACTGAGGGTGGTGGGTGGGCACAGGCAGCCAGGCTGGCAGAGACAGACTGAAAACGAAGCATTGTATGTGGAAAAGAGAGCTGCCAGCTGGGTCACATGCCAGGCTCTCGTGCAATCCTGTCTCAGGCTGAAAGGCTGGGGGTCTGATGGTCCAGCCTCACCCAGGACCAAACCACTTCAAGGGGAGAGAGAAGGCCTTCCTTCAGGTTTTCTCTGCATTATTCAAATTGCTACTTCAAATTCAAACTCTGGAAAAAAATTCTAAATTCCTTCCTCTCTCTCTCTTATCCCCTTAAATTCTTCAGACTTCTGAGATATCCTTGATCTCATCCTCGGGTTCTCATTCTGGCCCATCCCTTGGTCAGACAACTCCGAAAAGCAGCCCAAGGAAGGGCGGAAAGCAACATCTCACCAGCTCCTTGGGACACTCAGACAACTTGAATTCCCTGGTTCTGTGCTGGGCCAGTAGCCTTGCCCTTCCCCTCCCACCAAATCCTCAACTTGCTAATTCTTCACCTCTTTTTCCTTTTCCCTATTTTTTTCTTTCCCTCAGATGCACTTTCCAACCCTCCTTTTGGCTGGCTCCTCACCCTGTCACCCTCCCTGCATTTTCCTTCTGCTCTCTAGACACTCCCCCCCCCCCCCCCTTGCTCTTCCAAGGGATCTTAATTACACACCTACTATGTCCTGGATACTGAGGTAGGCATACATAGCATAGGCATATGGCAAAGCAAACACAAAAATGAGGGGTAGGGGTCCTGAGGACACTCTTGGAAGCACCTAGGCCTGTTCTCCCAAAAGTCCTCTCATCTCCTGGGAGCCTCTGAAAGTCCTTTGCAAACTGTAAAGGGTCAACAGCCTTTATTATTGCTACTGCTTTCAGGGAGAAACTGGGCAACCAGTTGCCCCATAGAATCAGGAGGGGACATTGGCCATGAGGTTCATAGTTGGGGATAAGCATCTGAGTTAATGAGGAAGTGTAGAGATATGCCCCCAACCCCCATCAGTCCTTTATCTTTTCACTGTCTGCGTCCTTGGCTCCCTAATTGGGGGAGTTCTGAAATAGATGAGGCCAGGAGGGTTGCCTGGGACTAGGGCAGCGGGGCAAAGAGCTCCGGAGAGAATCCGTAGCCTGTAAGGAGATTCGCGTAATGTGTGTATACATTCTGCTCCCCAGCTAGCTCCCCAACCCTTCCCCCCCATCCTCACTAACTGCAGGGCTGTACAGGCAAAGGGGGGAGATGGAAAGTGCCCTTCTCCCCACTCCTCTCGCTTCCCCCCATCCCGAGCCTATTATACTAGCCCCTTAGGCTTCCTTTTACATTTCTTCCCTTCCCCCATTAAGCGAGCCTGGCGGCACGTGAACACCAGCACAGACAGACACACAGACATCCAGATGTACCTACCCCCATCTGCAGCCAGGATCCAAATCACCTCCAGCAGGAGAGTGAAGAACAACATGGTATCCCCAGAAGAAGCAGGTACTGGGAGTTTGGGGACTAGAGGGCTAGGGTTGGCAGAGAAAGGTGGGGGGGAGAGGGAGAGAGAGGTAGAAACAGAGAGAGAGAGAGAGAGTGAGAGAGAGAGAGAGAGAGTGAGTGAGAGAGAGAGAGAGAGAGAGAAAGAAAGGGTGAGGGAGGAAGGGAGGGAGAGAGAAGGAAGTGGGGAGGGACAGAGAGAGAGAGGAGTTTCTTGGAGCTGAGCTGGATGTATTTATCTCTTTTTTGCTTGCGTTCTCTGGGTCTCTGTGGGCTTCCAGGGGATTTGGTTTTCAGTAGGGTACCGTAGGGTTTTGGGTCCCCAGGACAAATCTCTCGCCGCCTCTCTTTTTTCAATCTACCTCTACAGTCTTCACTCCACTTGCTGGCCAGCGACTTCACAATTGCCTCCCGCTTTTAAGGTGGCTCTGGACGGGTGTACGTGGTGGGGGGGTGCTGCCGGGTTGCTGGCGAACAGCTCCTTAAATAGCCGATTAGGCATGCAGGATGGCCCTGCTCGGAGCTGGAGCGGGTAGTGGCTTCACGGGAGCCCTGGCCCTGGCTGAGGAGCCCAGCTGGGGTGAGCTCTTCCTTCTTCTGCTCTTCTTATGGGCACTGTCCAGATAGGTGTCCCCTGGAGTGGGCTGGGGCTTGGAAGGAGGGCTTGGGGGTCCAATCCAGCCCCCTCAGGGGGACCCTGGGTTCTCATTTCCCATCTCGCTTTTCCGAGGAGCGACTCCCTGGGTGGCATAGGGCAGGGTGAGAAGACCTGTTCCCAGTCCCCTGCAGAATTTGAGCTGAGTCCAGAGTTTGAAGATAGGTGACCAGAAGGAGTTGGGGACTCAGGGTGCAGGTGGAGGGTAGGAAGTCAAGGGCTAAAACCTGGCTTGTGGAAAATAAAGAAGAGAAATGAGGCAAGAGAACTTGTTTGGAGCGATCTCTTTCTCTTGTGCCTGTCACCACCCCCTTCCCACGGTGAGGCCTGGGTCCACGTGCCTGTGTGGCCGGGTGGGGGGGGTGGTTTTGTTTGCTGTATAAAGCCCATTTGTGTGCCCAGCGGGGGAGGGGCTGCAGCAGCACCATGGAGAGACAGCGGCTCCAACTGCCAGACCCAGCCACCTCCCTCCCCAGGGAGCCCAGATCTAGGACGGCTTTTGTCATTGAAGAGGACACTGACCCCTGGCAGGGAGGCCAGGGCAGGAGGAGAGGTGGGGAGACCTCAGAAACAATCATTACCACCCTAAAAAAAAAAAAAAAAAAAAAAAAAAAGACTCCAGAGAAAGGGAGGGGAGGGAGCAGAGAGAAACCATGTGATCTAGTTGGAAGAGGGGCCCAGGGTCTTCCCTCCAGCCCAACAAAGGGCTGTGGCAGGACTTGTGGGACTGAGTGAAATCTGCCACAGGGGAGCTGGATGAGTAGAGCACAGAGGCTGCTGGGTCTCAGGAATGTGGGCTGGTGCTTGTTTCCTCATGGGACTGGAAATCCCGATTGGAATGTACATCCTAAATCCCTCATTAGAGAATGTGAAACGCACAGATAATTTCGAGCCAGACACTCACACCTCTTTCTCCTCCATGCCCTTCACCAGAGTCCCCAGCTCTGAGGATGCACCCATTTGAACTCCCTCTGCTTCCATCGCTCCTGCCAAGGAGCAAGAAAAAGCCAAAACAAAGGGAGCAGGAACTAAATAAGGGAGCAGGATAAGAGCCAAACGATCAGAATAATGCATGTGCTGGATCATCAGAGCCTGCCGAGGCAGGAGCCACGTGCCTTTCTGTCCCCTGTGATTGATCTGCAAAGCAAAACTGTTTTGCAGATGTCATTTCCTTTGAATTTTCTCATCACCCTCAATTATTTTTCCCTCACAGGAGCGTTTTATGTTTTGAGGTTCCCCCAAAGCCCCACTCATTTCCTTTAAGAAGAAGAAAAAGCGTATAGACTAGACTTCCTGGGAATCAAGATAGTTAACATAGAGGAACAGAAAAAAGAAGAAAAGCAGAGACATCTACTGCATGGTAGGAAAGAACAGGCCTAGACAGAATGACCTCTGCCAGGACAGAGTTCCCTTCCAGCGTGATTCAGCCTCCCAAGGCCGATAGTGTGTCTTGCCCTGCGCCACCTCCTGGTTGTCTTATGAATTTTTTTAATTAAAAGCATTTTTTTACATCTTTATATTTTGAGAGAGAGCATGCGAGCAGAGCAGGGGCAGAGAGAGAGGGGGACAGAGAATCTGAAGTGCGCTCAAGCTGGCAGCAACGAGCCTGATGCGGGGCTCGAACTCATGAACCCTGAGATCATGCCCTGAGCCAAAGTCGGACACTTAACTGACTGAGCCATCCAGGTGCCCCTCATTTAAAAAATTTTAATTTAAAATGAGTGTGTGATTGCTTCAGGGAAGTGTTTCACTGCTTGGGGGGATTTGGGATTTTGCCTACAGAAATAAACATTGTTTCACAAAAAACGTCTTAGTCCCAAATCAGCACCTTCCGACTTGAGTGAGCAGCCTTTCCAGGCTCTTGTGCTTCCCACATAGACAAAGGCCTTGTTTTCTAGGCAAACACCGTCCTCCAGGGACTTGCCTTTATTTTGATCTTTGGCTGTACTATGGATATTTCTGTTGTCACTAAGCTAATTTGGAGTAAGTGTCAAGAGGACCCTTATGTTAAAACAAAACAAAATCCACCCCACCCCGCATTCCCTTCACCTCAGTAGCTACTAAACTCTGACACCTTTAATTCCCACTTCTCTCTCCAGCTCATTCCTCACCCGGGGAAGCGGTGGGGTGGGCTAAATCTAACGCATGCCACTGCCTTCTGGCGCCATCTCCTGTCCTTTCAAGTGCAGCGAAATGTAAACAGGTCAGAGAATCAAGTGTCCAAGCGTGGTGACTTTTTGGTTTGTTTTTTCTTAAAAGGTCCTTTAAATTTTATTATTTTTTAAATTTAAATAATCTCTACACCCTACTTGGTCTCAAATTTATGACCCCTGAAATCAAGAGTCGCATGCTTTCCTGACCTGAGATAGCCAGGTGCCCCATTAAGAGGTCCTTTTAAAAAGGATATTTAGGGGTGCCTAAGCGGCTCAGTTGGTTGAGCTCTCTCTCTCTCTCCCACTGCCCCTCTTCCTCATGCTCTCTATAAATAAATTAAATAAATAAATACAAACATACATGAAAAGGACATTTGGACATTTAAAATCCACAAATGTCCTAAATAGTCTAAAATACCTTACAGTTCAATGTGGGAGGGAGACAGATCAAAAGGAAAAGAGAACGATCAACCCAGGAACTTAGTCAAGCATACAGGTGATAACTAATTACCAAGAAGAGAGAATCAATGAGGAGACAGAATTAGATGGAATTCGGTTTTCTGAAAGAGCAAGCAACCTTGTACCATGAAGTAATGTAGACCCAGAGGTATTCTAATTTGATAATCACATTTATTATCACACGCTTTCCTCCTAACATATTAGTGCTTTCAAGAATTAAAGTCAAAGTGAAAAAAAAAAAGGAATTAGAGTCAAAGTAATTTGGGGGAGGGTTGATCAGAACTCTGGATCATTTTCTTAGTTTTCCAGTTTACACTGCATGACAAATGTACTATGAGACTATTGTAAACGGAAGACAGGTAAGTTTGTAGTCTCAAATCTCGCAACTGTAATGAAAAAGGAGTAATTTTGTGTCCTGCGTTGATTCCATGCCCACATCACTGCCTGGTATTTGCTGACCAAATGAATAATCTAGTCATTGGAACATTTGTTTACTTTCTTTCTGTCTTTGGTAGTCACAGAATTTTAGACCAGAAGGGTTCTCAGGCATCATTCCAACTCCCTTGTTATATCCTGTGAAGACAGAGTTTCCAGGGGTTTAGGGATTCTCTCATGGTTAGACACAACAGCTAAGCTGAACCAGAGCAAGGGCACAGGCCCCATTGGACTTTCTGCAATGCCACTGGTCCTCAAACCTCAGTGTGCATCAGAATCACCTGGAAAGCTTGGTGAGAAATAAAGATTTCTGGGCCTCCCTCCCATAGTTTCTGATTCTGTGGGTCTAGAGTATGTCCAGAAATTGCATTTACAGCAGGTCCTCAGGTGATGCTGGTGGTCTGAGGCACCACACTTGAGAATCAATACCCTATACCAACTGGAGGAGGGGAGGTAGTAGGGGGTTCGCCATTCTTTGTAGGGATTCCAGCCATCTGGCGTTGTTATTTGCATTCAACTTTAAAGAGATGAGCCACAATAGCTTCACTAGTTTACAGTTATGTATTGAGGACTTCTAGATGCTGGGCACCCTACCACACCCTAGAAATAAAGAGTTAACAAGAGGCACCTGGCTGGCTCAGTCGGTTGAGCAACCAACTTTCGACTTTGGCTCAGGTCATGATCCCAGGGTTGTGGGATCGAGCCCTGCATTGGGCTCTATGCTGAGCATGGAGCCTGGTTGAGATGCTCTCTCTCTTCCCCACTGCCCCTCTCCCCTGCTCATGCTCACTTGCGCTCTTTCAAAAAAATGAACAGGAGGTAATCTCTGTCCTCAAGAACCTCACAATCTCTCTTTTTTAATGTTTTTATTTATTTATTTATTTATTTATTTAAATTTTTCAACATTTATTTATTTTTGGGACAGAGAGAGACAGAGCATGAACGGGGGAGGGGCAGAGAGAGGGAGACACAGAATCGGAAACAGGCTCCAGGCTCTGAGCCATCAGCCCAGAGCCCCACACGGGGCTGGAACTCACGGACCGCGAGATCGTGACCTGGCTGAAGTCGGATGCTTAACCGACTGCGCCACCCAGGCGCCCCGAGTTTTTATTTATTTTTGAGACAGAGAGAGACAGAGCATGAGCAGGGGAGGGGCAGAGAGAGAGGGAGACGCAGAATCTGAAGCAGGCTCCAGGCTCTGAGCTGACAGCGGGGTTCGAACTCACAAACCGCAAGATCATGACCTGAGCTGAAGTCAGAAGCCCAACCGACTGAGCGACCCAGGTGCCCCTCAAAGCTGCAAGTCATTTCTAAGGCAGCATTTGCAAAAGTGAAATGCAGCTATTTTTGAGCTCATAGATCCTGCATTCTTTCTATTGTTCTATCCAACATACTTGTTATATCAGGTATTACATATATTTTAATTAAGTAGCACTCTCACAGGTTGTTTATAAATCCATGCACATTGAGAAAAATTGACTTTTTTGCTCTTTTTTAAAAAATAAAAAGGAAATACTTGGAGTTGCCTCTAGAACGTAGAGAAAATCAGATCGTAGCAATGGCTTGTCACTTTTCCTCTTAATTATTATTTTTTAATTGTACAAGTAATATCTGATGGGTTTAGGGAAAAGAGAAGATTCAAAAAATAACATCACTTAAAAATTTCTTCAATTAGAGAAAATCGTGTTAACATTCTAATATCTTACAAATTAAAAAAAAATTTTTTTTCTTTTGTTTGAGAGAGAGAGCGATTGAAAGAGGAGCAGAGAGAGAGGAAGACAAAATCTCAAGCAGGCTCCGAGATGTCAGCACAGAGCTGGATATGGGGATCAAACTCACTAAACACGAGATTATGACCTGAGCTAAAATTAAGAGTCAGACACTATTTATCTCTTTTCCTTCCTTCCTTCCTTCCTTCCTTCCTTCCTTCCTTCCTTCTTTTTCTGAGGCATTTGCTGCTTTACTAGATGGCTTGTTTCTTTCTTGAGTTACAAAAAGAGTGAGACCAAATAAGAACTCCTACATTTTAGGCGTACCTGGGTGGCTCAGTCGGTTGAACGTCCAACTTTGGCTCAGGTCATGATCTCACAGTTTGTGAGTTTGAGCCCCGCATCGGGCTCTGTGCTGACAGCTCAAAGCCTGGAGCCTGCTTCAGATTCTGTGTCTCCCTCTCTCTCTGCCCCTCCCATGCGCATGCTCTGTCTCTCTTTGTGTCAAAAATAAATAAAAATGTAAAAAAATTTTTTTAAATAAAAAAAAGAACTCCTACATTTTAAATTATTGAACATATATAAAACCCAGCATATATTCATATTCACTAGAGCCTCAAAGTATTATGACTATCGGAAAATTCTCTAATTACAATTTAGATTCACTTCTCCCCCTACTAATCTTATATTTATCAATATTCTAAGCAGAATATAGTGACCTCACATTTGTTTCTAGAGATACTCTAAGCACCAGATATAGTTGGATATTCTGATAGTTAAATGTTTATACTTCCCAAGGAACCCAGTCAGATAAAGAAGTTCACTAGAAGCTCCCTCTCCCCTTCCCTGTCATCAATATATTTTTTTTCAATATATGAAATTTATTGTCAAATTGGTTTCCATACAACACCCAGTGCTCATCCCAAAAGGTGCCCTCCTCAATGCCCATCACACACCCTCCCCTCCCTCCCCCCCACCCCCCCCGTCATCAATTTAAACAGCATAGTATTGTCTGTATAGAACTGTATAGAAATAGTATTGTATAGAAATAACCTAATATAAAAAAAAAAAAGAAATAACCTAATATATTTAACCAACCCTCTGCCTTTGGACTGTTAGGTTCCCTCCCCTCCCCCCCCCCCCCCAGTTTTTATCTGTAACAGTACTTCAATGAGAATATCCTCGTTCATATGCATTTACACATTGTCCAATTGTTTCCTAGAATTGCAAGATGGCCGATGCTTTTTTTAAAAACTTTTTATTTTGAAAAAGTTCAAATTCAACCCTTTACTGAAAGTTAGGTTTATGGAGCTATAACTCATATACATAATTCTTGTTAGTGTAGAGTTCTATGTGTTTTGACCAATTCATACAGCCATGTAACCGTCATTTAGTCAAGATACAGAAGTTTATCACCCCCACCTCACCATAATTCTCTTGTGTCCTTTGTAGTCAGCTTCTCCTCCCACACTCATCCTTTGGTAACTACTGATCTGTTTTCTGATCCTGTAATTTTGCCTTTCCCTCCAGAATGTCTTATGTATTAAATTATACAGTATGTAGCCTTTGGAGTCTGGCTTCTTTCACTTAGCATTCATTCATGTTGTTGCTTATCAGAAATTTGTTGCATTTTATTGCTGAGTTTTTCTTTCTTTTTTTTTTTTTTAAATTTTTTTTCTCAACGTTTATTTATTTTTGGGACAGAGAGAGACAGAGCATGAACGGGGGAGGGGCAGAGAGAGAGAGAGGGAGACACAGAATCGGAAACAGGCTCCAGGCTCTGAGCCATCAGCCCAGAGCCTGACGCGGGGCTCGAACTCACGGACCGCGAGATCGCGACCTGGCCGAAGTCGGACGCTCAACCGACTGCGCCACCCAGGCGCCCCTGTTGATGAGTTTTTCTACTTTGTTTACCCACTTACCAGTTGAAGACCATGTAGTCTGTTTCTAGTTTTTCACAGCCACAAATCAAACCACTATAAACATTTGAGTACAGGTTTTTGAATGAACATATTTTTTCTTATTCTTCAGTGGGAGTAGTAGTGGGAATGAACACCCAGTGCTTGGCTAAATGGTCAGTGTATGTTCAACTTCGTGAGAAAAGGCCAAACTATCTGTCTTGGTGCTTATTCTGTTTTTCATTCCTACCAGCAATGTGTGAAAACTCCACTTGCTCGTTTTATATGTATATATAAATTATATATATATTTATGTATATGTATATAATTTTTGTAAATTTATTTATTTATTTGAGAGAGAAATAGAGAGGAGATAGAGAGAGAGCGGGGAGGGGCAGAGAGAGAGAGAGGAGAGAGAGAATTCCAAGCAGGTTCTATGCTTGTCAGCGCTGAGCCTAATGTGGGTCTCGAACTCATGAACTGTGAGATCATGACCTGAGCTGAAATCAAGAGTCGGATGGCTAACAGACATCCACCCACATGCCCTGTGATATTTCATTTTAATTTGGGGTGTGTACCTTTAAAAGTTTTTAAAAAAATGTTTTAATGTTTATCTTTGAGAGAGAGAGAGAGAGACAGAGACAGAGACAGAGAGAGAGACAGAGTGCCAGTAGGGGAGGGGCAGAGAGGGAGACAGAATCTGAAGCAGGCTCCAGGCTTTGAGCTGTCAGCACAGAGCCCCACGCAGGGCTGGAACCCACAAACCGTGAGATCATGACCTGAGCCAAAGTCGGACACTCAACTGACTGAGCCACCAGGTGCCCTGGGTTTTGTGTACCTTTTTAGTTTTTTTGCTATATTTATTGTAATATTGCCCTCCATAAAGGTCATACTCCTGCAATGGTATATACACGAGTTGCAGTATTTTTCTCTCCTTCAGGACCTTTGAGCTATTACACAGATAAAATTAACTTGTATCATGGTTAAATTTTTGTGCAATGAATCCCATCTTTTTGTGGATTTTCAGTATAAAGTGAGAAATATGTTCAATTGGAGCAAATTTTGGTTTAAAGGCTAGTAAAGTCTACATTAGTAGCAAGCTCTTCAAAGACGCACCAAAACAATGAATAAGAAACAAAAAAGGAATAAAAAAAGCAAAACAACAACAACAAAAGACACATATTGAAAGTAAACCCATCATTTTGTTAGAAATCATGGCACCAAAATAATTTATACTAATGCAAAATACTACTTTCAAAACAGCTCAAATAACAAGCAGGAGAAAACCTGAATTAAATGGACCACGTTGTACCAGTCACCAAGCTTCTATCAAATTTCAATATATTTCAGTAGGATTGCATTAAACTTTTGGGTTACTAAGACTTTGCTTTTGGCATTTTGTGGAAGCTATTGATGTGATTAAACTAAAGTTAAATGGAAACACAAACACAGTCTTGGCAAAAATCTAAACTGTATTAAGAAATAAGTAGGGGGACACACTTATTAAAACACGAGGCAGAAGAGTATACCAAAATCCTGTCAACAGGCATTGGGCATTGAATAAGTAAGTTCTCTATCTTGTAACTGTAAGTTTGGATTTGGCATGCTAAACTTCTCTGTAACAAAATATACCTACATTCTAATCTTTTACCACAGAATAAGAAAAGCATACGTTGGCTTAAAGATAGCTAAAACACTGAATACATTTTATTATCTTTGTAGGAGGTCCCCAAGTCAGTTGTTAGCTACTTCACGTTATTTTTTAAACATTTATCTATTTCGAGAGAGAGACAGAGAATGAGAGAGAGAGCAGTGGAGGGGCAGAGAGAGAAGGAGAGGATCTCAAGCAGACTCTGCACTGTCAGCCAGAGTCTCATGTGGGGCTCGGAAGTCACAAACTGTGAGATCACGACCTGAACGGAAATCAAGAATCACTGACTCAAGAGTTAACTGACTGAGTCACCCAGACTCCCCTACTTCATATTATTATTTTTTACTTCATATTATTTTTAAATTTAATTTTTTAATTGTATCAAAGTAGTACAGGTACATAGTTTAAAAAGTCAAATAGAGTGATAAAAGTCATAATATAACACTCTATTCTCCCCCCCGCAACTTGTATTTCCTAAGACGATCACTGCAACTTTTTAGTGGTTTCTTTGAGGGTAAAACACCAAATTTTCAAAAACATGTTTTATACTGCTATTTCTTGATTTTTCAGTTACAGATATTATTATCTATTAACTTGCAACTACAAAAGGGGAGGATTTACCTCTTTGACACAGTATCCCTCCCCAACACATATTTCTACCCTTTCCTCCTGATAGTTATTATCTCATACTCTTTATTGATGTATAAATAACATACAGCATCACACACTAGTTGCAGGTGTACAATATAGTGATTCAACAATTTTCTACATTACTCAGCGCTTGTCAAGGTAAGTGTGCTTCTCATTCCCCTCACCTATTTCACTCATCCCTCCACCCACCTCCCCTCTGGAAACCACCCGTTTGTCCTCTGTATTTAAAACTCTGGTTTTTTGGTGGGCTTTTTGCCTCTGCATAGTAGGCCTACCTCCCTTTCTGCTTCCTGCCGCCTCGGTGCCTGTGGAAAAGCTTCCAGTGAAGGGGGACAAAAAAAAAAAAAAAAAAAAAAAAAAAAAAGAAGCAAGTTCTGAAGTTTACCCTTGACGGCAACTACCCTGTAGAAGATGGAATCGTGGATGCTGCCAATTGTGAGAAGTTTCTTTAAGAGAGAATCAAAGTGGGGGTGCCTGGGTGGCTCAGTCTGTTAAACTCCAACCTCAGCTCAGGTCATGATCTCATGGCTCGTGAGTTCAAGCCCCGCATTGGGCTCTGTGCTGACAGCTCAGAGCCTGGAGCCTGTTTCAGATTCTGTGTCTCCTTGTCTCTTGCCTCTCCCCTGCTCACGCTCTCTCTCTCTCTCTCTCTCTCTCTCAAAAGTAAACATTAAAAAAATGTCTTAAAAATGAATTAAAGTATAAGGAGAAGGAAAAGAGGAGTGTGAGGAGAGGAAAAGCTGTGAATCTCGGGTAGGGGTTATAACCATTGAAGGGAGCAAGAGCAAGATTACGATAATTTTTTTTATTAAAAATTTTTTTTTTAATTTTTTTTTTAACATTTATTTATTTTTGAGACAGAGAGAGACAGAGCATGAATGGGGGGAGGGCCAGAGAGAGAGGGAGACACAGAATCCGAAGCAGGCTCCAGGCTCTGAGCTGTCAGCACAGAGCCTGATGCGGGGCTGGAACTCACGGACCGTGAGATCGTGACCTGAGCGAAGTCGGACGCTTAACCGACTGCGCCACCCAGGCGCCCCTTAAAAATTTTTTTTAATGTTTATTTATTTTTGACAGAGAGAGAGAGAGAGAGAGAGAGACAGAGGAAGCATGAGTGGGGGAGGGGCAGAGAGAGAGGGAGACACAGAATGCCAAGCCGGCTCCACGCTCCAGGCTCCAGGCTCCAGGCTCCGAGCTGTCTGGCACAGAGCCCGACGCAGGGCTCAAACTCACACACTGTGAGATCATGACCTGAGCTGAAGTAGGATGCTCAACCGGCTGAGCCACCCAGGCGCCCCAAGATTGTGATAATATTTGAGGTGCCTTTTCCCAAACGGTATTTGAAATATCAAACCAAAAAAGAAGATTAATCTACGTGATGGGTTGTGCACAGTTACTAACAGCAGAGTTACAAATCATTACTTCCAGATTAACTAGGACCAGAAAGAGGAGGGAGAAGAGGGTTAAAACTCATTTACCTGGAATATTTTATATGAGTTCATAATAAAATTTGGGAACCAAGAGAAAAAAAGTTCTGTTTTTTGGTCTCTTTTCTTCCTTGTTTGTTCATTTGTTTTTATTTTCTTTTTTTTTAATTTTTTTAATCTTTATTTATTTTTGAGAGAGAGAGTGTGAGCAGGGGAGGAGCAGAGAGAGAGGGAGACACAGAATCTGAAGCAGGCTCCAGGCTGCAAACTGTCAGCACAGAGCACGATGTGGGACTTGAACTAGCGAACTGTGAGATCATGACCTGAGCAGAATTGGACGTTCAACCGACTGAGTCAACCAGGCGCCCCATGTTCATTTGTTTTCTTAAATTCCTCATATGAATGAAATCAAATGGTGTTTATCCTTCTCTGACATTTCATTCAGCACTGTACCTTCCAGGTCCACCCATGTTGCTGTAGACGGCAAAATCTTATTCTTTTTTATGGATGAGTATCATTCCATTGTGTTGTATGCCACATGTATGACATCTTCTTTATCCATGGATGGACACTTCAGTTCTTCCATATCTTGGCTGTTGTAAATAATGCCGCAGTAAACACACAGGTGCATGTATCTTTTTGAATTAGTGTTTTTGTTTTTTGGGTGTGTGGGGGGGTAGACACCCAGTAGTGGCATTACTAGATAATATGGTAATTCGTGTTTTTATTTTTTGAGAAACCTCCACACTGTTTTCCACAGTGTCTGTACCAATTTGCATTCCCACCCACAGTGCATGAGGGTTCCTTTTCCTCCACATCCTCCCCAACACTTGTTATTTCTTGTCTTTTTGATTCTAGCCATTCTAATAGGTATGAGGTGATATCTCATTGTGGTTTCAATTTGCATTTCCTTGGTGATTAGTTACTGAATCATAATTTTAGCTAAAGCAGCATTTAGATTATCATCAATATTTATTCACAGCTGAGCCAAGCAGTGTATATTTTCTTTCTTGTACAACTTTTAACTTCCCTTGAATTGATAATAGCCTCCCCACCTTTTGCTTTAGTTTTCTAGTTGCTTTATTTTTGTTTTTGGAAAATTTTTAACGTTTATTTATTTTTTACAGAGCATGAGTGGGGGAGGGGCAGACAGAGCGGGAGACAGAGAATCGGAAGCAGGATCCAGGCTCTGAGCTGTCAGGGCAGAGCCTAACGTGAGGTTCAAACCCATGAACCACAAGATCATGACCTGAGCCGAAACCAAGAGTTGGATGATTAACCGACTGAGCCACCCAGGTACCCTATAAACTTTTTTTTTTTTAAAGAAATATTCCTCTTGGAACTCTCAGTTCTCTAGTTCTGAAGTTAGACTGACTTCTCTCTAGAAGCTTTTTAGTATATTTCCTTTACCTTAGATGTTCTATAATTTCATGATAATATATCTTGGTTTAGGTCTTTTTTATTTCTTGGAAGAGCACTCAGTGAGCTCATTTGCTTAAAAATTTATTTCCTTCAACTGTGGGATGTTTTCTCATATTTTTTCTTTGATAATTTTTTTTATATGTTCCCTTTTTCTGAAATTCCAGTTAATTATATGTTGAAACTTCTGGAATGTTCTCTAATCCCAACTTTTTAGTTCTATTTTCCATCTTTTTGCTTGCTTGCTCGTTTGTGTGTTTATTTGTTTATTTATTTATTTATGTATATAATTTCTGCACCTAATGTGGGGCTCAAACTCATGACCCCAAGATCAAGAGTTGTATGCTCTACTAAGCCAGCCAGGCACCTCCATCTTTTTGCTTCTTATTCTTTCAGGGAGATTTCCTTAACTTTAACTATTGAATTATTAATTTCTGCATTCATATTTTTAATTTTCATAAGCTCTTTCTTCCATGAATGTTCTTTTTATAGCACTATTTTATTTTCACAAATACATTATCTTTTATAATGTTAACTTAGGCTTTCTTCTAAAAATTATCTTCTGCTTCTTGTCTCTGTTTCCTCTGAATTATTTTTCTTCAGTTAGGTTTTTGTTGTTGTTCTTTTTTGGTCTCTGCTTTTATGTGAAAGGATTTTCTGAAATATTTGGCTATCTTTACCTATCCATTTACACTTAAGAGTGAGGCATTTAGGGGCACCTGGATGGCTCAGCCTGTTGAGCCTCTGACTCTTGATTCCAGTTCAGATCATGATCCCAGCGTT
Organism: Prionailurus viverrinus; assembly: GCF_022837055.1. Classification (NCBI taxonomy): domain Eukaryota; kingdom Metazoa; phylum Chordata; class Mammalia; order Carnivora; family Felidae; genus Prionailurus; species Prionailurus viverrinus. The sequence continues at coordinate 2,430,424 of NW_025927613.1, forward strand.
GTGGGATCAAGCCCTGTGTCAAGCTCTGCACTGTGCATGGAGCCTGCTTAAGACTCTCTCCTTCTCCCTCTGCCCCTCCCCCACTCACACACTTGTGTGTGCTGGTGCTCTTTCTCTCTCTCTCAGGAAGAAAAAAGAGCAAGGCACTTAAAAGGTGTGTGTAACCATGTATGGAAGCTTGTTGACTGGTAGACTGTACAATGAGGGGGTGGGACAGGTATCTGGACATTTCCTACTGTTTTGTCAGTATCTCTGGACTTGTCTCTTCTGGTTAGTTTCTCCAGAGAGGAAACCTCTAACTTTTTACCTGAAGGTATACCCAATTGTATGAGGAATGGAGGAGAGAAAGGGTTGGTTTGTTGGGGGAGAGTTCTCACTATTTGAAATACAGATTTTTCGGGGCGCCTGGGTGGCGCAGTCGGTTAAGCGTCCGACTTCAGCCAGGTCACGATTTCGCGGTCCGTGAGTTCGAGCCCCGCATCAGGCTCTGGGCTGATAGCTCAGAGCCTGGAGCCTGTTTCCGATTCTGTGTCTCCCTCTCTCTCTGCCCCTCCCCCGCTCATGCTCTGTCTCTCTCTGTCCCAAAAATAAATAAACGTTGAAAAAAAAATTAAAAAAAAAAGAAATATAGATTTTTCACTTTTCCTGCCAATTTTCATTACATTTAACTTGGTCTTAGTTATACCAGGTGTTTCTGAGTTTAGAATACCTTATTTTGACCTCTGTGATTCAGAGTTGGGAAGGAATTCAGTTGCTTTTAACATGAACTTCAAAAACAAAACCAAACAAACAAAAAACCGTGAACTTCAACCAAATCTGTTTTAGCCACACCCTTCCCCTCATCTTCAGGGGTTCTTAGTGCTTCCAAATTCAGAATTTTTGTGTGGTTCTAATGTAAATCAGTTTGTCTCTCAATCTCCTGCAAGCAGTTAAGTTTCAACTTCCCTCTCTCTTCTAAGATGATTGCCTCTAGTCTATAGGGATCTCTGAAGGGGATCCCAATAATGGCATTCCTTCTTGGTGGAGGGGATCCCAATAATGGCATTCCTTCTTGGTAGAGTAGTCCTGAACAAGTTGAGAAATAAAGCAACAGGCAGATATGGAGGCAAACATATCACTTGTATTACTAAGTGATGGAGGCCAGATAGGAGATGTACTTTTTAGGATGAGAGTTAATGGGCCTGCTGCTAACTGTGCCCAGAACCAGGCAGTCTAGACTGAGGTGGACTTTGGTATGGACAAACCAAGCAGAATTATGTGCTTTGATGAACAGGCTCCCTCTCCCAAGAGCAAGGAGCAGAGTGGAACACTCCACTTAGGTTGGATGAACAAAGGGCTGAGAAAGGCCCAGTTATACTAACCAAGCTTTTTTCACAAGACATCAGGAGTAAGGAAGCATTTCTGAAATAAATGGTACATCACTTTGCAGATGCTAAGATTTTGTTGAGCTCTCTCATCAGCTCTCTTCTCTTTGCTCAATCTCTGTCCTTTTGGGTTTAGGTCTTTAAAATTTCTTTTTATTGAGCTATATAATTGACATGTAACATTATAGTAATTTTAGGTTCCCAGCATAATGGTTGGATATTTGCATATATGGTGAAATGCTCACTGTATGTCTAGTTAACATCCATCACCACACAGAGTTACAAATTTGGGTTTAGATCTTATTCTTTTAAAGTTATTTTAGTAAGGTTTGAGAAGAAATGGAAGTAAATATGTATATTAAATTATCTTCCTTTTTTTTCTTTTTCCTTTTTTTTTTTTTTTAAATGTTTATTTTTGAGAGACAGAGTGTGAGCAGGGGAGGGGCAGAGAGAGAGACACACACACAGAGAATCAGAAGCAGGCTCCAAGCTGTTAGTACAGAACCTGACGCGGGGTTTGAACTCACAAACTGTGCGATCATGACCTGAGTTGAAGTCAGGTACCCAACCAACTGAGCCTCCCAGGCGCCCCTAAATTATCTTCCTTTTAACCAGAAGTTTAAGTTAGTCTTTTGAAAGTAATTTTAAAAAGCTTTTTATTTATTTTATTTATTTATTTATTTTTTTTTCAACGTTTATTTATTTTTGGGACAGAGAGAGACAGAGCATGAACGGGGGAGGGGCAGAGAGAGAGGGAGACACAGAATCGGAAACAGGCTCCAGGCTCTGAGCCATCAGCCCAGAGCCCGACGCGGGGCTCGAACTCACGGACCGCAAGATCGTGACCTGGCTGAAGTCGGACGCTTAACCGACTGCGCCACCCAGGCGCCCCTAAAAAGCTTTTTAATGTTTATATTTATTTTTGAGACAGAGAGAGACAGAGCATGAGCAGGGGAGAGGCAGAGAGAGAGGGAAACAAAAGAATCCGAAGCAGGCTCCAGGCTCTGAGCTGTCAGCACAGAGCCCAACGCGGGGCTCAAACCCACTAACCATGAGATCATGACCTGAGCCGAATTCGGCTGCTCAACCGACTGAGCCACCCAGGGGCCCCAGAAAGTAATTTCGCTACCAAGGTTACAAATTTCTTTTAAGAAAACTATTGGGTCCCCTGGGTGGCTCAGTCGGTTGAGCGTCTGACTTCGGCTCAGGTCATGATCTCACAGTTTGTGGGTTTGGGCCCTGCATCAGGCTTACCACTTACCGCTTGCTCAGAGCCTGGAGCCTGCTTCAGATTCTGTGTCTCCTTCTCTCTCTGCCCCTCCCCCGCTCATGCTTTGTCTCGCTCTCTCAAAAATAAATAAATGCAAAAAAAAAAAATTAAAAAAAGAAAACTATTTATTATTTGTGCTACTGGGAGAATGCAATGATGCAATAATTCCTAGGTTACAGTCTCTCAATCATTTGTATTTCCCATTGCAATACGGATTTATTTGGGAGACTTACTCTTCTAATTTTGTTTGACTTTGGCTAATGTTAAAACCAGGTTGCACAATGTTAACATATAAAGAGGTGACTCAGACTGGAAAATCTCGGCCATGAATTAAAAATCTTTGCAGATATTCCACCAAATTTGGTTTTCACACAACAGTAATAAAAATTTTACCACAACAATGTGTATGCTTCCCACTTCAGTGTTTACTAACAACCCCTAAGGTGAAAAGGATCCCGAATTAAAGAAAGAATGGAATTGGAAAACACCTGGAAAATGCAGGGTAGTTCAATTATTTTATAATATTCATGGTGCCAATCAAACCCTTTTCTTAAATTTTTTTTTCAACGTTTATTTATTTTTTTGGGGACAGAGAGAGACAGAGCATGAACAGGGGAGGGGCAGAGAGAGAGGGAGACACAGAATCAGAAACAGGCTCCAGGTTCCGAGCCATCAGCCCAGAGCCTGACACGGGGCTCGAACTCAGGACTGCGAGATCGTGTCCTGGCTGAAGTCGGACGCTTAACCGACTGTGCCACCCAGGCACCCCTCAAACCCTTTTCTTAAAAAAAATCTAATAAATATCTTCAACTAAGTTTTAATAGAATAATCAAGTTTATTTATTAGTTCTCCTAGAGTTTTTGTATCTCAACAGGGGTCATAATATCGAATATCTATTTGTAGCATTCTGGGCATCAGTAGGGAGTAAGAATGATATTTCAGGGAGAAGAACATTTTGTGCATCTGAGAATTAAACAGGATTATAGGGGCGCCTGGTGGCTCGGTTAAGTGTTTGACTGGCTCAGGTCACGATCTCACTGTCCGTGAATTCGGGCTCCCGCATTCAAGCCCGCTTCGGATCCTCTGTCTCTCTCTCTCTGCCTCTCCCCCTCCTCTCAAATATAAAATAAATATTTAAAAAAGTAAACAGGATTATAATGGCCACCTTTGGAAAAATATCTTAATTTTGATCACAGGAATTGGGTTTGAGATTCATCTTCACAATTTACTAAGCGCAGGACCTTGGGTATATACCCTTGCTTAGTTATCCACTGTAACAAATCACCTCAAAACTGAATAGTTTAAAAGAACAACCATGCTTTATTTACTCAAGATTCAGGGGGAATAAGTCGCTCATTCCTGAGGGAAACTAATCGCTTCTTGGCCTTTTGGCTAAGATCAAGTGTAGTATCTGAAGGAAAATCTGGATGGTACATCACGGTGGTCACCACAGTTCTAACAGGATCTGTAGGTTTTGGTAAATAGACTCAGCTCTCTTATAACCTGCCACTGAGGAAGTTGAGGAATAAATACTCCAACCTCACAGTCCTCCAGACTTCCGATCTTCTGCCAGTGCCCTCTCCCATGCACCAAACTCAGGAAGTCACAGGACTCTGTGGGTTTTGAGTTACAGAGCAGGGTGGAGAAGGGTGAAGAGTGGATCTAGAGGGGCAACAGAAGATATTCGGCAGCAGAAGGTGAGTTTAGTTTTTGAACATTAAAGGCATGTTGAGCTAAATAATATCCTGATGTGTACATCTTATTGGTGGATTAGAGGAGTGGTCCCAACCACCCTCTCATTCATTCAATTCCTTGCTCCTTTGCTTTCCTCCACCTTCTGATAACTTAACCTCATTTTTCATCCTGCCATTTAAAATAAACTCTGCCGTATTACTTCAGCTTAAAACGTGTCCTAGTTCATGAGTTTGGCTTTTCTCCTGACCCTATTTTATTTTGTCATCTTTCATTTAGCTCCATATACCCATCTACTAGCCTGGTAATGTTCTTCATCCAACCTCTTCCTGACACCTTTCCTTCTGTGCACCAATCCTCTGGAGACTCTTTCTTCATCCAGTTTCTTATCCTGGCTTCTTGATTAAGACTAGAAAGAGGTGAGGTAAGGCACATGAGAGATAACAGGTGGATGGGAATTATGGGATGGTGGGGGGGAAGGGAAGGCTCACTTTGGTGGATCCCTGTCTATGCTTACTACAGTGTATTTTCTGAAGCTATTATCCAATGGCAAAACGAATTCATGGCCTTTCCCCACATTGATTATTTCCAACATGCTCTCCCATTCTGTGTTCTGATATAAAAGTCCTACCATTTAACCTCAGTAATCATCTCTTCTTTGAAACGCTTTGGCTTCCATATATCGCCTGCCCTCAAATTCAACCTCATTTTTTTTTTTTAATGTTTATTTTTGAGAGACAGAGAGAGACAAAGCGCAAGTGGGGGAAGAGCAGAGAGAGAGGGTGACACAGAATCCAAAGCAGGCTCCAGACTCTGAGCTGTCAGCACAGAGCCCGACAGGGGGCTCAAACCCACGGACCATGAGATCATGCATGACCTGAGTGGAAGTCGGGAGCTCAACTGACTGAGCCACCCAGGTGCCCCTCAACTCATTCTTTTCTGCCTGTTCCTTAGTTTCTTTGATTATTTTGGTAGACAGTCCCTCTCTCCTTCCCCTCAATCATATTTTGCTCCCCTTTGCCAGATAGCCTTCCTCTTAAATATATTTTCTGTGGGCATCTTATTATTTTTTTCTCATAGTCTCAACTATTATTCATATGTGTATGGCTCCTAGATCTGAATCGCCTTCCCTGAACTCTTTGGGATGCCATTCCAGAGTTCCAAACCCTACTGTGGCTGGTGGGATGAGACCAACCATAGGTCTTCTACTCAAGCTAGTACTAAAATGTACTTTCAGGTTTCTTTTTAGCCCTTTTGTTCCACCACTCCTGCCCCCCCCCCTTTTAAAACTCTTCCTTTAACTGTTCCTCAATCCATTTGGTTGTTTTCATATCATCCTGGCTTCCTTTAGCCTGTGTGAAAACAAAACAAGCTTAACTAACGCTGAATTGACTGCCCCACGCCCCAAGTCATTTATACCAAAAGCTCTCCCTTTCCCTGTTTTCGTCTTCACAAAATTTCCTTTTCAAGATTTCAAAGGAAACACTTATCGAGAAGATAATCACTATTTTCTTTCCCCTTAAAGCACTTAACATGCAAAATACTAAATATTTACATTTAAAATGTAAGCCTAATTGAGGAGCGGTGTGTCTCTGCGTGGGAGAAGCAGAGGTGGTGGCAAAGTGGTGAGGAGTTTGTTTGAAACCCTTATAGGTCTCTAACCCGAGAAACTGAAAAAATAACCAACAAGCACTCCGCAGAGAGGAATTGGGACTAATTCATCCACTTTCTTCTCCAAATCATCTGGAATTTCTTTGGGTGTTTATCCTGAGAATGGTGTAAGGGAACGAGAAGGACAACATTTAAGCAAGAACTGAGAAAAGTTAGACTGCTCAAGACAAAATTAAAAAACAAACAAACAAAACTCATCCCGCTGGTTTATACTCGCATTCAGACTTTTAAAGGCACATTTTACCTACAGATATCCATTGAAACCAACCGAGGGGAAATTAGAAAGGAGAGGCATTTGGGGTACCATTTCTATGCGAATCGACGTCTGATTTTCATTAGTCCAGCACTGTTTTTCCTTCAAACACTTAGTGTTTATTACAGCAACAATTACCCCAGTAACAATTCCTTCAGGGTAGTTTTGTTTAAAGGTGCCTAACTTACATACTTCACCCCACTTCTTTCAAAATCGTTCAGTCCTTCAGGGTGGAAGTTAAAATACTATCTTTATCCCGGCTCTGGTTCTGCACCAGAAGACTGTCTCCAGTAGGGCAGTACCATGAAGGCACGCTTTTTAGATCATGTGCACGTTGCGGCGCACCTTGGCTGCAAGGTGCTTTAAAAAGGCCAAGAGCTCGTGCGTGCTGTGTACCAAATTATCAGTCCTGCAACCTGGGCACGTAAGATGCTTTCTCCCTCCCTTTCACACTAAAAACAAAAAAACCCAAACAAATCCAGCGGGCATCAAAACCGTCCGAACGCCTAGGGAAAGCGCGCCAACCACACAAAGAAAAGGAGGGGGGCTACAGGGATTCAAAATCATTTCCCCAGGACGAACACCCTCCTGGACCTATCGGAGTTAACTGCGCGCTTGGTCGTAGCCAATAGACACAGTACTTCTGGTTCAGGTCCACCCTGAAGACTGACGGACATTTGTGCAGTCCAATGAAACAGTGCGATGCTGAAGACTTGACCAATACATTCGGGAGGTGGGTGGAGTGTAGGCCAGGGGGTTGGCGGTGCCGTGTCATGGAGGCTCAGTCTCAGAGCAGCCATTGAAGGGGAAGGAACTGCGGGTGTGTGTGTGTGTGTGTGTGTATGTGTCTGTGTGTGTGTATGTGTGTGCGCGCGCGTGTGTGTGTGTGCGTGTGAGTGCGCGCGAGTGTGTGGACAAGGAGGTGGGGGCAGTCGAGTTAGAGTCCCAACTCCTTGGACTCCATTTGCTATTCTCTTCTTTCTTCCCCACACCTATCTGGTGGTGGTGGGCGTTTATATTTGCTTTTCTTTTCATTCATTTACAAATCTTTTAAAATTAAGGGTTGGGGGTAGTGGGAAAGGCAGGAAAGGGTAAGGGAAGGGAGTAGCCGCAGAAGAGCAGGAGGAGGACATGGAGATGAAGAAGAGGATTAACCTGGAGTTAAGGAACAGAGCCCCGGAGGAGGTGAGATGACTCAGCCCCCTCCCCTTCCCCACCGGACCTGTATTGGGAAGATCGGCTTTGTAGGGATCCGGGTGGGTGTCTGAGGAGGGGTATTGAGTTAACCCCGTAACCCTGAGGTTACGGTTTGGGGGAAATATTTAATTTTAAGTGTTAAATCATTAAAATCTTCTACTTAAAAATGGCGAAGGTTTAAGTTTCTAGGGGCGTTTTTGTGGGTACCCGGGGGCTTAGCCTCCTTCAGCCCTCTTCGAGTCGGGAGTCCTGTCCTGGTGGGGGCAGGAAGCTGAGTGTTGGGGGCCGCTCCGCCGCCTCGTCCCCTCCTCCTCCTCCTCCTGGGGGCCGGTGGCGTGGGGGCGACCCACCGGTCCCACTTGCCCCCGCTGCAGCCATCGTCGCCTGAGAAGTTAGTCCAACTTTTCTGCAACGCTGCCAACTCTTTTTTTCTTTTTTTCGGGGGATGCCCGCGGCCTCGAGGCCCTTGGGTGTCTGACGTCGCGCCGGGCGCGGGCTGGGGTCCCTGGCGGAGTCCGCGTACCGTCTGCCGCCGGCTGCGCCCACTCCCCCGGGAAGCGGCGCGCGCCGCCCGCCGCCGGGCGGAATCTGGGTCAGCGGTCGGTTCCGCGGCCGCGGGTAAGTTTTGGGAGTCGTCGCCGAGACCAGAGGTGGGGAGGGGACGCGAGGCGTAATCCCCTCGGTCTCCCCGCGGTGTAATGCTACTCGGCGTGTCGTGTCGTAGTGGCCGTCACTCCGAATTTGATCCCGGGAGAAGGTTTCACAGAACTCAACAAATGGGCCGTAGTAGTTTTGTGCGTTAAAGCTGGGCTCGGCGAAACTAAATGATGCGCTCTTGCTGCCGTCGCCTCAGTTAAAGAGACGAGGTTGGGAGGGGCCACGTGAGGCGGGTCGCGGCCAACTTTTCGGGGGTCGGGCGGGAGGCGTTTCCGCCTCCTGTTTGAAGGCGCTTCCTCGGCTGCACCCAGCCCTCTCCGCCCGGGGCGGAGGTGCCGGGCACGCGGGCGGGGAGGCGACCCTCTGTTCCCTCGAGGAGTCCCCGCCCCGTCTGGGGTTTCCCGTGGGTCGGAGCTGCAGGTCGCGAGAGCGGGGCCCGTGGTCCGTGAGAAACCTCTCACTCCAGAACGCCGAGGAAAGCGTCGAGTCTTGTTAATTGCGGCCCTCTGAAATAAACACGAGAGGTGGAACATGAGGATACAGTTGTTTTCTGCAGGGGTGGGTGGGGGTGGTGCCTGCGCACACCAGCACAGGGGAGGAGTGGGCTCTGTTCGGTGGGCTGTGGTGGCATGCAGAATGGGAACCCAAGGTCTTAGTGTGTGTGTGTGTGTGTGTGTGTGTGTGTGTGTGTGTGTGTGTGTGTGTTTTAAGTCCCTTTTTCTCTGAAATTGGCAAAGGGCGGGGAGGAGGAAACAGTCGCTGCTATTACCCCAGAGAGAGATGGGAGTTTTCTAGGGCCTACTCTTTGGGGGCTTCAGGAAAAAAAAAAGCTGCCTTACAGAAGCACACATTTAGTATGCTTTTGTATGTCTTAGTTTGGAAAAGTGAATTTGCTCCTCCATACCCCCCTTTCATTTACCTACCCTGTCCGTAGTAATTTCCTTGCTAGTTTTGGGGAGTGCCGGATGTTGCTCTTTTGCAGTCTCTCCTTCCTTCCTTGTGGTGTAATAACGGTCTCTTGTATTTGTATAGCTCTTTACTGTTTACAAAACCTGTTTGTGTTTGTTTTTTACCTTTCTCCTTGGAGGGACTTGTAAGGTGGATTGTATTGTTCTAGAACCCAAATTAGCAAATGGAGTCCCCTCGTGGGCAGTGAAGTTACTTAAGTGGAAGAACTGGCTTTCTGACACCAGATCTTGTGGCTCTCTCCTCCCGCTCAGCTGGACCAGGAGTCAGAAGATTTAGAGTGAGGCACGGCTCTGTCACACAAACTGCTGTGTGACCTTAGCCAAGTCATTCTTACCCTTTGGGCCTTGGCTTCCTTACCTCTAAACAGATCATATACCTTCTCTGGTCTCTAAAATAATTGTCAAAGTCATACTCAACTAGAGAACGTGGCATTCCTCGTTGCTAATTTTTAGCCCTCAAAATACCTCAAACATATTTTTGCATTGGGAATAGACTGCCAGAGTCTCCTGTCTCCCCCTTAAGATTAAGTCCTTCCAGGTCCACACAGCAGCAAGTTTTGTTCTACAACTGTGACCTAATAGAGGATGCAGCCCCTTCCCCTCCCCCACTGTGGGAGAAACAAAAATGCTAGGAGGGTGTTACAGAGAAATAACATTTTGTCAAGGATGTATCGTTCTGGGTGACATTGTTAGGCCCCTCTAAAAGCCAGCTTTCTCAGCATGAGCTTTCTAACATTTCTTCACGAAGGGTAATAAGGTATTTGGGAGTTATGGTGGCATTTATCAACCAAAGATCAAGGAATTTAAACTGGAAACATGAATAAAATAGTTTCCTTTCTTCTCCCTTATGCTTTAGGGCAGCTCCCTGGAATCCTTTACCAGTAGCCCAGGCATCACCTCACTGTAAAGTATATGCTCTCATGTTGAGAGTCCTTCTCATCAGGGGCAGAAGCAAGTTTCACATGGGACCTTTTTCAAAGTTTTTTTCCCCTGCATCAGTGATTTCAACAGGCATTGAACTAATTGGTCTAAGTTTAAATTTAAAAGGTTAACTTATAATGATGACTTTAGATTGTATTTCAGGTTTTGGTGGGGGAGAAGAGAATGAAAAGGATCTGGGTAAGGGGATTGATGTGTGTATTCTTTTTTTAAAGTTTATTTATTTTGTGAGAGAGAAAGCAGGAGTGGGGGAGAGGCAGTGAGAGAAGAAGAGAGAGAATCCCAAGCAGGCTCTGAGCTGTCAGCACAGAGCCCAAGGTGGGGCTCAAACCCACAAACCACGAGATCATGACCTGAGCCAAAGTCTGATGCTTAACTGACTGAGCCACCCAGGCACCCCAGGACTGATGGTTTTATCTTCATGTTTCCAGTGTGTCAAGACTCAGATCTTTTGCTAAACAGATTGCAAAGTAAAGACTCATTCATTTTCTGTCTTACAGGTGACAGAATTAGTCCTTGATAATTGCCTATGTGTCAATGGGGAAATTGAGGGCCTGAATGATACTTTTAAAAAACTAGAGTTTCTGAGTATGGCTAATGTGGAACTAAGTTCACTGGCCCGGCTGCCCAGCTTAAATAAACTTCGAAAGGTAAGTTGGCATTAAGCTTGAAATCATCATAATTTTGAGGCCCAGGTTTTGGCCAAGTGAAACAACCATTCTGCCTTCTAATTAGAAGTTTCCAAACTTCTACAGATAAGAAAAAGGGTTATGTAGGATTTTGGAATCAGCTCTATTAATGCTTTTAGAAATTTACATTTAATAATGAAATTGCTTTATGACATGAATTTGGATTTAATATCTACCAAATATTTTTCTCTGAAACATAAAGATCCAACTACAACACGACTGGAGCCAAACTAGCGTTATAAGCTTACTCTGTAGGGGTTCTAATATATTATTTGGCATTTGTAGGTGGGAATTTGGAAATTAATAATTTGTGACAGTTTCTTGAAGCTAGAGAGAATGACAATTGTTTTTCTTCTTCACATGGATATATTTTGAAAATCTGATCTGCCCTAAGCCTTCACCATTGTTTGTTTTCTCTCCATGTTGAATATTTAGTTGGAACTCAGTGACAATATAATTTCGGGAGGCTTGGAAGTCCTGGCAGAGAAATGTCCAAATCTTACCTACCTCAATCTGAGTGGAAACAAAATCAAAGATCTCAGTACAGTAGAAGCTCTGGTAAGTGGAAAGTCTCTGGACTTTCTCTTTTTTGGTTGATTTTCTGAGATTTGCTTCTGTTTTATTGATTTATATTTCATTATTGATTTATATTTCACTCTTTGAAACTTCTGAATTTCTTACATGTTTTGATCTAGATGGTTACTGCTTTTGCTTCTTTTAAAGATTTTTTTAAATGTTTATTCATTTTTGAGAGAGAGAGAGGGAGACCAAGCACGAGGGGGGGAGGGACAGAGAACGAGGGAGACACAGACTCTGAAGCAGGCTCCAGGTTCTGAGTTGTCAGCACAGAGCCCTGTGTGGGGCCTGAACCCACGAACCTTGAGATCATGACCTGAGCTGAAGTTGGATGCTTAACTGACTGAGCCACTCAGGGGCCCCTGCTGCTCTGATTTAAAGAGGAGGTAAAAATTGTTGACAATAAGCTTGACTAGATTTAAGCTAACCACAATGTTGTTATTGTCTATTTATGCACATATTTTGTCAACAGAATCTATTAAGTGGCTACCATAGTAAGGCACTAATCAGGTGCTGCAGTTACAGTGGTGAACAGAATAAAGCCCCTTCCCTCGTGATACTTGCATCCTGGGGCCTCATTAAGAGAATTGATACAATAACCCTTCATTATAAAATGCGAAAGATCCAAAAATCATTCTGATTTCAAATATGTGTTTTCTGGTTCATGAATTACAAAGAAGTAATCTAGTATTTAAAATCTTGAAATGTAAGCTTTAACTTTTTACTTTTCCAGCAAAATCTTAAAAATTTGAAAAGCCTTGACTTGTTTAACTGTGAGATCACAAACCTGGAGGATTACAGAGAAAGTATTTTTGAACTGCTGCAGCAAATCACTTACCTAGATGGATTTGACCAGGATGATAACGAGGCACCGGACTCAGAAGAAGAGGACGATGAGGGTAATCATTCTTAATGCCTATAAATACAGCCTCCAGTCTAGCCGTGCAATTTAGATTGGGCCTGGATATTTAGGTGTTGGGGGGAAAAAAAAGAGATTAGTAAGAAGAAAAATTTAAAAACCCAAAGCCCTAATCCTGTGTTTCTTCTTTAAGATTTCTGGTAGCTTGGGGAATTTAATGGTTATTGTAGTACCAAGCTCCGTGAAAATTTTATATCTGTATAAACTGTGTAACCACCACCTAGTAAAAGTGGTAACTTTTAAAATAGTACCTTTTTTTTTTTAAAAAGGAACCATTCCTTGCGTGTTATCCATAATAGCCAAGAAATGGAAACAATCCAAATGGCCTATCAACTGATGGATAAACAAAATGTGATATGTCCATATAATGAAATATTATTCTGTCATAAGAATGAATGAGGCACTGATAAATGCTGTACCTTTGAGAACATTCTATGAAGTGAAAAAAGCCAGACACAAAAGGCCACATTTTGTATGACTTCATTTGTATGGCATGTCCAGAATAGGCATATTCATAGAAGGTGGAGTAGTGGTCACCAGGGCTGGGGGAGAGGAGATTGGGGAGTGACTGTAAATGTGTATGGGTTCTTTTGAGGGGGGTGATGAAAATGTTCTGAAATTAGATACTGAATATACATGTTTGGATAAATGGGTGACTAACAGATGATGGAATGGATCTTGATAGTTATGGAATACTGTTTATTATTCTTGGTTGAAAAGTTTTGTTTTTTTTTTAAGTTTATTTATTTTGAGAGAGAGTGCATCAGAGAGCGCAAGTGGGGGAGGGGCAGAGAGAATCCGGAGCAGGCTTTGTGGGGTCAGCCGCAGAGCACAGCCCGGGGCTCCCCCTCTCATGAACCCTGAGATCATGACCTGCTCAAATAAAAGACCCCATAAAAGTTTTTTTCTGTAACGGGGTGCCTGGGTGGCTCAGTTGGTTAAGCGTCTGACTTTAACTCAGGTCATGATCTCGAGGTTCCTGGGTTTGAGTTCCACATCAGGCTCTCTGCTGTCAGCAGGGAGCTTGCTTGGGATCCTTTGTCCCCCACCTCCACACCCCTCCCCCACTTGCACTCCCTCTCTCTCAAAAATAAATATTTAAAAAAAAAGTTTTTTACTCTAAAAAGAAATTTGAAGGAAAAACAATGTTAGAAAATGATGGAATGATAGATAAAAGGGCTTTGAAGTGTCCACAAAATAAAATAAAGTTTAGTGCATGTAACATTTCATTTTTTATTTATTAAATAATTTTTTTTTAATGTTTACTTATTTTTGAGAGAGAGAAACAGAGTGAGAGTGGGGAAGGGATAGAGAGACAAGGAGACACAGCATCCGAAGGAGGCTCCAAAGCTCTGAGCTGTCAGCACAGAGCCCAACGTGGGGCTCCAACTCACAAACTGCGAGATCATGACCTGAGCTGAAGTGGGACGCTTAATGGACTGAGCCCCCCAGGCGCCCCTAGTGCATGCAACGTTTTGATGACAATCTATATGTTGGAAACAGTTTAGTATTTAGAAGCCATGTTTCTCAAATAGTAAAGGAGGATGTTACAAAAGGGAAGTCTTAAAAAAAAGAAAATCACCCTGGGATACTTTCCACCCACCCGTTGGCTTAAGAGTTTGAGGTGATTGGGACAAGGGAAAATAGGATCGACATACTAGCAAGAAACATTTTTCCCAGCCATTTGTTCATCTTTCAAAATATTTTTAAAGACGGAGATGAAGATGACGAAGACGAAGAGGAAGATGAAGCTGGTCCACCAGAAGGCTATGAGGAGGAGGAGGAGGACGAGGAGGAGGAAGAGGAGGAGGAGGAGGAGGAGGCAGGCTCAGAACTGGGAGAGGGAGAAGAGGAAGTGGGCCTCTCCTACTTAATGAAAGAAGAAATCCAGGTGAATAGGCACTTTTTACCTGCACTGAAAGCCATTTAGGCCTAAGGTCAAGTCCTAAAGTAGGAAGTTGAGTGGAAAGCTGAAAGCTGTTCCTGACTTGTGGGTCTGCATGTATCTGTCTGCCTGTCCTTTTTCCCACTGTCCATCAGCTCACAGTGTATCCAGATAATCGCAAACCTCCATTAATTTTACCACCCAGCTATCGTTCAACACTGCTCAGCCCTCAGTGGTGTGGGACGGCGAACATTTTACAAAAGTTTCTGAGCCTCAGCTTCTGCATTTATAAAATGGAGATTATACCAACCTCTTAGGATTATTTTAAGGAACTGACAGGATAATACACTTAAAGTATCTAGTCCCCGGCACATCGTAGGCACTCAAGAAGACTTTCCTTTCCCCTAATTATGTCTTGCTAATGGTTTTGTAGTAGCTTTCCAAATGGTCTCTCTGAATACAGTGTCACCACAAAGGTGTATCATCCACAGTATGTGCTTGGGTACTCTGAATGCAAATGAGATCATGTCACCAGGCTGCATGAATCACTTTGTTTCCCTGTTGCCACCAAGACATACAAGGCCCATCATTATTAGCCCCTGCTTCCTCCTCTAGCCTCTTCTCCCTCAGTACCAAATTAAATTGTCACACCGAGCTATTTCTTGCCTTTCTGACTGTAGCTACATTGTGTATTCTATCTGTAGTGACTTTCTACCCATGCTCTCTGGTGAACTTTATGTTCTGTTCTTACTGAGGTAAACATAAGTATAGTAAAGCTTGTAAAGTACACTGATTTTATGTACAAGTCCATGACCAAGCCACTTATGTATATATACTCCTGTGACTACTATGCAAATCATGCATTGCAGACTCTTTAAAAACTGTTTTGGAGTTGCTTCATTATTGAAGCTTTCTGTAAGTTTTCATAGATAACTACTCCTTCCTGTGTTACCTTTGAACCTTGATTAGGCTTTATTGCCTATAGACACTTTTGTAAAAACTTGTCTATTTGGCCACTTTCTACTCGAGGGTGAGCTCCTTGAGGGAAGGGCCATTTATCTTTGTATCTCAGCATCTAGTGCGTTGACAGGAACATAGTAAGCTCACAGAAAACGTCAGTTGACTTGAACAAATGATCTTCAGCCCCTGGGAATTATTATTTTCTCCTAATGTTGTTAAATTATTATTTTATGTTAATAATTCAAAGTTTTTTATTATTAAAAATAATATCTCTTGATTTAGACTAGGAATTGTTAGCATTATTTGTTTTCCTAATGACCTTTACATTGGTTAGATAGGTAATATCACTGATGATAATTTTTCTCTGATATAATTTTATTATTTATTTATTTATTTATAAGGAGGGGGAGGAGTGTAGAGAGGGAGAGAGAGAATCTCAAGTAGACTCTGTACTACCCACTCAGAGTCTGTCCTGGGGCTTGATTTCATGAACCATGAGATCACAACCTGAGCCAAAATCAAAAGTCAGATGCGTAACCGATTGAGCCATCCAGGCACCCCTAGTATTAAGTAGTTTAAAACCTTAAAAAGTTTTTTTTAATGTTTATTTATTTATTTATTTATTTATTCATTTTCCCCCCCGAAATTTTTAACGTTTATTTATTTTTGAGGGGGGGGGGGCGGAGGCGCAGAGAGAGGGAGACGCAGAATGTGAAGCAGGCTCTAGTCTGTGAGCTGTCAGCACAGAGCCTGATGTGGGGCTTAAACTCCCGAACCGGGAGATCATGACCTGAGCCAAAGTCGGATGCTTAACCAACTTGAACCACCCAGTCACCCCATAATGTTTATTTATTTTTGAGATGGAGACGGAGGCAAGCAGAGGAGGGGAAGAGAGAGGGAGACACAGATTCTGAAGCATATTCTAGGATTCACGCTGTCAGCACAGAGCCTGATGAGGGGCTTGAACTCACAAACTGCGAGATCATGACCTGAGCTGAAGTCGGATGCTCAACTGACTGAGCCATCCAGGCACCTGCCCCTAAAAATGACTTTCAACTGGGGCGCCTTGGCGGCTCAGTGTGTTAAGCGTCTGAGTCTTGGTTTTGGCTCAAGTCATAATCTTGTGGTTCGTGAGTTTAAGCCCTCTGTCGGGCTCTGGTGGCGTGGAGCCACGCACTGTCTCCCAAAAGAAATAAACATTAAAATGATTTTCAACTGACTGCTGATGTTTGTGTTTATCATTCCACTGAATATTGGGAAATGTTAAAAGTGACACAGTCCAGTATAGAGCAAAAATCTCTGAGATAATTCTCACGATGTTAAGTCAGTGTAGTACCTGCATGGTTTGAGTAATATTTTTATTTCATCTGCTCTTTAGAGGTAAGGAATTAATATGGATAAAGAAGGTCTTGATGTATCTGTAGGACATTTCGTTAAAAATGGGGATGGGGCTGTAGAAGAATTGGGAATTGTGGTGCCCCTGTACTGTCATAGTACAATGAGGAAACGTTATTTCCCATTAATTGGGAAAAGATCATGGTTTCTACTGAACAAGTCACTGATGAAAGCTGAGTTTTTATTGAGGGGTATCATCTAATAGATGACATTAAAAACTAAAGGCTTAGATGATAGCTATACTTGTGGTGAGTGTAACATAAGATATAGACTTAATGAATCACCATGTTGTACACCTGAAACTAATGTAACATGGTGTGTCAAGTCTACTTCAATTTAAAAAAAGGCTTAGAGATGCCTGGGTGGCTCAGTTGGTTAAGCGTCTGACTCTTGATTTTGGCTCAGGTCATGATCTCACAAGGTTAGTGAGATTGAGCCCCACGCTGGGCTCTGTGCTGACAGCGCAGAACCTGCTTGGGATTCTCTCTCTCTCCTCTCTCTGCCCCTCCCCTGCTCCCTCTCTCTCTCTCTCTTAATAAACATTAAAAAAATAATAAAAAATAAAAAAGGCTTAAAAACATGAATCAACTTTTCAAAGTTTATTTATTTATTTTTGAGGGAGAGAGAGAAAGAAAGAGAATCCCAAGCAGGCTCTGCACTGACAGCACGGAGCCTGATGTGGGGTTCGAACTCACAAACTGTGAGATCATGACCTGAGCCAAAATCAAGAATCAGATACTTGGCACATCTGGGTGGCTCAGTTGGTTTAGCACTCAGCTTCAGCTCAGGTCATGATCTCACAGTTGGTGGGTTCCAGCCCCTGCTGGGCTCTGTGCTGACAGCTCAGAGCCTGGAGCCTGCTTGGGATTCTATGTCTCCCTCGCTCTCTGCCCCTCCCCCACTCACACTCTGTCTCTGAAAAATAAATAAAATGTTAATTAAAAAAAAAAAAGGTCAGATACTTAACTGACTGAGCCACTCCATGAATCAATTAGTTGAACCATATTTTGTTTAAAGCAAAATCCAGAGAAGTAATTAGCTTTTGAGACTTGGGCTTTTCTAAATTAAGGAATAAATGTGATTAGTGTCTCCACTGTTTTTTAAAAAATTGCAAATATTTAAATATCCTCACTTATTTGCAGATAGGAGATGTTTAAAATGTGTCCCTTGTTTTTCTTTCTATTTCTTTCCCTTTCCTTCCTCTTCCTGTCCCCTCTCTCCTCTACCCTTCTCTCTTCCTTTCTTTTCCTCTTTAGTTTAAGGCTTTAGGTTCTCCTGATTTTTACTGTGGTTCCTTTTTATACTATTGGCTACCCCATCTATTTCTTCTGCTCCTTGTAGCTTGATGATGTTCTGGTATAGAATGCTTTTCAGTATTTGAATTGATTGTATAAGACTGATTTCTGATATGAGTGTTGTGCAGTTGAGTTTCTCAGGGGATCCTACGTGCTGGGAAATTAAGTTCTGTTTAGTATTTCTAGACACAAATGGGGCTATGGATACTGTGAAAGGGATGGGTTGTACAAATTTTTCCTTCAATACCCAGCAATTCTTGACATTTGCCAATTAAAGTGTTTCTTTTATGTTTATTTTTGAAAGAGATGAACAGTGAGTGGGAGAGGGGCAGAAAGAGAGGGAGACACAGAATCCAAAGCAGGCTCTGCACTGTTAGCACAGAGTCTGATATGGGGCTCGAGTCCACGAACCATGAAATTATGAACTCAGCTGAAGTCAGACACTTAACCGATGGAGCCACCCACGTGCCCTGCCAATTAAAATATTTTTAAGGAGCAGTAAACTTTTGTGGAGTTGGAGGGGAGACCCTAGATTGGTTTCATTTTTTTCAAACATATAGTAGAACTCAACTATTTGGCAGTAAGTGTAAAAGGCCTCTGAATAGCCAACATAAAGTAACCAAAGACATTTTCTTTGTAGGACAGTGTTTCAGCTTTATTCTAAACCTATTTTCTCTTTTATATTCAAATCTATAATAAGCTTATTGATCTATTTTCTGAATCCATAGCAGATTAAAATTGAAGTAGTAACCTACTGTAAAAGAGAAGGCACGAAAACTAGGAAAAGGTACAATTAAAAGTAGAGGTGAGGGTCATTTTTAAAAGGGAAAAACCATCCTACATATATTAATAGGCTCTGAGGGAATAGCATACACTAATGAGTATAATGTTCATGGTCAAAATGATGACTGATTATGCAAGGGAAAGGTTTGTTAGCATAAAATGGTAGTGCACTTTAGAGATTTGTATCCCAATTGGTTAAAGTAAAAAAAAAAAAAAGTTATGATGTTTCAAGGCTATGTTTACATCTTAGGTATCCTGAACAGCTCTTTCACAAGAGTTGTAGATCAAGTTTTGTGACTTTTTTGTGTGATTTTTTTGCTGTTTTGATGTGTAGATTTTTAGATATAGAAGAAACTTGTAGATCTTTCTAGATGAATACTTTCTTTTATTGATTAGGAAACTGAAGTCCAGGGGCACCTAGGTGGCTTCGTCGGTTAAGTGTCCAACTTCGGCTCAGGTCATGAACTCACTGTTTGTGAGTTTGAGTCCCATGTCAGGCTCTGTGCTGACAGCTCAGAGCCTGGAGTCTGCTTCAGATTCTGTGTCTCCTTCTGTCTGCCCCTTCCCGACTCATGCTCTGTCTCTTTGAAAAATAAACATTAAAAAAAAAAAGGAAAACTGAGGTCTAGAGAGATTAAGTGACATATTTAGTGCATATTACTATGTTGGGGCAAGAATTCAGGTAATTACTTTCTCACTCTATAAAATAGAAGACCTTTCTTTGAAATAGTCTAAAGGTACTCTGTCCATTATAGTAGCCACTGGACATATTTCGTTATTTAAATTAAAATAAAATGAAAAATTTAGTTCCTTGTTTGTACTGGTCACATTTTATTTTTTTATTTTTATTTATTTCATTTATTTTTTAAGATTTTTTTTATTTTTAAGTAATCTCTACACCCAACATGGGGCTCGAACTCACAACTGCAAGATCAAGAGTTGCACACTTTGGGGCGCCTGGGTGGCTCAGTCAGTTAGGCGTCCAACTCTTGATTTCGGCTCAGGTCACGATCTCTCATGGTTTGTGGGTTTGAGTCCCACATTGGGCTCCATGCTGACAGTGCAGAGCCTGCTTGGGATTCTCTCTCCCCCTATCCCACTTGCACACACACATACACACACACACACACACACACACACACACACACACACACTCTCTCTCTCTCTCTCTCTCTCTCTCTCTCTCTCTCCCCCTCCCCCCCCGCCCCTCTCCCTCTCTCTCTCTCTCTCAATGGATAAATAAACTTAAAAAAAAAAAAGTTGCATGTTCTGCTGACTGAGCCAGCCAGGCACCCCTGTACTGGTCACATTTTAAATGCTCAGTAGCCACATGTGGACAGCATAGATACAGAACATTTCCATTGTTGCAGAAAGTTCTTTTGAACGGTGCTGGTCCAAAACATAAATTACTTTCATAAAGAATCTAGATTTAGTTGGGTTCCTAGAAAACACCTATGTAAGTTAGGCACAGGTTGTCAGAATGTAGAATGACCATAGTTTTTTGCTCTTGTTGGAATGTATTATTACCAAACAGTGAAAAATATGTGTCATGGCTTTTTATTCTCAAATCGAATATTTGATTTTCAAGGATGAAGAAGATGATGATGACTATGTTGAAGAAGGGGAAGAAGAGGAAGAAGATGGTGAGTTACATTAGCCATTAAAGAAATCCTAACATTCAAGTTACAGCTATTATTCATATATACTTTAACAAATGAGTCTATAATTCAAATTGTAATTGATTTTGGTAACATAGAGCACCTTGAGAAGTATGAAACCTTTTTCTTTTAAAATTGATTTAAGTAATCTCTACGCTCAACGTGGGGCTCGAACTCATGACCTTGGTTGGGATCAAGAGTCTTACACTCCTTGTAACAAGCCAGCCAGGCACCCCTAAAACCTTTTTAAAAGAGTAATGTTCTCAGGGCATTCAATAATTTCATTAAAAAACAAAAAACCAGCCTCTAACATTTATTTTTATTAAAAAAAATTTTTTTTTAACGTTTATTTATTTTTGAGAGACAGAGAGAGACAGAGCACGAGCAGGGGAAGAGCAGAGAGGGAGACAGAGAATCCCAAAGCAGGCTGCAGGCTCAGCTGTCAGCACAGAGCCCTATGCGGGGCTAGAACCCACAAACTGTGAGATCATGACCTGAGCCAAAGTCGGACACTTAACCGACTGAGCCACCCAGGCACCACTCTAACATTTATTTTTAAAATGGTATGAAGAGATCATGGAACCTTGAGCCTTAATTTATTACTTTCTTAGGTCTTTCATTTTGAAGAGGGTGAAGCCTTATCTCTCAAGAGAAGAGCAATGGAATTCTCAAATAATGCTCTCTAGTCCTCTTTATCTAGGTCTTTCAAAATAAATTTAAAAATTCGCTAATAATTCTTGTAATGACAAGCCCCTAGTTTCTTGATCTGTACTTCATGATTTGGCCACAAGGGTGCACAGCAAGCTGTCATTATTTATGGATTTCTGTCTATTAAGCCTTTATAATACACTAAAATTGAAAAATTTTCAGAGAGGAAACTTAAACGTATAATTAAAAAAAATTTTTTTTTAATGTTTATTTCTTTTTGAGAGAGAGAGATAGAGCATGAACAGGGGAGAAGCAGAGAAATAGGGAGACGCTGAATCCAAAGCAGGCTCCAGGCCCCAGGCTCTGAGCTGTCAGCACAGAGCCCGTCACAGGGCTCGAACCCACTAACCATGAGATCATGACCTGAGCTGAAGTCGGATGCTTAACCAACTGAGCCACCCAGGCGCCCCAAACCTGTAATTTTTTTTTATGCCATTAAGTTTTCACTAAGATAGATTCAAAACTTTGTAATTTAACAGGTACTCATTTGTTAAAATTGAGTACTTTACAATTTTTCTTTCACTCTTCCTTCAGAAGAAGAAGGTCTTCGAGGGGAAAAAAGGAAACGAGATGCTGAAGACGATGGAGATGAAGAAGACGACTAGATCATTCTAAGACCAGATTCCCTAAAGTTCCTGGGTGTGCAATAGAGTGATCACATCTTCTTTGTTTCTTCATGTACCATAGTGAACCCTACGGAAAATAACCTGTAACTTTTTATAGGAAAAGTGTGGTTTTACTATTTTTGCCTTATCATTCCAAATAAGATTTACTAGTCTGTTAATGATCATACTGTATGTAGAGAAAACATTTTCATTGACCCTGTTGTGAAATTCCCTAGCAATTTATTTAGAATCTTCATTTTTCTCATTCAAGCTCATTGTATTAGTTATTTTTAGCCCATAATTAAAACATGATCACTTTTACACAGGCGTAGTTTGGTGCATTTCATTCATAAGGTTTTAAAGTTATTTATAGTTAATGGAAATCACGATCAGCTGGAATATGAAATGAAGTCTCTTGAATGAGAAGTTGGTTATTTTTTTAGAGGTGACCCAGAGATCTTTAGTTTGAAGGCAATGACTTTTTTTCTTTTCTTTTTTTTTTTTTTTGGCTAAGGGTATTTGGATGCTTTTTTGTCACTTGAGTAGCTTGGAAAGTAGGAGCAGAATAGTAAAGGTTCTACTCAACAATATAGTTCATAGCTTTTGTGGAGGCTTCTGAAAACTTTTAAAGTCAGGTGACTAATACGATTTTCTTTTTGAAGTTCAGAGAGATGTGTTCAGAGACATGCAGGTGAGCCCTTTCTTTTTCAGGCTGAAGATTACAACATACTAGTAGGTTGGTTATTTTGTTTTTAAATGTGCATTCTTTATTTTCCTCCCAGCAATTCCTTTATAATCACTTTCATTTCTCTTTTCACTCCTCTCCCTCTGTCTCAAAAAAAAGTTGGGAAACTCATGTGATACCCAGGAAAACTTTTAGTCTTTTATACCTCAACCACCTTTTCAGACTGTCTCAGTTTTAAACAAGCTAAGTGAAAGAAATTGAGTATTTTCTGAGATACGAATATTATTACCAGTACATTTGTATGCAACAGATTCTGCTTGCTGTAAATCATTTTTGATTGACAAGATGTACAGACCGTATTATTAGGATGCAGAAAGAAAAGTAGAGGAGGCTTTCAGAAGCAGAATTAATATTCCTCAAAAGTCAGAACTATTGCCTGTTGATAATTAATGAGACATTCAAGTCAAATTTTCAAGTTAGCTTCCCAAACGATTTAGATACCACACTGCAAAGTATTTCTAATTTTTCTGAGTAGAACCTTTCATTATTCTTATAGTTTTAAGGTATTACCAGATATAGCTTTTAATTGGAATATACTGGGCAGTTGGAAACATATTTGAAACTAAATCAGTATTCAAGATTAAGCTTTATTTTCAAGTGGATGTCCATTAAAAATCGAAAATATTTCAGGACAAATGTGTGTTTCTATATATGGCTACTAAATATAATAACAATAGAAAAGTACATCCCCTTTTTGTTGTGGAGGCTCCACGGTCAAGGCAATTGCTTTTGAAATTCTTGGCTATCTAAATGTTTTTCTGCTTTGTTTTGGATATCTGTAAGTTTTTGTAAAGTTAGCATTCAACAAATTAATTGAAGTTACTGGGACACATTTAAATTACTGAGTAAAGAACTTCTTTTTTAGTTTCAAATGTATGACTTTGGGTTTTAGAGTAAAAACTACGAAGTTATTTGTGGGTAAACTAAAAACGTTGCACAAGTGACTGAAATAAAACTCTTGGAATAAGTTTTGAGGGGGGGATTGGAATCTCCAAAAGGCTAACATTTTACTCCTTTTTAACATTTGAAATGCCCTGTTGTAGTCCCTAAGAATTCTCATCACAGAGTATATGCCAGACTATAAAATACTTATTTTTAAAATGAAATCTATATACTGACTTTATCAATCGTCTTATTGTGCAATCAAAATTAGAGTTCTTTGGTTTGCAAACAACATTTAGAGCCTCCAAATGAGTTTTTTAAGACTTATTTAGCTTTGTGGGTGGTATTTTCATGCAAATAAGTAAGGGTGGGTTTTATATTTTGTAGAAGTTTTTGGTCCTATTTTAATGCTCTTTGTATGGCAGTATGTATATAGTATGTTAAATTCCTCAAAACTGTCCTTAAAAAACTTTGAAGTTAATACTTTTGTGCAACTGTGTTTTGAATAAAGCCATGACAGTGTTAAAAACAAAAAAATGCAGCACTCCTGATTATTTTGTTTCTGACTGTTCCCTGTTTTTTTTTCTTCTGTGACTGCTGTAACTTAAAAGTTTTTGAAATTGAATTGCTTCAAATAAATGGAAGATTTGTTAATAGTTTCAGTGTATGACATTCACTTTTTGAACCCTCCACTGGGGCTTTGAATGTCTTTTTAAAAACAGAAACAGCCCGAAAGTTCTCAAACACTTGGATGTCATGTGAGACATTACAATTTAATAGTTTAACTCATCATCTGCCTTATTTATTCACTTTTGTCCAAGAAGCAGAAAAAATTCTGGGTTCCTTTAACTTTCCTTTTGGAGTTGAAAATTGAGCCAGTACGTTTTGTATTTTGATTTGAAGTCATAACTTTGTTTCCGACAGTTGATGTAACCTATCCATAGTTAACTAACGTTATTATAAACCTGTCATACACCGGTAGTTTTTAAAAATGAATCCAAAGTCTTCATTTATACTGTATAGTGTTTATTTTCAGAATCCTTAAGATAATATGATACAAACCTAATTCGTGTTTACCTTGAGTAAATCAAACCTGAACCAATATTTTTTTCTGCTCTCTGGGTTATCCAGTGAGAAGTGATTTTTAACATGTTTCATTTGTAGACAGCTTCGGCATGTGTCTATTTATAAAGTCAAGGCACAAGCATGTGAAGTAATGTTTTTGTGATTACTTAAAGTTTAATATTGGAAAAGTATTTTAATTACGGAACTCTGCTCCCTGAGAGGTGGAAAATATTGGAGTGTATCTCAACTACAGAAACTGTTTATTGAAATTGTGTGTGCGTTGTACCTCTTGAAAAAATTCGGGGGTGCCTGGGTGGCTCAGTTAGTTAAATGCATAACTTTTGATTTTGGCTCAGGTCATTATTTACTGGTTCGTGGGATCGAACCCCGCATGGGATTCTCTCTCTCCCGCTCTCTCTGCCCCTCCCCCACTTGTGCGCGAGCGCGCACACACGCGCGCGCTCTCTCTCTCTCTCTCAAAATAAGTAAACTTAAAAAAAATTCAAAACGTTTTACCCCTTGGTTAAAGAAAATGGTATAACTACACTAAAAGTTTTTGATGAAGGTATTAGGTAATGAAACAATTCTGTGTGACATGGTGATTCAAAACACAAGTATTGTTTATTCCTTCTATATTTTAAAGAGAGGCTTTGGAACAAGGGACATTCTCCCAGTTGCTGAAAATTTCGCCTCTGTTCCTCGTACTAGCAATGATACTCTGCAGCTGGTGCTTAATAATAGCATTCTACTACTGCATTCCTTTTTCATGTACTAATGAGCCTAAGATTTGAAAACAAGGCTTGGGTAATTTGGCCCGAGGCAGCTACTTGTGTTAATCTGTTGATCAGCCCTAACTTGAAGAACAGGTTATACCACAAAATGGACATTACAAAATGGGTTGATCTCCAGGAAAATCTTTATAAAAAGACTTTATATACTGGTAAAATAGTTTCATTTCATACAGAGCTAGTCACTTTTTTGGGGGTGGTAAGATCCAAGCAGGGTTACCTCATAATAGCAATTCTGACTAACAATCAGAAGCAACAATTATTTCTTCAAATTTATGAACATTTACAAGTAAATTTTTGCTAAGGCATCATTTGGACCCGGTTACCCATAAAATGCACACACCCACATTACTGGTCTATTGACACAGGCCATCAAATAGGCACGCAACACTGATGGAAAAAATCCCATTCTAGCTGTCAGGATGGAACGTTGCCACGGAATACGTCCCTATTTTGTCATCCTCCTATTAAACATTCAGATGACAGCATCTTGCAGATGAAAGCCATGATCTGTGCCTCTACTTTAGTGTGATAAACTCACTCCCCAGCCCCAGAATTAGCTCACTGAAGCTACTGGATTTCTCTACTTGTTGGCCTTTTCTCCCAAGTCTGCTGGCACAGAGACGCCAGCAACGGTGTGCTCGGGGGAGCTGTCACTTATCTAGACAGCTGTGACTAAGGAAGATTGGGGTTGGTAGAAGAATCTTTAAGTGTAACGGAAAGAACTACAGCTGAAGCAACTTTACTTCTTAAGAACCAAAGACAGCAGCACCAGAGGAAACTAGCATCTGCAAGGGAAGCAGCAATTAACTATCACTCTGCAGCTCTGGCAGAGAAGTCCGTGCAAGTCCGGTCCTTTTAGCTATGCATCCCCTCCCCCCCCCCCCTTCCTTTTATGAGAGTATTCTAAGTTAAGAACAAATTCATTTCTGCTGGGCTGAGGATTTGTAATTTGTAGGAAATTAGTGAAATTTTCTGACTAGGATCCCAGGTGAGGCGTCTTATTTTTACCAAGGTATCTATAATAGGATGTGTGGAGGGCAATATCCCTTTGTATCGTTTTGACACATCTGATATTTTATCTTTTTGCAGTTTGATTTCCCACTGCCAAGTTTCCTGGAATATAGCTGAAGCTGTCAGCCCTCCCTTCTCATTTCAAGGACTTCAGCCTTAAGATTGAGTTTCTCTAAAGCCTCTTTGCTTGTCACACTCCTCTGGGGCGAGTGATTACCTACCACACCCGGTAGGTAATCTTATCTCAGCATCATTGCTTTAGATTCCTGATAGGTTTGAATAAACAGAGCGAAAGATTTTTACCTAAATGATTACACTGAAATAAAATCTTCTAGGGGTACGTTTTTGAGGTGTTACCTATCGTAGTCCTATGGGAGACTTGGCTCCTTAAATTTTTACTTATTTCCCCAATCCTCAACCCCTGAAATACAGATAAACCAGTTTTTGTTTTTTGAGAGTACCATTTTTACAACAAGACGCTCTTTAGGGCATCCAGAGTCTCCACCAGCAGAAATCGGATTTGAGCGTCTTGGGGAGAGAACACCAGGCCTTGAAATTAGAGAAATGAAACTCTAATTAGGGAGAACAAGAAATAAAAAGCGCCAATCACTCCAGACCGTGACCCTGACTTGATTCGCGGGACGCGCAACAAAAAGTTCCCCCAAACCAGATCCTCAGATCCAAAAGCCGGAGTGCAGAAACCAGTGGATCGAAAAGAGGAGCGGCCTATGCTGGAACCGGAGGTACCCGAAAGAGTCTGCAAGGGCGCTTTCCGAAACGCTTTCGATTGGACCAGAAATGTCGCAATCCTGGTCACGTGCTCTCGCGCCCCACCTCCCCTTCCCTCCCTGCCAAGATAAAAGAGGGCGGCCGCTCGCCCTTAACTTTCTGTGATGAGGTGCGCACGCGCTGTGCGAGCTGCGGAGTCGCGCTGGGAGTCCTGGGGCCCACGGTCGTCACAAAAGCGCCCTTGCTCCTTCTCCCGCTTCCTTCCTCCTGCCGGGTCCGCTCCGCTGACACCCAGGGACACTCGCCGGTCAGGTCCTTAGGACCTTAACTTTATTCATTCTTTTACACTTTCCAGCTCTCGCTTAACGATGTACAGAGCTGTTGTTTTCAAAATTTGAATTAGTCTCAGGTTCATGAATATCACCCAAGTTGGTGTTGTATGTACGTTTTCGTGATTTCTAAGCTGGAAATGCGGCTGGAGCTGAGGACACTTTGCTTCTGCTTCTTGTTTGTGCATGTTCAAGTTTGCATTCGAGTGACGTTTGTTCGTGAACTTTGCTCCTTGTCTCTAGGAGCTAGCTTGCTATCCTGTGGTTTTCCTATTTTCATTTTCTGTATTAAAGTTCGTTCAGTCAGGTTGGTACCTAAGGACGAATCAGTTGTGGAAAATATTACAGCAAGCAACTGCTTATAGGCAAAGCACTGGGAAATGATACTTAGACCACAAGTAAAATGACAAAAGAAATATAACATAGATTGAGTTTTTTCCCTTTCTCCTAAAAGGAAAGAATGGTTCCATTGGAGAAGTTTTGTAAAGGTCAACAAGCTGAGCATTTAAGGTTTTCTTTTAGGTAGGGCAGCTAAATTGCAGTTTGTTAGAAGTGTCTCAAAACTATTGAGAAACTGTCATGAAATTATACTTTTTATTGAACTTAGTAAGTAACCTTTCATTTCAGATAGTATTTGTATGCAATTAAAAAAATTTTTTTTAATTTTTTTTTTTTTTTTTTTTTTTGAGAGAGAGAGACAGAGTTTGAGCAGGGGAGGGGCAGAGAGAGAGGGAGACACAATCTGAAGCAGGCTCCAGGCTCTGAGCTGTCAGCACAGAGCCTGACGCGGGGCAGGAACCCACAAACTGTGAGATCATGACCTGAGCTGAAGTCCGACACTTAACTGACAGCCACTCAGACGCCCCTGTATGTAATTTTTTAAAAATGTTTTTATTTTTGAGAGAGAGAGAGCATGTGCATAAGCATGGGAGGGGCAGAGAGAGCTAGAGAGGGAGACACAGAATCCCAAGCAGGCTCAAAGCTCCACACTGTCAGCAGAAAGTTCAGGGCAGGCCTCAACTCTACAAACATATCATGACCTGAGCCAAAGTTGGACGCTCAACCAACTGAGCCACCCAGGCACCCCTGTGTGTACAGTTTTTATAAAAATATTAAAGGATGCTGAGGTGCTTGGCTGGCTCAGTTGGTAGAGCATGGGACTCTTGGTTTCTAGGTGGTGAGCTCAAGCCCCACTTGGGTTGTAGCGATTACTTAAAAATATAATCTTAAAATTAAAGAATGGGTTTATGTGTCTATAGAATTAGCAAGTTTTCCTTTTTTTTTTTTTCAAGAGAAAAAGGTTGGGTTTATGTTTCTATAGAATTAGCAACTACATTTTTTGGTAAGATTTTATTTTTACTTATTTTTTAAAGTTTATTGTGAGAGAGACAGTGCAAGCCGGGGAGGGGCAGAGAGAGAGGGAACAGGATCTCAAGCAGGCTCTGCACTGACAGCAAAGAACTCAACGCAGGGCTCGAACTCACGAACTGTGAGATCATGATCTGAGCCAAGAGCCACGAGGGCACCACATAAGATTTTATTTTTAAGTAATCTCTACACCCCACGTGGGGCTCAAACTTACAACCCAGAACTTCAGGCATATACTCTACCAACTGAGCCAGCCAAGCACCCCTATAAATGTTTAACTCTAGTAAATCTAATGCCAATAATGTCTCAGGCTTTTTCTTTTTTCTTCCTTCCTTCCTTCCTTTCCTTCTTTCTTCTTCTTCTTCTTCTTCTTCTTCTTCTTCTTCTTCTTCTTCTTCTTCTTCTCCTTTTTAAGACTTCATTTTTTTAAAAGTAATTTTTACACACGACATGGGACTCAAACTCACAACCCTGAGATCAAGAGTCACAGGCTCCACCAACTGAGCCAGCAAGGTGCCTCTTCTCAGGCTTTTTCAATGGCTTTTACAAAACAGTCACAAAATTGGGTTAAATGAAGACCAACTACTTTGTTTAAAATAAGAGATGAGAACATACCTGGATTTTAAGAGGCCAAGATTTTCTGTTGGGTAACAGCATTTCTCAGAAAAGGATTTTCCTTTTGACAAGGTAAATATTTAGGAGTAAGTTCTCCTCCCCTCCCCCTTATATTGAGAAATTGTATTTTTAGCATTGTTTTGATGTTGCCACAGCACTCAAAAATAATTATTGGAGCGCCTGGGTGGCTCAGTTGGCTAAGTGTCCCACTCTTGATTTCAGCTCAGGTCATGATCACATGGTTCGTGAGTTCAAGACCTGCGTTGGGCTCTGTGCTGATGGTGCAGAGCCTGCTTGGGATTCTCTCTCTCCCTCTCTCTGCTCCTTTCCCTCTTGTGCACTCTCTCTCTCTCTCAAAATAAATAAACATTAAAAAAAAATCTTCTCTAAAAAAATAATTATTAACAGGGGAAGTTGGCAATGAAGTTTTTTTTTTTTTTTTTTTTTTTTTTTACAACCAGTAGAACACTGAGAAACTACTTGCTGAGAAAGAGGTTATAGCCATCTGGTCTATATTAAGAGGCCAAAGCATTACACCGATGTGATGATAAATCTTTTCTTTTTGTGTCCTTTATTTTTCCCTTCCACCGCTATTCTGTATCAGCCATGAGATTGCTGTTGGAGTTCAGGGACAAATAAGAGGTCATATAATGTAGGTCATTGCATAATGATGAAATGTCAATTCTGTGGTCTGTCTGTAAGGCTCTGTCCTTCATAGTAAGATACACTGTGCTGTGATGGTTGTGAAGCTATCACTCCATGTTAGAGATTCATTATTTTTAGTTCACATGCTTGTGATTTACTTTCTTTCAGGTCGTTATGTGTTCAATCTTCACAAGTCATTTCCAATTTACCTGGTGAGGAAAAAACCAATGGAGAGGTTATGTCCACATTTTTTTTTTAAGGTAAGGAGGTCTAGAGCTATGATCAAAGGCATAAGATGTGGAAAATTGTTCATTTAACAAACGTTTTAAAGATTTTATTTATTGGGGCGCCTGGGTGGCTCAGTCGGTTGAGCGTCCGACTTCAGCTCAGGTCACGATCTCACTCACGGTTCGTGAGTTTGAGCCCCGCGTCGGGCTGTGGGCTGATGGCTCAGAGCCTGGAGCCTGCTTCCGATTCTGTGTCTCCCTCTCTCTCTGCCCCTCCCCCGTTCATGCTCTGTCTCTCTCTGTCCCAAAAATAAATAAACGTTAAAAAAAAAAGATTTTATTTATTTATTCATTATTATTTTTTAGAGAGGGAGGGGCAGAGAGAGACTGTGAGAGAGGAACTTAAGCAGCCTCCACACTCAGCCTGACTTGGGGCTTTATCTTAGGACCCTGAGATCATGACCTGAGCTGAAATCAGAGGAGTTGGACGCTTAATGGACTAAGCCAGCCAGATGCCACCTAAAGATTTTAGTTTTAAGTAATCTCTACCCCCAACATGGGGCTTGAACTCATAACCCAGAGGTCAAGAGTTGTGTGCTCTACTGACTGAGGCAGCCAGGTGTCCCTAATGAGCTTTTTAATACCTTTGTTTAAGGCATTGAAGTGCTAGGAGAACAAAGATGAATAATATACAACCCTATCCCTTGAAGAACACAGTCTTTTTTTTAAAATATAATTTATTGTCAAATTGGCTTCCATACAATACCCAGTGCTCATCCCAACAAGTGCCCTCCTCAATGCCCATCACCCACTTTCCCCTCTCCCTCACCCCCCATCAACCCTCAGTTTGAAGAACACAGACTTAACACAAGATTATGAGCCAAGAGAGAAATGATAGAAGGTAGACAAATAGCAGAGCTGACAACTTGTGCCCAGGAAGTGCAGAGGCTGCCAGAACCTTGTCTTACTCACCTCAGTGAAGATCTGATTTTGTCAATGCACATGTGAGGGATAGACCTGTGCCATGAAAGCTCACAGAGACTGATGCCTAAACCTGAGGGTCAACATAATTGGTTTTCAGGGATATTGTACATTTATATTAACTGCAGTATTCTTGTTCAATGCTCTAGATAAGTGTTCTCCAATAAAAATATAATACTCTCCACAAATGTGGGCCACAGAAGTAATTTAAAATTTTCTAGTATCCATATTAAAAAAGTAAAAAGAAACAGATAACATTAATTTTAATAATATATTTTATTTAACCCAGTATATCTAAAATGTTATTGTTTTAACATATAATCAATATATACTTATTGCTGAGATATTTTACATTCTTTTTTTCATACTAAGCCTTTGCAAGCTGGGGTGGATTTTACACTTAAGCACAACTCAGTTAGGAGTAGCAACATTTCAAGTACTCATGTGCCCTGTGGAGGTCTAGGATATCCCCTTCCTAGAAAAAGAAAAACTGGGAGGCCAGTTAATTACAGCATGGAATTAGAACTGAAGGTGCTAGATGGTTGGGGGATAAGTTGTTGGTCTGGCAAGCTGGATGAACTTACTTTGATCCCCATTAGAATATACCTTTTTCATTGTTTTAGTATTTATTCAAAAATTTTAAACATTTTATTTATTTTTGAGAGAGTGAGACAGATCAGAGTTGGGGAGGGGGAGAGAGAGGGGAGTACACAGAATACAAAGTAGGTTCCAGGCCCTGAGCTGTCAGCACAGAGGCCGACGCGGGGCTTGAACCCATGGACTGCAAGACCACGACCTGAGCTAAAGTTGGCTGCTTAACCAACTGAGCCACCCAGGCTCCCCCATTGGTTTAGTATTTATTGTATTAAGCATGTCTTGCCTCAGGAGTATGAGACTACTATGGCCAAATTCTTCTGATTTTATGTAAACTGCTTTCTTCTGTTAACATACTTTGTATTCAAACAGGTTTTTAAATTTCTTTACCTCTTTTATATTTGGCCATGTTTGAGTACAGAGAAGTTAATCTGATTTATATGTATCTAATCTCTTCACCCACGCAGTTATTTTCTTTCATGGGGGTTAATACCACAATTGGCTAACTTTATCCATGATGTATTTTTTTTTTAATTTTTTTTCAACGTTTTTTATTTATTTTTGGGACAGAGAGAGACAGAGCATGAACGGGGGAGGGGCAGAGAGAGAGGGAGACACAGAATCGGAAACAGGCTCCAGGCTCCGAGCCATCAGCCCAGAGCCCGACGCGGGGCTCGAACTCACAGACCGCGAGATCGTGACCTGGCTGAAGTCGGACGCTTAACCGACAGCGCCACCCAGGCGCCCCATATCCATGATGTATTTTTAAAGATAAATATTTTTAATTAGGAATGTATTTTAAGAATGTAAATTATAATCATATTACTAAAATTTTGGAAAATAGAGAAAAACAAATAAAAGCTACCATAATACAATAATTGTTTATTATAGTGCATATTTTTATTTAGTTGGAATCATAGACTATAAATTCATATTGTTAATTTTATCCCTTAATATAATAAGACATAAAAACTTTCCCCCATATTATTAGAATTTCAAATGAAATGGTTTTTGAAACAAATGGAATTTCAAATGAAATAGAATTTTACTCTGTGCATATGCCTAATTTATCCAATGTTTTTTTTCTATTTCTCTCTCTTTGTCTCTCCTCTTTGTATAAAAAACACTGTAGTGAACAGCTTAATACTGTGATTGCATTCCCATATTTTAGGATAGTTCCTTAGAATGAATTCCAAGAAGTAGAATTTCTAGATTAAAGGGCATTAATATTTTTATGATTCTTAATTGCCTATTTTCCCAAAGGACTTTTTTTTTGGGTAATGTTTATATTAGAGAGAGAAAGTGAAGGAGGGGCAGAGAGAGGAGACAGAATCTGAAGCAGGTTCTGAGCTGTCAGTGCAGAGCCTGATGCCAGGCTCCAACTCACAAACCGTGAGATCATGACCTGAGCCAAAGTCAGATGCTCAACCAACTGAGCCACCCAGGCACTGCCTCCCCCCCCCCCCCCCAACAAAGGACTTCTAACAAGCTATCATTGATTATGAGAGTAACAGTTTTACTTCACTCATAATGGTTATTATCTGTCGTAAAACATTTACTTATTTAATAGGCTTATACATTCATTTATTCATTAAATATTTATTGAATACTTATTATGCTCCAGGCAATGTCCTACCAACACAGCAGTGAATAAAACAGACAAAAGTTCCTGCCCTCACAGATCCTCTTGGGAGAAAAAAATCACCTGGATAAATAAATAAAACATATGTGCTAACAGATAAAAATAAAGCATGAAGGAGAATTGGGTGTCATCGGGGTGAGCATTTTAGTTAGAGTGGCTTTTAAAGGTCTCATTGAGTAACTGACAAAATTTGAAAATATATTTTAAATCACAGGCCAAAGAAAACTTGCAAGTATAGAAGCAAGAACTTTTTTTTCCTGAACATTTGAGAATTACTCATGTAATGTTCTACCTCCCCAAATACTTTGATGTGTTTTTACTGCAGAAATATTTCTCCTACACAACCAAAATGTAACCATCAAAATAAGAGTATTAACACTGAGACATTAATACTATCTTATTCTCATACCCCAGTCAGATTTTGCCAATTGTCTCAATAATGCCTTTTATAGAAAAAGGATCCAATTTTGCATCAAATTGTTGCTTTTAGTTATCATGTCTCTTTAGTATTCTTCAGGCTGAAACAGTTTCTCAGTGTTTCTTCAACTCTTGTGACCTTGATACTTTTGAAAATTCCAGGCCACTTATTTTGTAGAACATCCCCTAATTTAGATTTGTCTGCTGTTTCCTCGTGATCAGACTTAGGGTTATTCATTTCTGGTGGGACTATGACAGAGACAATGCTATGTTCTTATTGTATCTTATCAGGTGACACATAATATCCGTTTGCTCCATTAGGGATAATGTTTACTTTGATCACTACAATTGTAGTATCAAAGATAGTATCTTTCAATCTTGTCCACTGTGTTTTATTTTATTTTTTTTAACGTTTATTTTTGACAGAGAACGCAAGCAGGGGAGGGGCAGAGAGAGCGGGAGCCCAATGATCCCAGGTGCGCCTGTGCTGTCAGAATAGAGCCGGATGTGGGGCTTGATCTCATGTACTGTGAGATCAGGACCTGAGCTGAAATCAGAAGTTGGACACTTAAACTGACTGAGCCACCCAGGTGCCCCTCAATCTTGTCCACTGTAAAATTGTTCCTCTTCTCTTTGTAATTAAGTGTTTTGTGGGGAAAAACTTGATCACATTCCTCATCAGACTTTCAGTTTGTTTGTTTCTATGTATGTGAGCTCATAGTTTCCTATTTTAGTCAGTGAGTGAGTGTCATTTCTTCGGTGTTTTGTTTTTAGATTTTCCCATTGGAACCCCTTCAAGCTTAGCTTCTGTGTCCTTGTGACATGCCCCCATCATTCTTTGAGCACTTCCTTGTTTTCAGGCATGCCAGCAAGTTCCAGGCTTATCTTGTACTTTCCTGGCCCAGCCCTGGAATCAGCTGTTTCTCTGAGGAGCCCTTAAGAATGCTGTTTTGAAGCCATTCCCTGGGGACTAGGTGTGCTCATTGCTACAGGGATTGAATGGAGTTGCTCCTCCCAGGCCCTTTTTTTTTTTTTTTTTTAAGAGAGAGAGAGAGAGAGCGCAAGTGAACCAAGTGAGAGAGAGAGAGAGAGAGAGAGAGAGAAAGAGAGAAAGAAAGAAAGGGAGAGAGAGAGGGGGCAGGTGAGTGCAGCTCACCTGAAGTGAGGCACGAGTTTACCCAAAGCAGGACTTGGGCTCACCTGAAGCAGGACTTGAACTCATGAACCGTGAGATCATGACCTGAGCTGAAGTCAGATGCTTAACTGACTGAGCCACCCGGGTGCCCCTCCCAGGCCCTCTTAACGGACAGTGAATATATGTGTATGTGTTTGTCACTTTTGCATATATACACACAATATATATATGCATATCTATCTATCTCTGTATATCTATATTGAAAACCATGGTTCACTCCCAATTTCAATCCAACACCTCAGTGTTCACTCTAGTTTTATCCCCTTTGCATCTTTATACCTCTATAATCTAACAGAAATTAGCTCCCCTTATCCTCAATTTATTTACTTACTTGATCAAACCCTCTGTGTATTATCAATCTCTTCCTCTGCTGCCACACCTTTCCCTGACTCAATGCCTTTTTTAAAAAAATTTTTTTCAATGTTTATCTTTCAGAGAGACAGAGAGACAGAGCACGAGGGAGGGAGGGGCAGAGAGAGAGAGGGAGACACAGAATCCAAAGCAGGCTCCAAGGTCTGAGCTGTCAGCACAGAGCCTGACGTGGGGCTCGAACTGGTGAACTGTGAGATCATGACCTGAGCCAAAGTTGGACACTTAACCAACTGAGCCACCCACGTGCCCCTCCATGCCTTTTCTAACCTCATTCAGCATGCCCCCACCTCGCTCAGGTCTGACATCGCATGCCAGGCCATCCCTCTGCAAGGGTGCCCTCCTTACCCTTCTTGACTCTGACACACCACTGTGGGCTAGTCTGCCTTTTTCTGCCCCATCCTAATGTCTTTAAGACTGAATTGCTTAGGAAAGGAAGGGAATGGGAGGAGGAAAAGTGAAGGAAAATTTTTAGTGAAGACCCAAAGGAAATGGAAAAGCTAACTCTTTGATTCCTTGGTAAGACCACTCCAGATAAGGAATAGCAGGTGTAAAGGCTGGGTAATAGGAGCATGGCTGGTGTGGTGGAAGGATACCAAGGCCATGCGGCTGGAACAGTGTAAACAAGAAGGATGGAAACATTAGATAAGCTTATGGAGATAAGGGGTTGAGAAGGGTAAGAAGGGGATAGATCAGGTAGGGCTCCTAAGGTCTTTGGATTGTACCCTCAATGAGAATGAGAAGTTATGGGAGAGCTGAGCAAAGGAGTGAGGCATCTATCTTAGGTTTTAAGAGGTTCACTCTGGCTATTCTGAAAACAGGAAGAGGGGCAAGGACAGAAGCCAGAACACCAGTTAGGAGGCTATGGCAATAATCCAAGAGAAAGATGATGGTGACTTGCGTCCTGGTGGTGATGGGGGAGGTCAATTGAATTCTGAATGTGTTTTGGAGATGGAGCTGACAGGAGTTGCCGACCGATGAGATGTGGCATATGAAGGAAAAAGTGGAGTCAGGGTGGTACCAATATTTTTGGTCTGGGCGATGGGAAGAATGGAATTGCCATTACTTGAGAAGGGGAAGACTGCAGGAGAAACTGGTTTGGGAGAGAGAGGGGGGCTCAGTAGTTCAGACTGAGATCCATTTTCATTAAGTTTGAGTCACTTGTTAAAAATCCGAGGAGAGATGTTAAGTGGGCAGCTGGCATTCCAGTCCAAGCTGGAGATATAAATTTGGGGAATCATTGATAAATAGATGCTATTTAAAACCATGAGACTGGATGAGATCATTAGGGAATGAGTAGAGATTGAAAAAAAGAGAAGTCTCAGTACTGAGTTCTGGGAGCACTTCAACACACAGAAGTTGGAGAGACAGGAGCAAACGAGACTAAGAAGAACCTACCAGGAAAGTAGGAGGAAAAGTAGGTAAATAGGTTACCTCATTGTTGCTTTCATTTACATTTCTTTCACGACTGGTTGCAAGTTCCATTGTAGATTGTTTATAACATTTATCAGGTGGGCTTTTACTGTTTGATTTAAAATAAAATTGTATTAATTTGTTCACGTAATAGGGACTTTAATCCTTTGTCATACTACATAAAACTATTTCTTCCATTCTTTTAAAAAAATATTCATTTGAGAGACAGTGAGAGAGCAAGTGCAAGCTGGAGAGGGGCAGAAGGAGACGGGATAGCACAGAGCCTGATGCAGGGCTTGAACCCATGAACCCAGAGATTATGACCTGAGCCGAAGTTGGGTGCTCAACTGACTGAGCCGCCCAGGTGCCCCGTCTTTTTATTTTGGTTATATGAATGTTCAAAATATTTATGTAGTAAGTCAATTAGTATTTTTGTTTGTGATTCATCTTATCCTTATGAAGCCTGGAAATTCATCTCATCTTCCGGAGATTTGATGATCATTTAATTCTACTTTATTCTAACTTTTCCATACCTTGATTTATTTTGATTGACTTGCTGACTGTCTAGAATTAGTTTTTGTGCATAATGTGAGGTCAGAATTTAAACACATTTCCTCAAGCAGTGGGCTCAGGCGAATACCAGAAAGCATTATTTGGTTCAAGCAGGAATTCAAAAATAGAAAGGTCAGTGGGATTCATGGGGTCCTGTGCTCACTAAGCAGGAGAGTAGAGTGTTTGCTTGAGTGTACCAGGTGTGCAGGGTCAAACATGGGAGTGGCCTTGAGATTGGAGCTGAATTTCGGTGTCAAACGGCCTGAGCTTGGGTGCTAGCTCTTTAGAGAGGAGCTGGGAATGTTAGCTGCCCAGTGCTTGGATATTTTGGGGGAAGGTGAGATCAGGTACCTCCAGATACCAGCCAGCTCATTCTGGATGATTCTTTGGACAATCTTTGTTGTCTCTCCACACCCTCAAATTGTTAGTTATTCCAACACTACTTATTATTGAATGATCTATCCATTTGCCAGTGATTTGTGATACCTTTTTAAGCATATATTAAATCTTATATTTTGTATTTTACTTATGTCTAATTATTTGAAAATGTTAGTACCATTAACATCAGGATATTAACTTCATGAAGTTAAAATTTAAACATATATTAATCTAATCTGTAAAATGTACTATCATTTAATACAGGGTATGTTAGAGTTAAAAAGAAGCATTACTATATGTATTTACTATTCCTATTTCTGAGAAGTCTTAAGTTCTATCTCTAGTATCAGTAGGATTTTCTCTCTACCTTGAATGCTTCAACAGTAGAGAATATTCAAATAAAGACAGTGCTTAAAATAATGGTTTTCTACTTGATTAAAGCATAAATTTGCAAGTAGGTTTATTTTCATTTCACTTAAAAAAATTTTTTTTAATGTTTACT
Source organism: Prionailurus viverrinus (assembly GCF_022837055.1). Lineage (NCBI taxonomy): Eukaryota > Metazoa > Chordata > Mammalia > Carnivora > Felidae > Prionailurus > Prionailurus viverrinus. Next base: position 2,468,358 of record NW_025927613.1, read on the forward strand.
TATATTGAGAGAGAGAGAGAGAGAGAGACAGAGTGTGAGCAGGGGAGGGGCAGAGAGACAGAATCCGAAGCAGGCTTCAGGCTCTGAGCTGTGAGCTGTGAGCTGACATGGGGCTCGAACCCACAAACAGTGAGATCATGCATGACCTGAGCTAAGTCAGAAGGTCAACTGAATGAGCCCCTAGGTGCCCCTCATTTCACTTTTGAATACGTTTGATTGTTGTTACATTCTTGAAGATGAGGCATTTATTTATTATTCCTTGTAATTATAAGTGGCTACTAATGTTCTGGTTTATCTTTTTTAGTTACCTAAAAGATGCCCTCCTAATCTGAAAATAAAATTATCCATTGGAAAAAAAAACACAAGTAAGATTAATACTGACTACTGAAAATGAGTCTTACCAACAATATATAGAAAGAATAATTCAATAACTGAGAAATGCTTATCTCAGAAATTTGAGGATGATTCAATAATAAATCTAATCTTAAAACATTAAATATTAAGTTGTGCCTGGGTGGGGGTTCCGTCCATTAAGCATCTGACTTTGGCTCAGGTCGTGATCTTGTGATTCGTGAGTTTGAGCCCCAGATCAGGCTCTGTGCTTACAGTGTGGAGCCTACTTGGGATTCTCTATCTCCTCCTCTCTCTGTCCCTCCCCGCTCATGCATGCTCTCTTTCTCTCTCTCTCTTTCTCTCTCAAAAACAAGCAAACAAACAAACATTTTTTGAAAATACAAGATATGGGTCATTTGGGTGGCTCAGTCGGTTAAGCATTGGATTTCGGATCAGGTCATGATCTCTTGGTTCCTGAGTCTAAACCCCGCACAGAGCTCTCTGCCCTCAGCATGGAGCCCACCTCGGATCCCGTGTCTTCTCTCTCTGTGCCCCTCTCACAGGTTCATGCTCTTTTTCTCTCTCTCAAAAATAAACATGTATATCTATCTATCTATCTATCTATCTATCTATCTAAAATGCTGAAAAGATATCTGATAAAAATGAACATTCTATCTTAAGTAGTTATTACAATGAAATAAAAGGACAACTCAACATGATAAAATCTTTTTCAAAATAAGAATACTATTCTTAGTGGCAAAATAATTAAGAATGTTTCCATTAAAATGAAAGACCTAAATGTAAGACAGGAAGCCATCAAACTCCTCCAGGAGAAAGCAGGCAAAAGCCTCTTTGACCCTGGCTGCAGCACTTCTTACTCAACACATCTCCAGAGGCAAGGGAAACAAAAGCAAAAATGAACTATTGGAACCTTATCAAAATAAAAACTTCTGCACAGCGAATGAACAATCAGCAAAACTAAAAGGCAACTTACAGAATGGGAGAAGATATTTGCAAATGACATATCAGACAAAGGGTTAGTATCCAAAATCTATAAAGAACTTATCAAACTCAACACGCAAAAAACAATAATCCAGTGAAGAAATGGGTGAAGAAATAGGTGAATCCAGTGAAGACATGAATAGACACTTCTCCGAAGAAGACATCCAGAATGGCCAACCAACACATGAAAAAGTGCTCAGCATCACTCATCATCAGGGAAATACAAATCAAAATCACAATGAGATACCACCACACACCTGTCAGAATGGCTAACATTAACAACTCAGGCAACAACAGATGTTGGCGAGGATGCAGAGAAAGAGGATCTGTTTTGCATTGCTGGTGGGAATGCAAACTGGTGCAGCCACTCTGGAAAACAGTATGGAGGTTCCTCAAAAAATTAAAAATAGAACAACTCTGCAATCCAGCAATTGCACTACTAGGTATTTATCCAAGGGATACAGGTGTGCTGTTTTGAGGGGACACATGCACCCCAATGTTTTAGCAGCACTATTGACAATAGCCAAAGTATGGAAAGAGCCCAAATGTCCATCAATGAATGAATGGATAAAGAAGATGTGTACACACACACACACACACACACACACACACACACACACTGGAGTATTACTCGGCAACCAAAAGGAATGAAATCTTGCCATTTGCAACTACGTGGATGGAACTAGAGGGCATTATGCTAAGTGAAATAAGTCAGAGAAAGACAAGTATCATACGATTTCACTCATATGAGGACTTTAAGATACAAAACAGATGAACATAAGGGAAGGGAAGCAAAAATAATATAAAAACAGAGAGGGGGACAAAACATAAGAGACTCTTAAATGTGGAGAACAAACAGAGGGTTACTGGAGGGGCTGTGGGAGGGGAGATGGGCCAAATGGGTAAGGGGCATTAACGAATCTGCTCCTGAAATCATTGTTGCACTATATCCTAACTAACTTGGATGTAAATTAAAATAATAATAATTAAAAAGAATGTTTCCATTAAAAGGAGCAAAATTAAGGATGCCTGCTGTTGCCTGTGCAAATAAATGAAGACCAACCAAATGAGAAAAACAAAGACTATTTATTCTGAGTTTGATATAGCAAGGGAATCCTGTCACTGGAGTTTTGTCAGTTACTCAAAGGCAGGCAGAAGATTGGGGAAGCTTTATAGTGGAGAAAAGGGAAGGTTTCATGTGTGGCCCGCCTGTCTAGAGACTGTTGGCATGGGGAAGTTTGTAGACTGGCTAACTAGAAGTGGGGCATCCTTCTGTGGTTGGTCCCACACGGGGAGTTGGGACCAAAATTAGGGAGACTGTCAGTTATTAATGAAGTCCTGGCCATTTGGGGCAGATTGTTACAGAAGTGATTGTTTAGCTTCTTGGATTGTCAGTATAGATAGCAACCTGGCTTCCTGTAAGTCTGACTTGTAATAGGCTGGCTTCTTGGGTTGTTTATTGTAGATAAGGGTTTGGTTTCCTGGGCAGGTGGCTGAAGCTTGTGGGCCAAGTTTATATTTTCTATATGGTCTGGCCATTGTCCATTTGTCCATTTAGTCTCTCAGCCACTATTATTAAAAATCGTAATGGGGCTCCTGGGTGGCTCAGTAGGTTCGGTGTCTGACTTCAGCTCAGGTCATGATCTCACGGACTGTGTTTGAGCCCCACGATGGGCTCTGTGCTGACAGCTTGGGCCTGGAGGCTGCCTCGGATTCTGTGTCTCCCTCTCTCTACCGTCCTCCACTCACATTCTGTCTCTCTGTCTCTCAAAAATAAACATTAAAAAAATAATAAAAATGAATACAAATAAAATTGTCTGGAAATTTTTGACTAATGCAAAAGATAGTAAACAAGTGTTTTAATCTAGGGGTTGCAGAAAGTAGATGATGGAGTTTTTATGTTAGACTAAATGTTTGAATTAATAAAGTTGTTCAGGAAAAAGCACTTTACTATTCTGACAATATTTAGGTAGGGAATGTAATGAAAAATGATTTCATTTACCATATCAAAAAATGCAATTTATAGTTATGCTCTTAATGAAGAGTGTGTTTGATCTATATAATCCAAATTATCAAATTATTACCAGAGAAGAAAACATTGGAAACACCCTCTAATAGAAACACCCTTAATTTTTCAAAATGCTAAGTTTTGGATGCAAAGCCTAAACATTGTAAAGATTTCAGGCTATCTTAAATCAGCTTAAAAATTTAATACAGTTTCCATTTAAATTCTCACTGGAATGTTTTGAGGGGCAACTGAAATTATTTCTAAAGTTGATCTAAAAGAATAAAAAGTAAGACATATTTATTCATTCAATAGGTATTTATTGATTTCTGTGTTCCAAGCTCTAGGGATACATTAGTCAGTAATAAGATGTAAGTAAAATGTGGTATCGTCTTTTCTTATGGGTTGTTATCATTAACAAATTTAATTTTATGAGGAAGATGTAGACCTGATATAAAAAAATTAGTTATAAAATTTGTTTAAACAAATCAAATAAAAATGTGTTACATTTTTTTTCTCACTAAATTCTTGTTCTAAGCATCACCAAAGGGAAAACTCCTGGAGGACAGGTATTTGCATTTTCTACCTTTTGTAGCAGTATCTTGTTTATAATGCTTGTTTATAATCCTTGTTTATGATGCTAGGTTAAAAATGGCTAGAATTTACTTTTCTTGAAATATTTCCCCATAACCTCACACTGTTCTTATTGTTTAGATATAAAGCATAAAGTTGTCTAGAGACATTTTTCCATATCAAAGGAGAAAAAATAAGTTGTGTAAAGAGAGAAATACAGTTAAATCCCTACAGTACTATACATATTTAATCGATATATTAACAATTCAGGTTAAATTGCTTAGTACAAGGAGCATCTTGATGTTTGCATTGATGCCAGCTGAAAATAAAGAAATGTTCTGTAATGAATTAATTTACTCTGTGGACACTAAGAAGCAATGAACCCATGTTCTAATTGAAAGGCCAGGTGATATTCAAACAGGACAAGAGAAGATGAAGCAAGATAATTTCTGAAGCTTACTTTCTTAAATTGTAAGTGCTAAGCTAAACTAATTTCTTACATTTCTAATCACGGAAGAACACATTTTGGCCAATTTAGGAAACAGCATCTGTATTAAATATTCTTGTTTTTCATAAGTACTTTGGAAAAGATGTGTACAGAATTTTCTTTGCAAAGTTTCAAAAGTCAAAATCATAAGCAATAATGAACATTATGTTTGGAGTTGGATCTTTCTAAATTTGTCAGTGGGTGGCAAAGGAAGGAAAGTTTTCTTTAGGGAGTATGTGCCATTATTTTAATTATTTGAAGGTAGATTTTAATTATAATTCCATAAAGCGTGTCTGAATAATACCTCTAGTTGAGAAGGAGTGTTGTATGGATGCTTCCCATTGGAAGGACTCTCCGGAGCTGCATCACAATGAGGCTCTGAGGCACCGTGGAGGGAGCCTTCACAATGGCTGCTTTCACCATGAAAATACCAGTGAAAGGAGATGAGAATACATTGACAGCCAGTTCCCTCTGTCCACATGAAGGGGGTAGGCCTATTTTTCACAAGTTATCAAGCTTAATTCTCTCCTACAGTAACCTAACATGTTTCTAACATCTACTGAAAAGGTCAGCTTTCTGCTAAAGGGTCACACCAAAGTAGCATTGTTGACTCTGTCATTTTGTCTTCTGAAGTCAGCTTCTATTTTCTGAATCAAATTTCAACTTTTTTGGCTGTGCTACTGGATTTAATCTCTTGAGATTTCATGGGTAGCTACTGCCATGTGTTTAAATGCACATGTCATGTCCACTAAATTTGTCTTGCGGTGGTTAGTATGGGTGCTCCTCACTGAATGTGTTTGTCTCCAGGTTTGGCTCTTGGGAATGTTATTTAACTTAAGGTAGAGAGCAAGTATATTTTAGTGAAAACATAGTTACTAGCAACCAGCGAAAGAGAACACACATTTTAAAAACACAAACATGATGAAATGTGATTGTTCAAATGGTGAAATGCCAACTTAATGGGATATTAAAAATACTAAAACGTTCATGAAATGTTTCTGTATTCGTTTCCTATTGCTGCTATATATAACAAATGACCATAAACTTAGTCATATTATACAAATTAATTTTCTTACAGTCCTGGAGGTCAGAAGTCTGAAATGGGTCTAATGGGGCTAAATCAAGGTGTCAGCAAAGCTGTAGTAGAGAACCCCATCCTTGTCTTTTCCAGCCCCCATTCCTAAGCTCATGTCCCTTTCATCTTCACAGGTGGCCACTGCACTACTCTGACCTCTGTTTCCGTGATCATATCTCCTCTGACTTTCCTGTCCCCTTCTTTCATAAGGACACTTGTGATGATACTCTGGTTTCTCTTCGGATTGAAGACGGAGACTTGTGATTGCCTTGGGCCCAGCCAGATAATCCAGCCTAATGTCCCCGTCTCAAAATCCTTAGCTTAAGCATACCTGCAAAACCTCATTTGCCATGTTAGGTAATACATTCACAGGTTCTGGGAATCAGGACATGGACTTCTGGGGAGCAGTGGGTGATTATCCTGTTCCTTTAAATGAAAACCTAAGGAAATATTTCCTTCACGGGGTTTAGAGTGCTGTGAAATTAGCAATGAATACATAAACTAATTTCTAGAATAATTTGCTTAAAAAATGTTTATTTATTTTGAAAGAGGGGAGCGAGGGGCAGAGAGAGAGAGGGAGAGAGAGAATTTCGAGCAGGCTCTAAGCTGTCAGTGCAGAGCCAGGTGTGGGGTTCAATCTCAAAGTGTAAGATCATGACCTGAGCCAAAATCAAGAGTCCAGGCACCCCTGTGTTATCATTTTAAATACACATTCTAAGCCATTTGGCTGTCCTTTAAAAAGATCAAAGGCTAAAATCTATCTTACCTTGCTTTATTATACGACTAGAAGACTTTCTAGGGGTGCCTGGGTTGAGGCTTTCTAGGGGTGCCTAGGGGAGCCCCGTGTTGGGCTCTGCACTAAGCGTGGAGTCTGCTTGGGATTTTCTCTCTCCCTTACTACCCCTCCTTCACACATATACACTCTCTCTCTCTCTCTCTCAAAAAAAAATAAATACATTTTTTTAAAAAGGTGAATTTTTTTGAAAAAAATTTTAATATTTATTTTTGAGATACAGACAGAGCACAAGTGGGGGAGGGCAGAGACACACACACACACAGAATCTGAAGCAGGCTCCAGGTTCTGAGCTGTCAGCACAGAGCCCAACATCAGGCCCAGACCCATGAACCGTGAGATCATGACCCAAAGTCTGATGCTTAACTGACTGAGCCACCCAGGTGCCCCAAAAAGACAAATTTCTAATCGAATTTAATTAGGATAGTATGAAACCAGTATAAACAGAGTTAGGAAAGCAGTAGCTTCTAAGAGGAGGCTGGGGAGTGATCACATACTACTCTGTGTAGCTAAAATAGATTTCCATCCCAAGGTTCTGCTTATAGAGCTATAATATTTCCAATTTAAGTCATAAATATAATAGTAGATCTGAATACATTAATAAAAAGTGATATATTCTTTTTTTTAATTTTTAAAAAATGTATTTATTTTTGAGACACAGAGAGAACATGAGCAGGGGAGGGGCAGAGAGAGAGGGAGACACAGAATCCAAAGCAGGCTTCAGGCTCCGAGCTGTCAGCACAGAGCCTGATGTCTGGCTCAAGCTCACGGACTGTAAGATCATGACCTGAGCTGAAGTCAGACGTTTAACTGACTGAGACACCCAGGTGTCCCAAAAGTGATATACTCTTTTTTTTTTTTTAACGTTTATTCATTTTTGAGAGAGAGAGAGCATGAGTGGGGAAGGGGCAGAGAGAGAGGCAGACACAGAATCTGAAGCAGGTTCCAGGCTCTGAGCTGTCAACACAGAGCCTGACGTGAGGCTTGAACTCACGAACTGCGAGATCATGACCTAAACGGAAGTTGGACGCTCAACCAACTGAGCCACCCAGGCGCCCTGTAAAAGTGATATATTCTTAACCAAATAATAATTATTTATTGATTCTTATTTCTTTATTTTCTTTAGTAAAACCAATTTAAGTCAGTGAGAAATTTGATGAAGGGGGTAAGTTACATTCAGGGCCAGTCCAAACTCCTTTTTCATTTTTAAAGTATCTAGTTTGTAGGTTTTAAAATTCATTTGTAGTCATTTGTAGGTTTTAAAATTCACAGAATCAGGATTTATAAGCATAATGTACTTACATGAGGAATAATCATTCACAGCAGGCAGATCTGAATAAACCCTCTTACTGTAACTTTCTAAAATCCAGATTTAAAATTTTGATAATTTATAAGAATTTTCATGTTATGTGTACAATTATTATGTTTCATATTATGTTAGAACACAGAACAGACCATACCTCCCCCTACCCTTTTCCCTACCATCTTCCCTACATTCAGCTAGAAGTGCAAGCTTTGTTTTCTAAGCACTTTGAAAGGAAGTGAAAAGATCTAAGAAGTAAAACTGGGGTATAAAGTTAAAGGTGTAAAGAATTTCCCACTAGCCAGAACTTAGGGGGGTAGGGAGGGAGACCTGATAACCTTAATTCTCTATTTTTTTTGTTTTTATTTAATGCAGAAATGAAATTCTCCTTTATCTCACTTAGAGTAATTAGAGGAGACCCTTTTCTGCTTATAATTTTCAGGACTAATGTGAACATTTTGGACAACTTTTTAGTATAATACAGTGGTTTTCAACCAGAGGTGATTTTGCTCCCCAGGTGACATTTAGCAAAGTCTGGAGACCTTTTTGTTTGTCACAACTGGGGTTGGGGATGCTACTGCATCTGGTGGTCAGAGGCCAGGGATGCTGCTAACACCCAGGATACGCCAGGACGAAGACTTATTGACCCAAAATGTCAACAGTGTGAAGTTGAAAAATCCTGGGTTAATAGGATGTTATTTAAGTTTTGACAGACTTTTTTGTGGTATGATGTTAGTGTTTAATTTTATTATACATTTTATTATAAAATTTTATTATAAAAGTATAAGCACTAGAGGGCAGTACCTGCCCAACAGTTGCAGCTAATGTCACTTTACTCTGGAGGGGTGGGTAAAAGTGGAAGGAAAAAAGGAGCTTGTGATTGAGGTAACTTGAAGATAAGGGACTGTAAAAGATCCTTAAAGAACTACTTAAGTCATTCTAGATCAAAAGACAGTTTTAACGATTACTGTTTCTGAAGTCAGTAAAAGCAGAGCAAGAAGGGTTTTTTTCTTCTTTTTATAATACCTTATGAACTGTTGCCAGAGAAAGGGGAAAATTCACACTAGGTTTTCACACACTGAAACACTAACGTCATTGCCACTTACACTTCTATTTGCTCTCTTGAAGCAGATTGATGCCAAGTCACTATTCCTAGGGCATGTGGATCTGTCATGCTGTTGAAGCTGTGTCTTGGGCAAGGGACTTAGAAAGGCAAAGCTGATTGAACCTATTAGACAACTCAGAGTCTGACTCAACTCTGATTCTGTGAGACAGAAAAATAATTCCCAGTTTGTTGCTGGAAGATTTACATAAGCTATCTATGCGAGAATGCGATACAATTTTCTATTTTTTTTCCTAAGGGTCAGTCTAGTTTTTAAAAATGAAACAACTTTTTTCTTTTTAGTATGAGACATCCAGGCTTAAACCTGAGTTTTCAAGTATTTTAATAAAGATTGACCCCACTTCCCCAAAACAGGGTATACCATTTGGTAAACTCATGTTAAACTCACATTTTTTTTTAAAATTTTTTTTCCAACGTTTATTTATTTTTGGGACAGAGAGAGACAGAGCATGAACGGGGGAGGGGCAGAGAGAGAGGGAGACACAGAATCGGAAACAAGCTCCAGGCTCTGAGCCATCAGCCCAGAGCCTGACGCGGGGCTCGAACTCACGGACCGCGAGATCGTGACCCGGCTGAAGTCGGACGCTTAACCGACTGCGCCACCCAGGCGCCCCTAAACTCACATTTTTATTTATTATTAAACATTCAAGGTATACAACTTGATATAAAGAATGGACATCCATGAACCAACCATTCAACTTAAAAAAATAAGTAATAATCCAATTTAAACCCACTGCGCACCCTTCTCCAGTTATGTCCTTCTCTCCCTGCCTCCTGCCTGCCCTCAGGCCCTGGTAGAGGAGTTTGATGTTTACCATTCCCCTATATTTCTTTGTACTTTTATTCTGTGTGTTAAATATGCACAGTAATACATAGCTTTTGCATATTTAAAAACTTCATATACCTGGCGTGTTAAGTGTTCTGTAATTTGTGTTTTTCCTTCAACATTCTGTCCATGTTGATACAAATAGCTCTAGTTATATCAACAATTATTCATCATCTTTACCACTACAGATTTTTTATTGTTTCCAGATATTTGCTACTACAAATAATGACGTTGTGTATGATCTCATATATAGTTGTTTTGGTGCACATACTTCGTGTTTTGCTATCTTATCAATTAAATCTAATGTTGAAAAATGCAAAACCCTATAATCTGTTGCATCAGATTGCATATTTTCTGAAAGTCTTGAACAAATATGAAGAGAATTCTCTGAATCTTATGCTTTCATTTGGTTTAAGTAATGAGTTTAAACACATCATTGTTGTTGCCTCTGGGGCTAGGGAGAAGGTACTAATTAGTGTAGTGCTATAGAATACTGAATAGATTAATCTTTCTTTTGAGAGGGTGCTAGGAATGGATAAAAGACTAGGAAAATACTGGGCTCATGTAATTTTTGAACTTACTTTTTTTTAAGTAAATTTTTTTAATGTTTATTTATTTTTGAGAGAGACAGACAGCACGAGTGGAGGAGGGGGAGAGAGAGAGGCAGACACAGAATCTGAAGCAGGCTCCAGGCTCTGAGCTATCAGCACAAAGCCAGAGGCTGGGCTCAAACTCATGAACTGTGAGGTCATGACCTGAGCCAAAGTTGGATGCTTACCAACTGAGCCACCCAGGTGCCCTTTATTTTTTTTGTTTTTAATATTTATTTATTTTTGAGAGAGAGAGTGAGAGTGAGGGAGGGGCACAGAGAATGGGAGACACAGAATCCAAAGCAGGCTCCAGGCTCTGAGCCACCCAGGCACCTCTTGAGCTTACTTTTAAAATCTCTTTTAAATATCCAAGAATAAGTCATATTAAAAGATGGAAATAGTTCAGATTGACTTCATTCATCTGGACAGTCTTTATTGCCTTCTACTAGAATATAAACTCCATGAAGACAGCAATTTTTGTGTTTTTGTTTATACTTGTAAAAATGCCTAGCTTGTAGTAAATGTTCAAGGAATATTTAATCATTGAATGAATGAATATATAGAACACAATGAATGAAAGCTTGAAATTCATTGAACCACTTGGATAGTTATAATACAGCATTTAATACTAAACAACACTGTTTGGAATTATCAAGATATTTCTTGTTTTTCATCTAGGTATTTTACACAGTAAAGACATAGTTGTGACTTTGCTCTCCATGGTGAATAATAATGATAATGAAAATAGCCAACCCTGGTGAGTAAGTGCTAGGCACAGTACATACTCATGTACATGTACATACTCCTGTAACAACTCTATGAGGTAGGTATTATAATTATCATCATCTCTATTTTTATCAATGAAGAAACTAAACACAAAGCTAGTAAGTGGCAGAGCAGAGATTTGAAATCAAACAGTTTGGAAGAATTTTACTGTTTAAACCTGGGAGTAGGGATCTTTTTTTAAATTAAATTTTATTATTATTGTTATTACTTTTAAAGTTTATTTATTTGCTTTGAGAGAGAGCAAGTGAGCTGGGGAGAGGCAGACAGAGAGAATCCCAGGTAGGTTGCCAAGGCAGAGCCTGATGTGGGGCTCAAACTCAGGAACTGCGAGACCATGACCTGAGCCAAAATCCAGAGTTGAATGCTTAACTGACTGAGCCACCCAGGTGTCCCTGAGAGTAGGGATCTTTGAAGTCCTGGAGTCCAATCCTTTTAAGTCAAGCTTTATATAGAAAGATAACACAAGCAACTTATTTTAAATTAACATTTTTCTAGTTAGCACATTAAAAAAAGTAAAAAAAAAATTGGTGAAATTCATGTTTTTTTGGAATCAAAATCTTTATTACCAGTACCCTCCAAGAGCACAGGAATATAACTGCATATAAAAAGGTCCTTCTGGGGTGCCTGGGTGACTCAGTCAGTTAAGTGTCCGACTTTGGCTCAGGTCATGATCTCCAGTTCATGAATTCGAGCCCCGCATTGGGCTCTGTGCTGACAGCTCAGAGCCTGGAGCCTGCTTCAGATTCTGTGTGTGTGTCTCTCTCTCTCTCTCTCTGTCTGCCCCTCTCCCACTCGTGCACGCACACGCACTCTCTCTCTTTCTGTCTCTCAAAAATAAATAAATGTTAAAAAAAGTTTTAAAAGTCCTCCGAGCAGTTCATCATTCATCTATGAGGATACAGATTGTAAGAGATTTTTGAAGAACGTTCAACAGAGAAATAAGGCATAAATTTTCCTGTAAATATATCAGTGAATGTATACAAATATGACCTGCTAGTCAAATTATAAAATGAATCCTCTCCCAACTTATAGTCCAGAAAGATACCATTTCACTTGACTTGTACTGTATGCCATGGTCCGCGTATGTTAGTGGACTGCTGATATTGCCAGCAGCTGTTGTTGTTTGAAGATGGTGATATAAGAGCGTTTCTGGGGAAAGATGCCTTATACACATCTGAGAACCATGGTGAAGTTAAATTTTTTTTAAGTTAATTGTATTTTATTTATTTATTTATTTATTTAAAAGAAATTTTTTTAACGTTTATTTTTGAGACAGAGCATGAACAGGGGAGGGGCAGAGAGAGAGGAAGACACAGAATCTGAAACAGGCTCCAGGCTCTGAGCTGTCAGCACAGAGCCCGACGTGGGGCTCAAACTCGGACCGTGAGATCATGACCTGAGCCGAAGTCGGACGCCCAACTGACCAAGCCACCCAGGCGCCCCAAGTTAATTTAAAAAAAAAAAATTTTTTTTTTAACGTTTATTTATTTTTGAGACAGAGAGACAGAGCATGAACGGGGGAGGGGCAGAGAGAGAGGGAGACACAGAACTGGAAGCAGGCTCCAGGCTCTGAGCCATCAGTCCAGAGCCCGACGTGGGGCTCGAACTCACGGACTGTTAGATCGTGACCTGAGCTGAAGTCGGATGCTCAACCGACTGAGCCACCCAGGCGCCCCAAGTTAATTTTAATAGTATATTTTCTTGGGGCACCTGGGTGGCTCAGTCAGTTAAGCATTCGACTTCAACTCAGGTCATGATCTCGTGGTTTGTGAGTTAGAGCCCTGTGATCCTGGAGCGAGATCCTGACAGCTCAGATCCTGGAGCCCACTTCAGATTCTGTGTCTCCCTCTCTCTCTACCCCTTTCCCACTCATGCTCTGTCTGTCTCTCAAAAATAAACTTAAAAAATAATCAATTTTATTTAACCTAATATATCAAAATATTATCATTTAAAAATGTAATCAATATAAAAATTATTAAGATGTCTTACATTAGTTTTTATATTAAGTATTTTTATTTTATTAAAAATTTTTTTAATGTTTATTCATTTATTTTGTGAGAAATAGAGCACAAATGCACGTGTGAATGGGGGAGGGGCAGTGGGCAAGGGAGAGAGAGAATCCCAAGCAGGCTCCCAGCTGTCAGCGCAGGGCCCAATGAGGGGCTCAATCCCACAAACCCGTGAGATCGTGACTTGAACCAAAATCAAGAGTCGGACGCTTAACCAACTGAGCCACCCAGCTGCCCCTATACTAAGTCTTTAAAATGCAGTGTGTATTTGACACTTGCAGCATATCTGAATTTGCAGAAGGCACATTTCCAGGGCTCAAAAGGCACCTGTGGCCGGTAGCTACTGTGACTGAATGGGATAGCTATAAATTATAGGGAAAGCACATAAATTGTCCAAAGTCATGCAATTAGTTGGGTGATTCACAGGTATAGGTAAAAATCTTACCATTTTTAGAGGTGGGGGGAGTGGTGCCAGGTGATGGCAGACGAGGGTTTCTAAAACTCTGAGAGAGACTGGGACCAGGACAGACCCTTGGAAATACAGGAGTAATATGGAGTCCCCTGGAACCATTAGGTAGGTATAAAATGGATTGATTTAAATGGCTAAAAACTTGTTCCCATTCTGAATTGAGGTTCATTTAGTTATTGGGCATTTAGCTGCCAAATGCGGCAAGAATAGTTATGTAATTACTACATACAGTAAATACAGTGTATCTTTGTCACATATCCCAGGGCATTAAAAGATCCTGGGATCCATTATGTCTGATTATTTCACCAGCCGCTCTACTTAGTGACTTAGCTCTTTATCAATGAGAGAAACAGTCATTGAGAAGTTCTGATTATATGCAGAAGGGATGGGGGATGGGGAGGTAGTTTTACTACAAAAAAAACCCAAATGATCTTGTTTCTCAGTAAGCTTGAAATCTACTGGGAAAGTTAGTATAGAGATTTAGTATAAACTTTATAATCCTAGAATGTTATGCTGTCAAAGTACTAAATTCGTAGTTCCAGAAATGCAGAAGGAGGGAGAGAGAGTTCATGGATCCCAACTTAAAATGAAATATCTAATTATTTCAGAAACAACTTGTTAATCATAGCTGTCATACTGTCATTTGTACATTATTGAGACAGTAGGTTTTTAATTTAAGTTTAATCTGTTTTTTTCCCATTGTGAAAAGCACCCTTTGAAAATTTGGAAAGTATGAAAAAAAAATTAATGCATAATGTTCAACACAGCAGTTTCTGTATATTTCCCTCCAAGTCTTTTAAATGTATTTTAAAAATATTTGGGATCATGAAATATAATTGCTTCTTTTGCTTTTTTCTTAAAATTATGAGCATTTTTTAAAAAGATTTTTTATTTTTAAGCAATCTCTACACCCAATGTGGGGCTTGAACTTAAAACCCTGGGCTCAAGAGTCTCATGCTCTATTGAATGAGTCAGCCAGGCAAACCCCAAATTATGAACATTAAAAAAAATATTCACAAATACAATTTAAAATGCCTACAGGCCAATAGTCTAATATATCATAATTTGTTCAGCCTTCCTCCATTGCTAGACATTTATTCTACTTTTCCATACAGGTATCGTGGGTTTGATTCCAGATCACCACAATAAAGCAAGTCAAATGAATTTTTTGGTTTGCCAGTGCATATAAATGTTTATAATATACTGTCGTCTAATCAGTATGCAATAGTATTATCTCTAAAAAAACAATGTACGTATCTTAATTAAAAAATACTTTATTGCTCAGAAATGCTAACCATCATCTGAGCTTTTAGTAAGTCAACTTTTTTTTCTGGTGGAGGGTCTTGCTGCAGTGTTGACAGCCACTGACCAATCAGGGTGGTGGTTGCTGAAGCCTGGGGTGGCTGAGGCAATTTTTAAAAATAAGACAGCAGGGGCGCCTGGGTGGCTCAGTTGGTTATGCGTCTGACTTCGGCTCAGGTCATGATCTTGTGGTTCGTGAGTTCGAGTCCCACATTGGACTCTCCAATGTCTCTCCTCTCTGTCTCTCCTCACTGGATTCTGTGCCTCCTCTCTGCTCCTCACCTGCTTGTGCTCTATCTCAAAATACATAAAGTGAAGCACAATAAAACGAGGTCTGCCTGGGTTCAATGCTTCAGTGACCATCTTTGTAAGCAAACTCTTCTTCATATTCAGCATTAATGTCTTTAGGTCCATTTCCTGGAAATGGAACTGCCATTCTGAAGAATGTAAACATTTGTAAGGTTCCTGATGTATCTTGACAACTTACGTGCCGGAAGGGTTGTCCTGTTTGCACCTCATTGTGGGTGAAAGGGCCCATTTCATGGCAGTCATCAGCGCTGAGGTAGTCTCATTTGCGTTTTAGTTGCTAACTTGGGAGACAAAAAATGTTATTTTGGTGCTTTACTATCAATTGCTTGGTCGCTATTGTTCACTATGAACAGTTCCTTATATTGATGGAGATTTTCTATTTATATTATAATTTACTTTGCCATTTTTCTCAGATTTTTCTTATCAGTTCATTTGAGTTCTTGATGTATTAAGACCTTGTTAGTTTAAGTGAATAGTGTTGATTGTTCTTTTAAGTTAATATTCCTTTAAACAGCAATTTCCAACATGTAGGGTTTTTGCTTTTTAAAATATTATTTGAAGAAAACACTCAGTTTCTGTTCTTTTTAGGTGCTCTTTTGAACTGGTTTCTTATACTGTCAATGGATGTGGCCTCAACTGGTATAATACCTATACTTAAGCCATATTTTAAGAAAAATAAAATTACAAATTTTCTGTAAAATGTACACAAGGTATATATACTAATGCGTAGAAGAAAATGCTTTTGGAGAAAAGTGTCTTTGGCAATGTTTACTTTGGATTATCTGCACCAGCTCTTCTATCGTAGTGCCAACAGAATTGGTTGATTGCACACGAAGATCTTTAAAAAACTAATTTATTGAAAGGCAATTCAGCATGAAAAAGTTTTTACATTCAAATTTTGGAAAGCTGTATGGTTTGATTTGGAAAGGATGGATGGGCTCTGCATTTGTTTTGTTTTGTTTTGTTTTGTTTTGTTTTGTTTTGTTTTTTGGGTTTTTTTTTTTTTTTTTTGCTATTGCAAAACCTGAAGAGTGTCTCCTTGTTGATTCCTGGTGCTCAGGACTGACTTTCTTTTTTTTCTTTTTTCTTTAATTAGTGCTGGTTTCTATAGGTTGCAAACTTTTCTCCAGGAGCTGAAAGCAGAGACTTCTGGGTACTTTTTTTTATTTCTTCTTTCTTTCCAGTTTTAAAAGAGCCTCTTTGCCTGCACTGTTTGTCATTATGTGTACTGAAGTACGGAATAGAAAATGCAAAACAAGACAGCTGTACAGGAGGTTTTTCTTTTTAAAGAAGTTGATAGACAAATGGCACAAGGTTCACTGTTCTCACCAGCTGAGAGCTGAGCTTCCAGAAAGCACTACTTTAGGAGAACAAGTGAAGTAGTGTGGAAGGTCTGAAAGGCTTCATTGACACAACAGCCGGGAGCCTCTTGTACCGCATTGTCTGGTATGCACTGCCTTTCCGAAACCAGATCTTGAGACCGAAGTCTCAACATCCCCCAAAGCTTAAAAAATTGTTTTTGTTTTTGTGTTTTGTGTGTGTGGGGTTTTTTTTTTTTTTTTGGTTTCCCCCCGCCTCCCCCATTATACTTCGTTTTCTAACTGAAATTCCTGAAAAGGTATTTGTTTTTGTTTATCTTTGACCTTTGGGTGTTAGTCAATGATTCCCATAATCACATGGCTTACCTAAAGGGAACAGTGGGGGTCTAGGCAGTAAGGCTGTGTTGCTGACAAATTAGTGGTCTAGCAGGTGTTTGTTTCCTGAACTAGAATCTAAGTGCTGTAGCAAAAAGGAGTACTGGAATGGGGGAAATAAGGCAAATCTGAAGCTGATGATTTAAACCATTATTGATAGTTTCTCAGTGTTCTTGAAGGTTGATGTGGAGAGACTTAAGTTTATTATAAGGAATAACTCTCCAGTGGAAGAAGATATTCAAAGTTACTAGGTTTGTGAGTTGTAGACTCACTTGTAGATGTAGAGCGGAGAGCTCTTCAAGGAAGACATAGTCATCTGTTGGTTTGGTATAGAAGGGTTGGGGCCAGGCAACCTCTTCATCAATGGCTTTCATTCAAGTCTTAATAGAGCTCCCATTATGTGTCTTGAGAAAGGATGTGGCCTGTGCTCCTGAACTTTAAGGAGCTCAGAGTCATAGACCCGTAGACTGGAGGATCCTTTGAGATCAGTACTCTACCCTTCTTCTGCAGGGAACACTGAGGCCCAAAAAGGTGACTTCCTCAAGATTACACAGAGGGTTAGTGGCAGACCCCTGATTTTCTTGAAGCTAGATCTTTTTACTCCCAGCGGTATTTTTCCATTCCCCTGTTGTTGAAAGTGCTTTGTAGCTGTTAGAGAACAATTCAAGATATTATATAATTAAGTGTAAAAAACCGAATAATCAGTTGCCATTGTATATTGATAGAGTTCACTGTTAACTGGAATTATCTGGATGTGTGACAGATTTTGAGGAATGGGTATGGTGTGGACATTACAAAAGAACCAGAAAAATCTGGTCTCTGTTCTGTGTTGTTGGGGGACATGAATGAAGAAATTTATATCTTTCAGTCCAAGTACAAAGCCTTTAAAGGTGCTATCTGATGGTGCACATAACCCAGGAAATTGCCCTGGTGAGGATCCAAATGAAAACTGGGCTGGGTTGGGAGGTCACATTTCAGAGTAAACTTGGAAAGACCATCACACCTTTGAGGATGAACCTAGATTATTAGAACATTGAGTCTATGGCAGCCTTGTGGAAGGCTGGATGTGAAGAACTTGAGTCGTTTCCTCATTAGGTAACTTCTGCCTGGCTGCTAGAAAAGTTATTTCTTGGCTTTAATATTTGCTCTCTTCTTACCTCTATGCCATATAGGTTTCCTTTTCATTTTTGGAGCACTGCTGAAAGCCAAAGTAACAATCTGAATGATCTGCCACTTAAGCAGAGAGTTATTGCTTTTAATGGAAATGATACTTGTTCCAACAGGAGAAAGGTATGCATAAGAGAGGAAAGCCTGTGGCAACACACATTTTGGTCACTACTCTGCAGTCAAGTTGGTAAGGTGTGGGTCCCCAGAGAGCATACAGCAGATGCAGAGTGTTAGAGGCCAGAGAGTGTAGACTGCTGGTTCAAGGAACAGGAAGTTCAGCTCTAAACTGGAGTTTAGAGCAGGGTGCAGGCCCCGAGGCATTAGTAAGGGTTTGGGAGGGGGAGACTGAGGCTGAAGAATCCAGATCTGGAGGGCCCAGTAAGCCCCATTAAAGAAGTAGGTTTTCCCTCAAGGACAATGGGGAATCTTCATGTCATTAAATTTTAGATGTAGTTCTGATTGCAGTGTGCGGATGGCTTCTGGGAGAGAGAGGAAGAGAAACAATGGAATCAGTGAGACTAATTACAAACCTGTTCCGCAGTACCGGAGAGGGGGCCTCAACCTGTAGGGGCAGAACCATGAATAGCAATTTTGGTTCTCAGGGCAAACATCCCCAGATTGACCTTCAAGCAACTCTGTCATTCAAGATATGCCTTGCAAATGGGTGTGACTGGTAATGTGCCTTTCAGTAGCTTTCAATTTAACTAAATATTCTGGGTATTTAGTGCTGTTCTGAGAGTGATATTCTTTTAAATAATTATGTAAAAAATATCTACCTCCTGTAGCTTTTTGTCTCCAGGAACAAAGCATAGTCAACCCCTAGCAGTTAGTCTAGAGAAGAGGTGGGTGAGGGAGGGAGGTAATCAGATTTAGGAGATAGTTAAGAAGTAGGATGGACAAGGAAAGCTTTTGAGGGATAAAGAATTTGAGTTCATTTTTTAAGTTGTTTTTTAATTGAAAGAGTAATACATGCTATGATAAAATTCAAACAGTACTAAAGACATAACAATGAAAATATGTCTCCTTAACGAAAGTCAACCACTATGAATAGTTCTTGTGTACTCTTCTAGACATTTTTGGTGCCAGTATAAGTTTATACGGGTGTTGCCAGGTGAACTGGGGAGACCCTGGGCCCTGGGGCCTTGACCCAGCCAGAGTAGAAGGAGTGGCTTCTGAAGGTTTTTGGTCTGGTCACAAGAAGGAATTCAAGAACAGACACAAAGCACAGCAGATGAGTAACACCAGCAGAAAGTTTATTAAAGTGACAAGTACACTGGAGATATGAGGGCCGCAAGCTTTTAGAGAGAGAGCTATGTACCCTGGGGTCGGGTTTCTGTTGTTTATTGACAGTCGTTAACTAGGGGATAGAACGCTTACTACTTGGGGCTGCAAGCAGGGCTTCCCAGTTTGTTTGTTTTTTCCTAATTTGGTCAAGGGTTTCCCCATCTTGGCTCCCACCATCTGGGGCCTGTCTGGTTTGATCCGGCTTCTTGTGTGGACTGCCTCCGCCAGGACAGGCCTCTGACCTTGCCAATAGCTGGCCAGCACTTCCTCTTTGCTGACCTCCAGGTGTCCTGTTAGAACCTAACTAACTGCCTGCTCTAACATAGCAGAGATATTGTGGGTTCGGTTATAGATCAATGCAATAGCACTAGTTCAATGAATTTTTGGTTTCCCAGTGCATCTAAAAGTTATGTCTCTACTATACTGTAGCCTATTAGGTGTGTAATAACATTGTGTCAAAAAAAATTGTACATGCCTATGAAAATCCCTTTGGAAACTTCCACTTGACTTTACCTCCCCCAACTCCCAAGTATATAATCAATCTCTCCTCATGGTCCCAGGGCAGCTCTTCCTGCCCACGGGTCCTGTCCCCATGCTCTAATGAAATCACCTTTTTTGCACCACCCCCTCCAAAAAAATTATGCATGCCTTAATTAAAAAAAAAATTATTGCTAAAAAATACTATCATCTGAGCTTTCAGCAAGTTGTAATCACTGGTCACAGATCACCAAAACAAATAATAATGAAAAAGTTTGAAATATTGTGAGGATTACCAAAATGTGATAAAGACAGGAAATGAGCAAACACTGTTGGTAAAATGGCACCGACAGACTTGCTTGATGTAGGGTCGCCACAAACCTTTAGTCTACAGACTGAAGGCAATGTTTGTGAATCATGATGAAATGAGGTTTGCCTATTATTTTTAACATTTTGTAAAAATAATATTTATTTGTATTAAGAGAAATATTAAAATATTTTTCTTTTTATAAAATGGGAACATACTATGCATGCTGCTCTCCCTGTACTAAGTCACTTAAACATTATATTGTGGTCCATTGAGTGCCTGTGTTACCATAATTTATTTATAGTGGTCTCCAAACTGATGGACTTTGGGGCTGTTTCCAATTTTCGATATTTGAATTAGATTTTATCTATTTATTATTATTTTTTTTAATTTTTAAAAATTTCTTTGAGAGAATGTGTGCGTGAGCAGGGCAGAGGCACAGGGTGGGGCGGGGGGGAGAGAGAGAGAGAGAGAGAGAGAGAGAGAGAGAGAGAGAATCTCAAGCAGGCTCTGTGCTGTCACCACAGAGCCCTACAAAGAGGCTCAAGGCAGGGCTGGATTCCATGAACCGTGAGATCACAACTTGAGAGCAAACACCAAGAGTTGGATGCTTAACTGATTGAGCCACCCAGGTACCACTAAAATTAGATTTTAAATAAGAACAGCCACATGAATTAACAAAGGAAGAATTCTAGGTGGTGAAAAAAGGTTTATACATAAGTGGGGATCCTAACATTTTTGTGACTGAGGAACTATTCTTGACTTGCCTAAGCCTTAAGGTGCCCTATTTATGAGGGTGGAGGTGGGAGAGCAGAGGGCATTTATGCAGACCTTCAAGTCTATGTGTAGAATTGGAATGTGACTTAAGGGCTGGGCATTTCTTTTTTTAACTTAGTTATTTTTATTTTGGAGAGAGAGTGCAAGTGGGGGAGAGGGGCAGAGGGAGAGAGAGGATCTCAAGCAGGCTCCATGCTGTCAGCACGGAGTCCAATGTGGGGCTCGATCCCACGACTCTGGGATCATGACCTGAGCAGAAACCAAGAGTCGGATGCTCAACTGACTGAGCCACCCAGGTGCCCCAAGAGCTGGGCGTTTCTAACAGGCAGTAGCCATTTCTTCACCAACTAAAGATCTTTCAGGGTAGGAGGTGTGAGCGCTGTGGGAACACTGCCCATACTCCCCTGTGGTTAGAAGTGCGTTCTTACCCATCCATAGCTGTCACCCTATTGCACCCTAAATCTGCCTGCTAGCATAATTGTTTCTCTGGGCACCCCAGCCCTCGTGAGAAACAGGGAGGATTTGTAAAAGAAAATAGGTGTGATGACCTGGATAGAAAGCTGTGTCAGGGAGGAAAGAGAAATGGGCCATTTGTGGAAGGCCGCCTCTTTCATTTAAGCACATTTGACTTCTCCCACTGCTGCTGGAAGGGTTTGTTCCCCAAGCACCTAGTTACCACTTGCGTGATTCTGGGAAAGTGTCAACATCTGCAAGCGTCAGTACCCCCATCAGGAAAGTGGGCATAATAATTCCTGGTTGGCACAAGCATTGGGAAGGTTGAATAAGCCAATGGTATCAAAGGGCCTATTGTACTTTTTTCCAAAGACTTGACAGAATGGAGTTTGTAAGGCAATATGTGATCCATTCCAAGACAGTGAAGCATAATCTATTCTTTCCTGGGATGTGCCTGCTGGTGGCCAGTGTAAGCCTCTCATACTCTCAGCCTGTGTGTGTGTTTTAAAGTGTATTTATTTATTTTGAGGGAGAGAAGGAAAGAGAGAGAGAGAGAGAGAGAGAGAGAGAGAGAGAGAGAGCATGAGTTGGGGATGGGCAAAGACAGAGGGAAGAGAGAGAGAATCCCATTGGGCTCTATGGTGAGCCCAATGGGCTCGATCTCACAACCATGAGATCATGGCCTGAGCTGAAATCAAGAGTCGGACAATTAACCGACTGAGCCACCCAAGAGTCCTCAGCCTGTGTGTTTCATTTAAACCATGCTTGAAAGTTCATCACCTTAGGAAAATACTACCAGATTTCTTTATATTTGTATATCGCTTTGTGGCTGGCAAAGAGACCTTAGCAACAGTGACCTAATGTGAACCTCCCAGCAAACCATCCGGTGTAAGAAAGGCATGTCTTATTCCCATGTAGCAGGTGGTGTAACTGAGGCTCAGAGAGACTGATATAATGAAACTGAGACTCAGGGAAGACACATAAATAATAAACACTGGAGACCAGGAATAGGTCCCCTCTAGGCTACTTACAGGACTCAGAAGGTGAGAGGTAGCTACCCTGCTCTTTATCGACCTAGGCTTGGAATTCCTGAGTCTGTTTTCCCAATTTTACCCAATCATATTTTATATCCTAGTAAAATGTATGCAACTTTAAAAACAGTTTTTACCCCAAATAGCCAAAGCAATCTTAAAAAAAGCAAAGCAAAGCTGGAGGCATCACAATCCTGGACATCAAGTTGTATTACAAAACTGTAGTCATCAAGACAGTATGGTACTGACACAAAAACAGACACATAGATCAATGGAACAGAATAGAAACCTCAGAAATGGTTCCACAACTATATGGTCAACTAATCTTCGACAAAGCAGGAAAGAATATCCAGTGGAAGAAAGACAGCAAATCGTGCTGGGAAAACTGGACAGTCACATGCAGAAGAATGAACCTGGACCACTTTCTTACACCATACACAAAAACAAATTCAAAATGGATGAAGGACCCAAATGTGAGAAGGGAAACCATCAAAATCCTAGAGGAGAACACAGGTAGCAACCTCTTTGACCTCAGTCGGGGCAACTTTGTACTAGATCTGTCTCTAGAAGCAAGGGAAACAAAGGCAAAAATGAACTATTGGGACCTCATCAAGATAAAACGCTTCTGCACAGAGAAAAACAATTGAAAAAACTAAAGGGCAACCTACAGAATGGGAGAAGATATTTGCAAATGACGTGTCTGATAAAGGGTTAGTATCTAAAAATCTATAAAGAATTTATCAAACTCAACACCCAAGAAACAAATAATCCAGTTAAGAAATGGGCAGAAGACATGAACAGACATTTTTCCAAAGATATCCAAATGGCCAACAAACACATAAAAAGATGCTCAACATCACTCATCATCAGGGAGATGCAAATCAAAACCGTGATGAGATACCAATTCACACCTGTCAGAATGGCTAACATTAACAACACAGGAAACAACAGATGTTGGTGAGGATGTGGAAAAAAGGGAACCCTCTTACATTGCTGGTGGGAATGCAAACTGGTGCAGCCACCCTGGAAAATAGTATGGAGATTCCTCAGAAAGTTTAAAAATAGACTACCCTATGACCCAGCAATTGCACCACTAGATATTTACCCAAAGGATACAAAAATACTGATTTGAAGGAGCACATGCATTCCAATGTTTATAGCAGCGTTATCAACAATAGCCAACTTATGGAAAGAGCCCAACTGTCTATCGACTGATGAGTGGATAAAGAAGATGTATATATACAATGGAATATTACTCAGCCATCAAAAAGAATGAAATCTTGCCATTTGCAATGACATGGATGGAACTAGAGTGTATTATGCTAAGCAAAATAAGTCAGAGAAAGACAAATACTATATGATTTCACTCACATGTGGAATTTAAGAATAAAACAGATGACATAGGGGAAAGAAGAAAAAAAAAAAGAGAAAGAGGCAAACCATAAGACACTCTTATGTTTATAGACTCTTAGGTTCTCTGATAGAAAACAAACTGAGGATTGCTGGAGGGGTGGTGATTGGGGGGTGGGCTAATTGGGTGACAGGCATTAAGGAGAACACTTGTTGGGATGAGCACTGGGTGTTACATGTAAGTGATGAATCACTAAATTCTTCTGAAACCAATATTGCACTGTATATTAACTAATTATAATTTAAATATAAACTTGAAACACAAAAAATACTTTTTCATTGAAAAAAATAAATACCATTGGCAAGATATTTTAGTTTACACCTTAAACACCTTAAAATCCATGGACTCATTTGATTCTTACAGTAACCCTATAGGTAAGCAGAACAAACATGAATAATTCCACTTTGCAGATGAGGAAATAGATTTAGGAATTGAGACCTGTCCAAGGTCAAAAACCCAGTAAGGAGCAGAGCCAGAATGGGAACCTGGGTTTTTGGTCAACAACTTCAATGCCTTTTTATACTTTCATTATTGTTATTAGGCTTTTATTATGCTTTTAAAATCAAATAACCTTGTGTAGACATTCATTACAAAACATTTATTGAGTACCTTTGTAAACTGCTCAGCATCTAGTTGGGAGAAAAGTAAATAAACAAAGAGTTGCAATAAAAGACAAAACAAAGTTTGCAATTTGGAGATTTCACAAATGGTTTTTAATGACAGCATGATGACAGCTTTTACTCAAAAGGTAATAATCACAGCCGACTTTTGTGAAAAGTGGGAGAAAGAAGCCACACACACATACCTGTGTGTAACTACCCAACCCACCCCAACCCCATCAGTGAAAATCTGAATCTTACATTCCAGGAAGTAAGTGGCATTTTCTTGGCATGTTAATCTGTAGGAAATTACAGGCCGAGGTGTTGTGGTGTATCGGCAGAGAATGTCGAGTAGATTACTGGGTTATGTTAACTTTGATGTCGCTGCCCAGCATTGTTTTGGTCTTTTCCTTGCTAACAGATACATTTACTAGATGTTAGCTTGACAACATCATGTGAAAAAGGGGAATTTATAATAATTTCCTTTGTAAACAGCTTATTTCTTGCTTGATAATAAAGACTTTGCTTATAGAAGTCCCTTTGCTATTTTTAGGGGTAGCTCAGGTGGTTAAGCAGCCGGCTCTTGATTTTGGCTTAGCTCGTGTCTCACAGTTTGTGCGTTCAAGACCTGTGTCGTGCTCCGTACTGACAGTGCAGAGCCTGCTTGGGATTCTCTTTCTCTCTCTCTGCCCCTTGCCCACTCGTGCTCTCTCTCAAAATAAAGAAATAGACTTAAAAGAAGGGGGCACCTGGGTGGCTCAGTCGGTTGAGCGTCTGACTTCGGCTCAGGTCATGATCTCACGGCTTGTGGGTTCGAGCCCTGCATCGGGCTCTGTGCTGATGGCTCAGAGCCTGGAGCCTCTTCACATTCTGTGTCTTTCTCTCTCTCTCTCTGCCCCTCTCCCGCTCACACTCTCTCTCTGTCTCTCAAAAATAAACAAACATTAAAAAAAAAAGGCCTCTTGCTATTTTGGGGCCTCAGTTGCTTGTTGGTCTGCTCACCTTCTTAGTTCTCCAGGGTAAATGTGACCTGGAGCAGATTCTAAGAGAGGAGGGGTGGAGCAAGGCTTTGAGATCAAAGATTAGACAGAATAGTATCTTTGGAGCACTAGGTTTGGAATTAAAAAAAAAAAAAGCAAAACAATCCTGTATAGTGAAGAATTAACTTTTTAAAAATTTATTTGTTTGAGGGAGAGAGAGAGAGAGAGAGAGAGAGAGAGAGAGCAAGCAGGAGAGGGGCAGAGAGAGAGGGGGAGAGAGAATCCCAAGCAGGCTCCATGCTGTCAGCGCAGAGCCCAATGCAGAGCTCGAACTCAGGAAGTGTGAAATCATGACTTGAGCTGAAATCAAGAGCCAGATGCTTAACTGACTGAGCCACCCAGGCACCCCAAGAATTGACTTTACCCAAAGAGAGGCATGGCTTTTGCCTTCTGCTACTGGGAGGTGATCTCTAGGCACCTAGAATGTCCTGCCTGATAGGAGTGTCTTTGCCCTGGGGGTGGGGGCTGGCTACTGGGCAGTCTGACAATGTGATTTGTGATGGCTTTGAAACATGCTGTATCAGTTCCAACCTCCAGAGAAGCTGGAGACTATGGGTCAGCAGTGTAGGTGGTGTCTGATAGAGCCCTGATAAAAACTCTGGACACCAAAGACTTGGGTAAGTGCCCCTGGTTGGCAACACTCAAGTATTGTCGCACACTGTAGGTGAGAGGAGTATATGCCATCCAGGACTCCACAGATGACCAGAAGCATTATGTTTGGGCCCTTCCCAGATTTCACCCCATCTGTCTGTTTTTTTTTTTTTTTGGCTGGTTCTGGTTTGTATCCTTGTAATAAAACTTTAATTGTAAGTACAGTGCTTTCCTGGTTCTGTGAGTAGTTCTAGCAAATTATCAAACTTGAGGAGGTAGTGGGACCCTTGAACTTGTGATGAGTGTCTGAAGTGAGGGCACTATGAATTTTGGCCTACCTGTGGTTGACAGCTGGTGTCAGACATCATTGCATTTCCCAAAACCTGATTTTAGATTCAGATTTTGGCACTTTCTAGTTTGGTTACTTCTGTCAGCTTCGGTTGTGTGTGTGTGTGTGTGTGTGTGTTTGTGTTTATCCTTAATTTGGGTATCATCTCTGTTCTATTTTCCACACAGGGTTAATTCTTAAGATCAATAAATAAATGAAGTATGTAAAAGAATATGCTATTTAAAAACTGATGGGCTGTCAAGATATAGCAATATCATTACAATGGAAGTAAATGGTGTGGATGAATGTAGCAGAGGTTTGCGTGGGACTTTAATCATTCATTCGTTGCACAAATGTTGCATTAAATATTG
The DNA here is from genome assembly GCF_022837055.1 of Prionailurus viverrinus. Taxonomy (NCBI): domain Eukaryota; kingdom Metazoa; phylum Chordata; class Mammalia; order Carnivora; family Felidae; genus Prionailurus; species Prionailurus viverrinus. The sequence continues at coordinate 2,494,873 of NW_025927613.1, forward strand.
TGTGCAGCGCACTGGGAGAGAACAGTGAACAAGTCAAGATCCTAGGCAAAAGAGGCAAATAATTAGACTGTGGTAATTGTTGAAGGAATTGAAGGGAGCAAATAGTAATGTGACATGGAGCAAGTCATCTGAAGGGGTGCTCCCCCTGGAAGAGACAGAGTGACCAGTAAAGAGCTCTCAGGGGAGCTGACATTTGAATAAAGATTTTAAGGAAGAGAACTAAAATGTTTTCTAAGTAGAAGGAATAGCAGGGGCAAAGGGCCTGAGGTGGGAAGAAGATTGGTGTGTTTGATGAATAGGAAGGAGCTCTGTGTGGTTGGATCAGGATAACATAAGGTGGGAGGTGTGCATGGGTCAGATGACAAAGGGCTTTATTTTCCAGGGAAAGGAGTTTGGATTCTTATTGGATTTTCATTTTAAGAGTGTTGTGAAGCTTGGACGATTTTAAGTAGGCCAATTACAAGAATTGCAGGGGCGCCTGGGTGGCTTAGTCGGTTAAACATCTGACTTTGGCTCAGGTCACGATCTCACAGTTTCGCGAGTTCCAGCCCGGCATTTGGCTCACTGCTGTCAGTGCAGAGTCTGCTTCGGATCCTCTCTCTCCCCCTCTCTCTGCCCCTGCCCTGCTTGTTCTCTCCCTCTCTCAAAAATAAATAAATAAACATTTAAAAATAAGTAAGTAAATAAAAGCCTTCCTTTAAAAAAAAGTTACAAGGGTTGCTTCCCCAGTTTCTGAATGGGGAAGAGTCGAAGCAGAGACAGAGGTCATCAGGAGACCATGCAGTTATTTGGACGATGACGGCCTGGCAGGGGAGAGATAGAGAAATGGTCAAATACTAGATATGCTTTTAAGGTAGAGCCAAAAGACTTGCACATAGATTGTTGCACATGTTGCACATGTTGGCGCTGGGGAGGTCAAGAGGAAGAAAGGTATGTTGGTTGGGTCCTCTAGGAAGTAGATGCTGAGGAGTGGGGAGTGTAAGAGCTGTAAGGAGGGGGTGTGCCTATGATAGGAAAGGGGAGAGGAAGCAGGCTTGGGCAGGGAGAGCCTTGGTCTGAAATGCAGATGAAACCTTGGGCAACCCACTGGGAACCCCAGAGCAAAGATTCTCAAGAGAGGAGTTCCCGTTGGGCAGAAATGTTCAGGCCCTCACCACCCCTCACTCTGCTGTTAGTCATGGGCAGGGGGTGGGGGTGAGGGGTGCCAGGAGGGGCGTGCCCTGGCTTGAAAACTGAGACCAAGCCTGAAGCTTCCAGCAGTAGAGGGCTGATAGCTGACTGCCCTTCCTGCAGCTGCTCAGCAAGCTCTTTCCTGAAGGCACATCTAAGCAGGGCACCTCCATGGCCACCGCAGTCCATCCCTTGTACTGTGTGGACCCACTTTCCAGACACATACGAGGGGTAGTCCTTCATCCTAGTGAGCTCTCTTCCTAAAGGGACCCAGAAAAGGATGGCTTAACCAGAGGCTGTTGCTGTGGCGGGTCTTGGGCTGCAGCTGGTAATTTATTATCTTTCTCCTCCATTATCCACCGTCATCTCGGCTGGTGTTGATGGCTTACCTGGTGGAGTCACCCTAACCCTGATTCTCGAGGCGGTCTGAGCCCCTGATAACCTCACCCTTCATGGGCTGTGCTGTGCTTGCCATTCACATCACAATTAGACAACAGAGCGCCAAGAGGTGCCCATGTGGATCACCTGAGTTCCATAGGTATTCCCGCCCCAGGTGTCGCAGCATTCCACCTCCTTCTGCTGATCAGTCTTGATATCCCTGTCTCAGTTCCCACTCAAAGCCACAACCTTGTGTGTCACCCAGGATATAGACTGGAGCAGTATTCCTAAGTGTCGAACATGTTGTTTCCAGAACGAAGAGGTCCACCAGGTACCGGGCATGTAAGATGCAGCAGTTTCTTTATAGGGGATGTCCTAGCATGCCTCTGACCACTGGATCCCCCAAACTACTGATGGGGGAGACCCCTAGAATCCTCATAGAGTTTATACCCCACCCTCTTGAGTGAATGTGTCTTACCAAGGCCTCCAGGTGTTAACCACCTGTTGCCCGTTCTCTACAATCAGCACAATGTTATTGATGCAGTGGATCAATGTGATGTTCTCTAGGATGTCCACGTGGTCCAGATCTTTCCTGAATAGATCATGACATAGATTGGGAGAGTTGTTACAGCCTGGGGGAAAAACTAAATGAATGTTGTTGTTCAGTCTGTGCGAGGGCTGTTTCTGGTCCTCTTTCCTGACTGAGATGAAGAAGAACGCAGATGTTAAATCCCTGGCCACATGTCTTGTGCTTTGAAGCCATGTTTATATGCTCTAGCAATGAGACCACATCCAGCACAGTGGCTGCAATCAGGGCTTGAATTGAGTTGGCTGTAGTCTACTGTCACTCTCCAGGATCCATTTCTTTTCTGCAGGAGCCAGACTGGCAAATTAACCAGAGGTATGATAGAGACCACTATCCTTTGAGATCCTTAAGGGTGGTGCTGATCTGTCTTTCCTCTCTAACGGGATATATATTTTTTAAATTGAAGTATAGTTGACACACAATGTTATATTAGTTCCAGTGTACGACATGGTGATTTGAATGTATGCTATGCTTACTACAAGTGTAGCTACCATCTGTTACCATACAACACTATTATAATACATACCATTGACTACATTCCCTATGCATACCTTTCATCCTTGTGAGCTATTCATTCATAATTGGAAGCCTGTACCCACCCACCCCCACTCCCCTTCACCCATTTTGCCCATCTCCCCCACTCTCTTCCTCTGTGGTAACCACCAGTTTGTTCTGGGATATTGTTTTTTATTTGCCATCATGCTTTGAAAGTACGTGAGTGGGGAGAGAGGCACAATTTCAGAAGCTTCCCCACTGTGATAGCTCTTACAGTTTATTTTGAGAGAGAGAGAGTGTGCATGAGCTGGGGAGGGGCAAGGAGAGAGAGAGAGAATCCCAAGCAGGCTCTGCACTGCCAGCGTGGAGCCTGATGCAGGGCTGATGTAGGGCTTGAACCCATGGACTGTGAGATCCTGCTCTGAGCCAGATCATGGCCTGAGCTGAAATCGAGAGTTGGATGCTTAATGGACTGAGCCACCCAGGCCTCCCCCTCATCCCACCCCCCGTGACAGCTCTTACAGAAACCAATGACCCAATAATGTAGGGGCTTTCCTAACAGCCAAATATATCAATTGCAGTTACACATTCAGAAACTGGGGCAATGACCACCAGGTGGGGCCATGGGCCCACGGAGCACCTTGAGATGGATGTCAGCCAGGACTCCATTTTGACTGGGCCCATAGTCCATCACTCTAGTGAGGGTCCACAATGACATTTCAGGTCTCGAAATACCAATATCATTTCAGACCTTATGTTGTACTGGATATTCCCTCTCCCCTAGTTTACAGTCACCGAAGTAAATGCCTGTAAGTCCCTTTGAGAGAAGGACTGGTGGAATTAGCACAATACATACTTGCTGTAGGGTCCTTCCTCCTGGGGTGGGGGCGGGGGGGGGGTGTGTTCAGCCACTTTTTCATTCAATAGATTTCAGGTCTGAAAACTATTTCAGGTGTAGGAACTGGGCAAGAGATCATGGCATTTTTAAAGTGTCTTTAAAAATTTTTATAGTTAACTGAGGTTAACATATATAATAAATATATAATAAAATTTATCATCTTATCCATTTTTAAGTGTGCAGTTCAGTAGTGTTAAGCATATTCACAATGTTGTGCAACCCAGCTCTAGAACTTTTTCTTCTTGCAATACTGAAACTCTGTCCCCATCAAACAACTCCCCATTTCCCCCTTCCCCCAGCCCCTGGAAACCACCAGTCTACTTTCTGTTTCTATGAATTTGACTACTTTAGATACCTCGTGTAAGGGGAATCATACGGTATTTTTTTTTGTCTGACTTAGCTCATGTAGCATAATGTCCTCGAGGTTCATTCATGTAAGTATATGACAGATTTCCTTCCATTTTAAGGCGGAATACTATTTCATTATATGTATATAGCACATTTTGCTTAGCCATTCATCCTTTGATGGACACTTGAGTTACTTCTATCTCTGACCCATTGTGAATAATGCTACTATAAATGTGGGTGAGCAGATATCTCTTCAATATCTAGCTTCAGTTCTTTTCGATATATATCAGGAGTGGGATTGCTGGATCATGTGATAATTCTTTTTTTTTTTTTTTTTTTAAGGAACTGCCATATTGTTTTCTATAGTTGGACACCCCATTTTACATTCTTACCAACAGTGCACAAGGGTTTCAATTCCTCCAGTTTCTTCTGGCTGGAGACTGTTCCTGTCTCTTTATGATTTCCCCCTCAAATTTTGCTTGAAAACTGGTTCCTTTGTTAGTTCCTTTCTCTTTCAATACCTTATCATTTACAGCTAAGAAAAGCATATTGGTATTGTCAACATTCTCCTTGGAAATCCCCTTAGCCACCTCCAACAACTTCATTAGGTACATTTACTATTTTCCAAGTACCACAGATGATGGTTTCATAAATTATTCCACCACTACATAACACAGGTGACCCTTTCTCAGAGCATCCAACAACAATTTCATCCCTGTTCATCCAGCCTCTACTAATAGTCTTTTTGCTGCCTGCCCTTATAGCCTCTGTCTGTTCCCTGGTCCCAATGCCAATGCCATGTGTTTTAGGTTTTAATTATGATGGTATCCCACTTCCGCATACCAATTTCTGTTTCCATATCTACTGCTGAATAATAAACCACTTCCAAACTTAGTGGCTTCAGACAACAATGATTTATCAACTTCTCACAATTCTGTGGATTGACTGGAAGGTTGGCCGTCTGGTCTTGCATCGTGTGCTACATTTAGCCAGTGTTTGTGTGGAGGCTTGGATGTTGGGATGATTCCATGTGGTTTCAGGACCTCTTTCCCCATGTGGTCTCACATCCTTGAGCTAGCCCAAGCTTCTTGCGTGCAGCTGAATTTTAAGAAGCCCAGGCTTCTTACATGCAGTGAGGGAACTGCAAGACCTCTTAGGGTCTAAGCTTTGGAACTTACACAATGGCACATTCCATCGGTGAGATCAAGGCAAACCCAGATTCAAATGGCAGTTGGAGAAATCTTGAGCGGAGGATGGTAAACTCACATTGCAAAAAAGCATGGAGGAAGGCTGATTCACCAAGAACCATTGTTTAAAGATCTTCTACATTTATGTTAAGATGCCTGTAGACACTGAAGTAGAGATGTCAGATGGGCACGTGGCTGTAAGTGCCTTTATTTCAGAGGCGGGTTCGGGCCCGGAAGGTAAATCTGGGAGTCCTCCACATATAGACATGCTGCTTCTGTGGGTTGTCCTGCCCACCAAGTACCTGGTTCCTGCGTAAATCTGGACTGTAGATGAGGCGGGGTGTGAGCCGAGTGCAGCCCACTGCAGCCAGAGCTGGGTGGAGGCTGGGGGAAGAGACACCTGTTCTTGAAGTGACTCCAAGTCCCCTTACCACTTGGGCAGAGCCTTGTCCTTCCCTTCCCATCTCAACAGAGTCACAAGTGCCAGGGATGGGGTTGGGACAACTGGCCCACACGCAGAGGACATAGGACAGGGAACCTTCCTACTGCCCTGTTTTGCCACCTAAAGAAAGGAACCCAGGGAACGAGGGCCACATTGCCCTCCATCTTTTTTCCTGTGGTGCTGAGGTTGCTGCCAGGTCGGAAAGCTGCAAAAGCAACCGGATTCTACCACTTCTATTTCTTCTCATTCTTCCTCTAGAAGACAGTAAGTTGGGCATCATCGCCATACTTCGTTAACCCAAACCTGATCGCCTTTGTTTTACCCTATTCCGTGTTTCTTGGGAGGAAGGAACTGTTTGCTCTCATTGTTTTCATATCTGGAAGAAGGAGGAGCAAGAGTGAGGTGGAATCTAGCATTTCTGAAAGAAAGAGGGGATTTCAGAGTTACTGCAAACCAGCAGGAAAGATAGGGGAGACAACCCCAACTTGTCCGAAATAAAGAGGAAGAGGGATGATGAGTTGGAGATGGGTGCAGGCCCAAGATTCCAGTGCTACCTGCCCTTCTGAGTTCCTGGGCTCCGGATTGTCTTCCAGAGAAAGAAAACTGCCAACTGCCTGCCGTATGGCCCTGCACCAACCTCCACCCTACTGATCACTTAAGAGGAGATGGGAATCTGTATTCTTCCCAACTTCAATGCAGTTTTCTGCACGTTTGTCAACTCTCCAAGATCCTATTTTTAAACTGGTCCTGCTAATCTTTGCCTTCTCCCCTGCCTGCTTCCAAGGTCAGGGTTGAGTTGGGGTGGGGGTGAGGCGCCTACAAGAGTTTCTGGCTCCACCCCTCATTTCCTGGGCTGAGCTGGGTTGCACTAATTGACCTCAAGGGTCTCAGCTGTGCTAAGCTGGGTGTTTGTTATATCTCGTTAGGCTTGTAATTAGTGCAGAAAATCTAGGTCAGAGGCAACTGGTTGGAGTGATGGTCTCAGGGGGGCATGAATAAAGGCGGGGAATAGCAAACAGGTTCCTCCTTCTCTGTGTGTGTGTGTGGGGAGGGGGTGGGTGAGCCGGGGACAGGGAGCCGTAGGGCTGGTGTCATCCACACGGAAGAAGGGACACAGGGTCTTGTGCAGAAAGGTGCTCAAACTCTAGGGTGTGTGCGTGTGCTGGTGTGTGTGTGTGTGTGTGTGTGTGTTTGCTCCCGCATTTACTTGGGTTTCTTTCCAACCTCTCCTTATATGGTGTGGCTCCAGAGCAGGCTGGAGATTGGCTGTCACAGTTAGGAGCCTGGGAGCTGGGAAGAAAGGAGGAAGAGAAGCGAGCCGATCGGGGGAATGGAGTGAGAAGGGGAAGGGGCTGGAGCCAAGCTTGGGGGTTACAGACTGGGGCTAGGTCTGCTTGCCTGAGAGGTGTAGAAAAGGGAGAGATCTGGGGTGGGGGGACTGGTTTTTAGGGGAGGCTGAGGGGTAACATACTGTTGACACAGGGGCTGGGAGAGAGGGCAAGAGCTGTTTCCCTGGGGTCAGAGCTCCAGGCTGGGCATGGCATGGTTTCCAAAGGCTTGGAGTAGGAGTTAGAGAAACTCATGGGGTGGTCTCTTCTCACCCTAAACATCCTATAGCTATGCGAAAGAGCATGCACAGGAACCCATCAACTCTTCAGGTGGACACCTCAGATGTTTTCCTCCTGTTCCCCTAATCCCTACTTAAGTGAATGGAGAAGAACAGGCAGAGTTGAGGGGAATGTCACCGAAATATGAAATGGCATTTGGTTCTTCGCCTGTCTTTACTCCTTACTCGGCTTCGACTCTGTCCTGGATTTCCTCACCACCCCATCCTAGGACATCCCAAAAGATTCTCCCTTTTCCAGTTCATTTGTGCAAGAAAAGATGTAGCACACTTGATGGAGGAGAGAAGGGGAGGAACAAGAAATACACATCCTGGAGAATGTTGGCGACCATGTAACGAGCAAGTTGGCTCACATCCCCTACTCCGTCTACCCGGTTACCCCAGAACCCAGCAATTGGGAGGGAATGGGAGCAATTCGGCAGGCAAAGAAGTTGGGATGACGGAATGAATGAGGGGAGAGAGGTCCTGGGAGAGGGGGAGCTAGGGTCCCAGCTGTTGTCCTCCTGTCCTTCTGCCTGTGCTCGCTCTGGGTTAAGAGACCTTGCTAGTGCCCACCTTCAGGGTGTGCTTTAAGCTGGTTTTCTAATGGGAAGGCCAGCTTGATGCCAATCTCTGCAGTTCCTGAAGACAGGAGGTCTAGCTTTCCCACTCTTATCTCCAGCCTTACACAGTCCCTGGCACTCTCCCCTTGAAGAAAGGGTGTGGGCACCGTGTGTGGACTCAGCTGATTTACTAGAACAAAGTGACAGTGATCCACCCCATGCCCCAGGCCTCGTTCCAACTGTCTTCTAGCCCTCGTGTGCCTAGCCCGAGGAGTTGTTTCACTAATAGCAGCAGCTGCAGCCACAGTGGCCATTTGCTCAGGGCCAGTAGCCTTTCATTGGCCTACAGGCATTTTCCACGTAATGTACGGTCTTTGCCTGTCCCACAGTAACTCTCCATTTTGCAGATGAGGAAACTGACCCTCAGAAAGTTTAATGCCTTGCCCAGGGCATCATGACTGAAAAGTCAGAATTGGAACCCCAAATCTGTCTGGTTCCAAAGCTGGGCTTGATTTTACTACCTTGTGGCCTGGAGACAGCAGGAGCCCAGTGTCTGGCTTCTAGTCTCCTGGGGGCCCTGATCTTTCTTTTCTGCTCTCCTAACCTGTCATTCTCCTCCCAGTGTCCCCCTCTGTGCTCTAGCCCCCCTGGGAGCCACAGGTAATTGGCATGTTGGGATATACATGTCCTTCTCGCTCTTGTCTTTTTCTTCATTATGAGGGAGCAATAAGGAAGAAAAAGAGGAAAAATACTGGTAAGATAAAATTAATACAAAGGTGGGACCTACACAAAGAAAGTAAATCTTCCTGATTTGACAATCGGTAGGTCTGCTGAGTTTAGGAGAGGAAGGCCTGTTTGGAGGAAGGCAGGTTCGCAGACAGATTTCCTCCCATGCTATCCCGGGAGATCTTGGGGACGACATTCAGGTGGTGCTCTGGTGCACTGTCCCTCACTCAAGTAGGATACACGTTCCTCAGGGAAGAGACTGGTTGAGAGATGTACAGGCTAGATCTAGGGAAAATCTTCAGGATCACATGGTGCAGGGCTAGAAGCAAGAACTTCTCTTCCACAGAGACCATTTAACTTGGAGACAGTCCCCCATCATGCTTACTTGGGATATAGGAGGAACAAATCCCAGAGCAGAAGAATGGGAATTGAAGGGTCTGTGTTCCACCCAGAGGACTCTCCTTTTCTCCTCCTACCCCATTTTCCTGAATGTCCCAACGGGGCAGACTCATCGCCAAGACCGACAGGCAGTCTGTCCCCGCGTTACCCCGTCTTCCTTCTCACCCCCAGAGAGGCTCTAGGTCTTGGAAGCCAGAGGAGATGTAGGGAAGAGGGGCTAGCAAGGGACACATATACCTCAAAGTGGTTTCTAACCCCTCTACTTGATTCATGAAGCTCTGTCCCCTTCTTGTCAAAAACCACTCTTGCCTTCCCAAGTCTTCTCTGGACCCAGTCACTGTTGCTAACTTGATCTTAGGGACTTGAAAAGGAAAGAAGCAAAATACAAGGAGCGTGTGGAATCTACCATTAAGAATGTAGGGGGGCCTGGCCAGGAGGGTGGTGGCATGAGCATAAAGATGTTTTGCCGAAGTTGGGGCTTGATGAGTGTTGGAAGACAGGTTTGAGGAAGGAGAGGGAGAGGCTACAGAAGCCCTAGCTTGGCCAAAAAGAGGAACACGTGCATGCTTTTGGTTTTCCCCTCAATCCTGCCCAGCTCGCATTGCAAATCAGTTTCATTCTTAGTGGGGTTCTTCTGTGGGGTCAGCTGTCCCTAGTTCCCCTGAACTGGGCTCCCCTCACCAAAAGGCCAAACCAATGCCATCTGCCCAGCATTGGATCTTTGAGTCAGTAGTGGGAAGGCTGTGGGAGATTAAAAGGAGAAACCCGGCAAGAGATCCAGACAGCTCAATGTCATTCAGAGGCTATGAGGCAAGAAGCTGGTGTCTGGCGGGATCCCCCACACCCTGATCAGGGCTGGGGCAGATGTCACTTCTGTGTGCACACACAGGTAGCAATGGCTTCCCTATCCCTAGGGCTAGAGCTGGGTAGCTGACATGCCACCCTCCGATAGAAAACTGGGAATGGGACATAGGAGAAAAACCCTTCCCCCAAACTCAGGAGCTTACACATGTCCTCGGGAGCAGGCATTCCCCTCCATGCCTCAGAGGGGTGGTGTGTGTGGATGGCCAGACTATGCCCGTATCCCCCTCTTTCTCTCCTCTAGGTGAAAGCTTTTTAACATTGCTGTAGAGGTCACCTCCTCAAACCTGAGGCAATTTAGGTGCCAGAGAGACAGGGACAGGGAAGGAAAGGAGGGTGGGAAGAGGACTGGGCATCAGCATGCGCAACGAGTTTCTTTTTTTCAACTGAGGTAAATAAAAAAGCTTTATCCTGCAACACTCGGAGATGAGTCTGTGCACCCCCCAAGTCCCAGCCACCGTCCCCCTGCCTTCACATCAGGCTCTTGCGGTACTGACTGTGCTGAGTGGCTGGTGTGAGGTGGGGGCCGGGGGCCTGAAGGTCCATCTGTCTGTACAGGTCCCTCAGCTCCCTGACCTCCTGCAGCACCCTCTTCGCCTGGCTCCAATTGGACGAGGCCTCTCCAAGCAGCCGCTCGGTCTCCAGCAGCCTCTGCTCGGACTCCGAATCGGGAGGGGACCGAGGGGGGTCCTTGGCCTTTCGCTTTCCATCTCCCAGTCCCTGAACCTCTGCCAGCAGCTCCTGAGTCTTCTCCAGTTTCCTGGCTACCAGGTCCTGGATCCGGGAGAGCTGCCCCGGATGGGGTGGAATGAAGGCCGGGGGGTCCTCGGCCTGCAGCTGGGGGGTGCGGGCGGGGGCGGCGTCCCGCTGAGACAGGATCTCCTCCAAAGAAGCGCAGCGGCCTTTCTCCGTGGGGGTCAACTTCTTGGGTGCCTGGGGGGTGTAGGTGGCCCCTCTGTCTGGCTTGTCCCAAGCTCGGGGTAGGCCGCTTGCTCGGTCTGAGGAGGGCTGGATACGGTCAGAGTCTGCTCTCCGCCGGCTGCCTGCCAGCGGGGCCACAGACTTGTCCAGGTCAACCCGGAAGCTCTCGGCACAAGAGGTGGGTTCCTCGGGAGAAGGGTCTTCCTCCTGGATCAGGTCCAAGGTCAGCATCCCATCCGAGGTAGAGGTGGAAGCCTGGAGGGGAGAGGGCGGGAATGAAGGGGAAGAATTGCCAGCAGTGGGCCCTTCGGGACTGACTGGGAGAGAGATGCAAACTGGTCACTTCCCTCCTCCACGTGCCTTCCCTGAATGAGAAGCACGCCATCCTCACCAAGCCCTTGGGCTTTTTTACTTTTTCTTAGTCCTTTGATGGTGGTTTGAACCTTTCTCTCATTTTTCTGTGATCTAAAGTAGCTTCTGCTGGTTTCCCCTATTCTCCGCTTTACTATGAGTTTCCTGAAGAGTGTCTTTCTCCTCTGTCTAGTGGACTCTAAGCATCGAACTGGGTCTGACACACTCAGGATACTCCACACAGCAAGTTAACTGTCCTCCTCCACCTGTACCCTCAGAGCCACGCACCTCAACTGCTTCTGCTCCTGACAACTCTGAGCCCCTTGCCTTAAAACAAAACTTGTTCTATTTCCAGAATACTGTAATAAAAAACCTGACAGGGGTGTTCGGTACCTCACGTGGATTGATACATAAATTGCTTCAATCCTTCCTCACAGCGACCCTTCAAGGCGGGCACGATTACCGTCCCGCTTTACCGGCGGTGACGTGCAGCTTCAGGGAATCACACAGAGAGAGCAAAGCACAAAGCTAGGCCCCAACCCAGTTCTGCCCGGATCTACTGTACCCGGCTGGCTCTCTCCCTAGAGACCGAAGGCTTGGACAGGGAAAGGAACCACACTTTGTGTGTTACAGTGGTTCACGGTGAGCCTTCCTCCTGGAGACGACTGCAGTGCTTAATGCTGTCACCCGCCACAACAGCCAGCCGCTGAGCAGTCGCTTACATTCCCTGGAACAGCATTCACCTCTTCTACTCCTTCACTCTCCTTGTGGGTATATCTCATTTCCCCACAAAGGATGAAATGAGGGCAAGGACTTTTGAACTCACAGTAGGTGCTAAATATTTTTGATATGGAGGAATCAGGCAGGGGGACGGGTAGAGGGACTGCCCCAGCCTTTGACCTTGGTACCACAAATGCCTCTGGTGGGCGGTCTCAGGTACCATCATGTCTGACATAGATGTGGAACCGGCCCTTCCACAACTTTTACTTTCTTACAATCTTACGTACCACGGCCATTAGGTGTCCCCGCGTTGGGGGGCGGCGGGAGTGTTGGATTTTTGCCCTGTCTCGAGTGGGGTGGGCGAGATAGCTGTCTTCCTCGACGGTGACCTGAAGAGATGCACTGTGAGTCATGGGTGCTCTTCAGAGACTCTGTCCTGACCCAGCAGCCCCTGAGGCCTGCACCTGCCTGGACTGGGAAATAAACCCACCCCATTAACTGCTTCTGAGAAGATCCAAGGGCAAGGCATTTACCGCACATGCGGGGCCTCTGGGGCTGGCCCCATGCATCACAAAGCAGGGAAAGAGGAGTTGTGGCAGAGGGACTTAGAAGGTAGGAGAATGGGGTTTTTAAAGGGAGCTAAAGAAGTGTAGCTGGTGGGGGGAAACATGTAAGGGGGGGCCGCCCTGTAATCTCCCCCTTTAGTGAGTCACTGCCTCTGCGCCGGTGTTCCTCCCCTCCAGATGAGCCCCCTGACCTCATCCAAGATACGGTTCTTGGCTCGGGTGATAGCGGAGTTGAGGGCATTGATCCACAATTCCTTCTCTTCTGGACTAACTGCCAGGAAGATGAGGCTGGGAGCCTGTGGGGGAGACATTCGTGGTTCAGCCAGGGCTTTGCGGTTGGTGCCTCACTATGACAGTGAAGAAGTTACTGTCTCATTCCCTCAGACCCAGCTCCTAGAAGGAGAGGCCTTCTGCTTCTGGAGTCATCCATAACCTAAGGAAACCGGTCTTTCTTCCTAGAAGGGGCCACAGCTTAGAGGTTGCGTTAGAAATGACCAGGGAAGAGTTAAGAAGGGTAATGGATACTAATATGGTGCTGGAGAGAATGAGAGGAGGTTCGGTAAAGCACAGGTACCAAAGTAAAGATCTTTAAAGGTCTGAGTAAACAGAATGTGACAGGAACTTCCCTGAGGTCCCTCAGACAAGAGAAACTAGATTCAGAACTTCAACCACCCATCAGGGTACAGGGAAAAGTGATTTTCTCCCAAGAGATGTATGCGTGTGCGTGTGTGCGTGCATGCGTGTGTGTGTCTGTGTGAGAGAGAAAGAGAGAGAGAGAGAGAGAGAGAGAGAGAATGAGAGGAGAGAGAGATATGATCTTTGTGGTCGGACAGTTTAAAGGCTGGCTTGCCCGGAGGGAAGGAAATGGCCAGGATATTCTGGGGTTAAATAACAAAAGTTGGCAGGAGAGCAAGTCCAGGCCTCTGAACCTGGAGTGGAGAGGGAGAACCCGCAGAGGGAAGGGTTTCTCCTCTGCCCCCTACACACAAGCGGGCTGAGGTTCCGGGGCAGAACATACGGGACATACCGTGTTGCCGGGCTGCTTGGAGTGGGCAAGAGTAAACTTGCTATGATTTTTCTTGCTCCTGCTCTTGGATTTCCGGAGCTCTTCGCACTTCTCATAGTCACTCAGGTCAAATACCTCTTGAATATTTTTCTCATCTTTTACCTAGAGGAGGGTTAGAGGGGAGGTGCTGAGGAGAAAATTACTTGGTGCCTCCCCAGAGTGTTAGTTTAGCCCTAACTTGGGAAGCAGAAGCCTGAGGAGAAGGGAGGGATGACAGGACAGGGGGGCTGTCCTACCCAAGGCCCGCTCGCAGGCCTTGCCCCGACTCCTCAGGCAGGCTTCCGTTTAAACCCCTTATCGGCACTCTCTTCAGCTAAGCTACTGTTTCCGGAACCCACGATGTCTCTCTTCACTCTGACCCTGTTTTGTCCTTCAAGACACGGCTTAGACGGCTAGTAGGTTAATCCTATCATCCTGAAGAAAGCAAGACCTGGATAGACGTGGATGCTGATCATCCAGAGGGAGGAGAGACCAGCAGGGCTGGCATCAGGGCACGTCTGGAGGCAAAGGCCACCTCTGGGCGCCCCCATCTTATTAAACATTTGCACTGCTGCTTTAGTACCTGACCTGACTCCCTCCTCAGATCTACACTACTCTAGAGTCATCTACTTCATTCCTTTCAGGAGCTTCAGCACCACAGAAACAGCGTTCCCCTGTGTTCAGTTTGTTGAGTTTGTTCAGACATGCTGAAAAATACACCTGTAGTTAACCCTCCTTCTTCCCTCCAAGGTACTCTGACAACCCAACCTAGCCCCTGCAGGCCTCAAAAGCCATTTAAATCATCCACCTCTGGGCACCTGGGTGGCTCAGTCGGTTAAGCGTCTGATTTCGGCTCAGGTCATGATCTCATAGTTGCTGAGCTCTGTGCTGCCAGCTTGGAGGCTGAGGCCTGCTTCTGATTCTCTGTCTCCCTCTCTCTCTGCCCCTTTCCTCTGCTTATGTGCACTCTTCTCTCTCTCTCTCTCTCAAATTAAATAAGACATTAAAAAACAATCCTCTACCTCTCTCTAGACAAAGATGCACTTATACTGTCCCTGGAGGACGAAATTTCAGACTTGTATTCTGCTACTTCTTGCCATGGTTCCAATTTGAGAGCCTAAGTCCCTTACTGCCGGGCAGTTCTTGTGTCTAAACGTAGCCTTTCCTGCATGTGGTATCTATCTGGCACCCTGGTTCTACCCTTAGCAGCTGTAGCCAGCATTTGGCTCTGAACTCTCTTGCGGAAGGTCTAATCAGAGACCACAATCCTATCCATATCCTCTGACCCAACTATCCTTTGCAGAGTGCCACAAATTCCGGTAACATTTCTGCCAAGGTCTGTTTTATTTTTTCATTATTAAAAAAAATGTTTATTTATTTTGAGAGACAGCAAGTGAGCAGGGGAGGGGCAGAGAGAGAGAGGGAGAGAGAGATTTCAATGCAGGCCCTGAGCTGCCAGCACGGGAGCCCGACTTGGGCCTCAAACTTATGAATCGTGAGATCATGGCCTGAGCTAAAATCAAGAGTTGGGACACTTCACTGACTGACCCACCCAGGAGCCCCAAAGTCTGTTTTAAGACTTGCTGCAGGCCAAGCGGCTGACGCAGAGGAGGGGGGCTAATTGCACGGCCTCATTCGGGTCAATGACTGCTCGTATATCTGTTTGCCCTGGCACAGGGCTGTCCCTTTCCCAGGGCTCCCTGGCTTTGGGCTGGGAAGTGACCAGAGGCCTGGGAGGATTGTGGATGGAAGTGAAGAAGATGTCAGCAAGGGGATCCGAGAACAATTCCCAGAAACATGGGGCAGGGAGGCAGGGTGATGCATCAGGTCACCTGCCCTCCCTCCTCAGATTGGAGGCTATCAGCAGAGACCAGAAGCCCTGGAGAGGAAAGTGCTGGGTGTGTATATGCAACCAGGGAAGGAGAGTTACTTGTTCTGTTTCCCTTACAGGAAGGGGAGAAGGGAAGGGCAGGAACACGGCTGACAAGGAGCTCCAGGAAGCAGGGGACAGTGACAGGGGTCGGGCCCTGACAAGGCAGGGGTTCCCAGGGAAGATGGGTAACTCCAAGGCCCTTGTTCTCTGCTGTACGGTTTTTCCTCTGTCAAGTTCCCAGAGCCTCATTTATAATTTCCCATCTTCCAGAGTGAACCTTTCTTTTCCCCGGAGCCTGCAGAAAGGGATTTTCCCTTGCCAAAACAGATGCCCTGAACCCAGTCTCCTCTACCATGAGATCTCCTGAAGATCTAGTTCCTGTTGCTCTACATCAACCCCATGATCATAAGGTGCCCTTTGACTGAGAATGAGGAAAATGATTAATAACAACAAATACAGAAGGATTTCTTGGTGCAGGCAGTTGTGGGAGATCCTGCCTTTATGATAAGTAACGAAAAAAAAAGACCACTGAAAAATCAAGAGGAGAGGGTTAAGAATATTTTTGCACTAACACATAGGTTACAAACATTATACTTTGCATTTCAAACACAAATCTTGAATCTCTTAGCTCCGGAGCTTATGGGAAGTGGACAGAATAGAGCCTAGAGTCCTGGGTCAGCTTCACCCTCAGCCCAGGCCCGTCGTGGCACGGACAGGCTCCCAAGAAGAGAGGTGACAGTAGGCTGGTTCCCACTTCTCCTGTGCCTTTCTCAGCAGGAGCAGTGGGCCCCGTGACCAGTCAGATGCTCCTGACTCACAGGACACCAGGCATGGGAGGCTGAGGTCATTCCATCCTTCCCCCTGTCTCCGTCCTCCTTCCTCCACACACAAGAAACAAGTATGCTCTTTTGCCCCCCAGACTCTGTTCTTGGGACGAACATAAACAAGAAAAAAAAATGTCTTCTTTCTTCTACCCCTTTCACTGTTCTCATGGTTCCCCTCTGACGTGTAGGAAGTTCTCTCTGACTGCTCACCAGAGTTTCCTGCCATTATGAAGTTTGAGGAAGACAGGAGATACACTTTGACACTTGCTTCTTAGTATTATTTTTTAAACTGGAAAGCCAGCCAATTGTGGAAAAACCTTCTATAGGATTTGGGATTGGCTAGAAGTGGCCCTTAAAAATAAATCCTGCAATCAAATTCTTCTCTCACCTCCCTCCATCACCAAGTTCCTGGCTTAGTGTAAACAGTAAGGCTGAAACACCCTGAAGGGGATGTCTCTCTCTGGCCCTGACACAGCTTCGTTCTTCCCTACTTGCCTAGGTAGATGTTCTGTTCGGATGAATACTTTCTCTAGGACTGTGCGTGTGGCTGTTTCAATACCATAAAAGGATTTATTTACCTAAATAAAGTCTGCAGAAAGCAGAAGAGGTTAGAACTCAGGGTGGACTCCCAGGAGCCTCCGGGGGTTAGGGAACACGGGATTGGGGGAGGAAGGGCCCATCCTACCAGGGGCGCAAGGGACAGTCTCCCAGGCTATGCTGACACAGTCTCAGAAGGTAGGGGCTGGAATGACTTCTAACTCATGGAGGGGCAATTCAGTTTCTCAAGTGGTACGGGTCTCTCGAATTATAGAGATAAAAAAGAGTCTGGATTCAATGATCTGGTCTCAGGTTCTGAATGTGGACTGTGGGCTTCATTTTAACTCTGCAGAGACTTACAGGAGTTCGTGACTCCATTTGTCTCCTTTCTGATACAAATGGGGGAAGTTGGGAATGGTGGAGAATACGTTCCTTGCCTTTTTTTCCCTTTAAATGGATTAGGAAGCATACTGGCTTCCTAGCCTTGGCTTCAACAGAAACAACTACACTCACAGATACCCTACCTGAGGTCATGTGAGGATGACCCAGGGCTGTGCATGTTTTCTGTGATTGGGACAGCTGCACTGGTGAGATGACCTGCGTAGACCTTCCTTCTAGAGACAGGAAAAGAGGAGGCTAGCTGGCTTAGGGTTGGGGGGGACAGGAAGGGGTGGAGGAGAAGCTGAATAGAGTTTTTCAGCAGCAGTAGCAGAGAAGAAAAAATCCTACCTTCAGCCAGCTGCCAGGACGGGGTAGGGGGCAACAGGGGACACTTAGAACTTTTGGGACCTCTTGCAAGGGGGGTTATTGTCATTGCCAGAAAGGTGTTTGCAAAGAAAATTCATTAAATAAGATGCACACTCAACTTCGAATTCCAACCCGGGTCTTCTAGAGAAGGGGTGACCTTTCTCTGCAGATCTGATGGGGGTAGAGACCAACCGAATTGCTGAACTTGCTTTTGGAACAAAATGGGGGTTGAGGGCAGGGGGAGGACGGGGATAGGGAAGTCCCCTGTGGAGGGACAAAACGGGGAATATGAGAAAACGGGGACAGAGGTGGTAAAGGGCACCTACCTCCTTCTCAGAGATGTACAGCTGGTCCCCCTTCAGCACCACATAGCGGTTTTTCCAAATCTCCCTGAAAATCCCTTTCCCGCAGAATTTCCGGACCCAGCCGACCTTCTCCGGAGGTGCGGACGGATGGTTTCCATCCTGAGGCCCCTGCCCCCGGGCAAGAGCAGAACCGTCCGGTTAGGGGGCTATCGCTTTTCCCTCCTCTCGTTCCGTCCCTCGCGACCCCCCTCGGCTCCCCTCGCCCCTTCTTTCCCGCGACCGCCCCCTCCCCCCACCCCCTCCCCAGGCTGGACTCAGGGCACCCAACGTTCGCTCCCCACTTCTCGGCAGGTCTGCGCTCGGGGCAACTCTCTCCCCCACGGCCGCCCTCCCTCGTCCCCCAGATAAACAACTCCAAGTGCGAGAGCGGGGGGCCAGGGCCCAGCCTGGGCGGAGGGCGGCCTCGGGATCGCCGCCGGGCCCCCCGCCCCCGCCCGCAGCCTCGGGCCCCGCCGCGCCGGGAGAAACGGCGTTTCATTTTCTCTCTCATTGTCTCCTCGCCGCCGCAGAGCGCACGCAGGCGGCGGCCGGGAGCCCGGGGGAGGGGGCGCCCTGGGGGGGGGGGGCGCCGGGAGGAAAGTGAGCCAAGTCCGCGCCCCCGAGCCGAGTCCCCGCACGGAAGCCCCCGGGGCGGCGGGGCCGGGGCCCTCGGGGCGGTGGGTGGCGGGCGCGGGCGCACTCACCCTCTTGGCGGAATTGTTCTTCTTCATCGTTCCGGGTGGGCGCGGGCGCGGGGGAAGGGGCGGCTGGCGGAGCTGCCCCCGGCGCCGCCGCCGCTCCGCCCTCCCTCTCCCGGACGCTCCCCTTCTTTGTAGCTCCGGTTACACTAGAGGCCGGCCTCCCTCGCACTCGCACACACACGCACGCCCGCTCCCCGCCCCCCGGCGCCCTCCATCCCGGCGCCCACGCGGCCCGGGCCCCCGCGCGCCCCCGCCGCCTGCTCCCCGGCCCGGCCCGCGCCCCGCCGTTCCATCCGCCGGCCCGCTGACGTTGCGAGTTCAGAATAAAGGGCGAATCGCGGAGCCGGAGATGGTGCGCTCCCCCACCCCCCCTCCTTTGTTTCTGACTCGCTGAGGGTGAAGAAGACGGACCCAAACCCAGCCGGAGAGCGGCTCCCCGGGGAGCGGGGGGGGGGGGCGCGGGACCCACGCTCGCACCTGCGGCCCGAGCGAGAGGTGGGGCCCGGGAGACCCCCACCCGCACCCCCCACCCCGCCGGACCTGCCCGGACAGACCGCGGAGGCAGCCGGAGCGGATAATAGGGAGAGGTTTAGGAAGACCGAGATAACCCAGATCGAGATTGGCTCCCTCCCAAACAGAAAACAAAAACAAGAGCGGGAACT
Source organism: Prionailurus viverrinus (assembly GCF_022837055.1). Lineage (NCBI taxonomy): Eukaryota > Metazoa > Chordata > Mammalia > Carnivora > Felidae > Prionailurus > Prionailurus viverrinus. The sequence goes on from NW_025927613.1 coordinate 2,513,820, forward strand.
GGCATCTGGAATTCACGCTCCTTAGGTGGCAGAGATAGTGGCCTGGGTAGGTCAGACGTTGGGGAAAAGTTTTACGTTCCGGGAGCATGGGGGTATCGATGTGTAGGGGGACGCGTTGGGAGTGGAATTAATATTAATGCACAATTCTGCCCGTTTACAAAGCCTCGGGCCTTCTTTGAGCCTAAGGATGAAGTGGATAGAATGATCTCCATTGCACACAGAGAAAAGTGAGACTCAGGATGGCTCAGGGATGTGCAGACACACATGCTAATTCGTGGCAGGAAGAGATTTCTCTGTCTCCAAAGCCATTGTCCAGAATATCATGTGGCTTTAAATGTAAGCTCCGGGGGAGGCTTAAACTTCCTACGACCCTGGGTATCTCTTCCCGCCGCACTGACATGTAAACATCCCATCAGAGTCCAGTGGAGGGAAGGGCTCAATGCCCAGAAGATGCTCTGATGACTGGGGGAATGGCTGCTGATGCCTCCTACACCAGATCTGCTTCAGAGCTTACAGACCAACATCTTAGTAACTTCATTCCTCCCCACTCGCCCCCCCCCCCCCCATACGTATTTAAGGGGAGGAGGCGAGTCAGGAGACCCAGGTTTGGGCACTAGTTTCATCATCACCACTTTGTGGCCTTAGGTCAAGTGACCGAATTTCTTTAGGCCTCTGTGCCTCCATGTATTAAAAGATGAGGGATGAACCGCCACTTCCATCAACAAGCAAAGGGGACTATCAGAGGTGACCTGTGAAAGTCCTATGAAAATATTCAAGTGTTGCCCTCTAGGGTCAATTATTGAATAATAGCAAGCAGACACATCTCCTGGCGTATGGCAGACACGCAATAACCACTAAATGAATACGAATCCCCGGCACACAGGAGCAGGGAAAAGGAAGAACTCTTTTTCCGGAGATGTCTCCAGATAAAAGGAAGTATTGGCCAATTTTGTGGTTTGAGGAATGGGGTGGGCTCAGCTTTTTCTGGCATCTGTCAAATGAACAGGGGCTTCTCTCTTTTTCTGGCACCCTCCTTTCCTCCTAATCCAACAATATTCCTCTTAACCTCTTTTCATTTACCATACTAATTAATTCCTCTATTTTAGGCTGATAAAGAAATTTATCCTTGCAAAATGCTCTTGTACATCATTTCTTTAAATCTTTAGTGCCACCTTGTGAGGTATATAGAATAAATATTATTCCCACTTGGAAAATGAGTAAACTGCTCAGCAAATCAATCGGCTTGCCCAAGTTAACCCAGCATGTTACTGGCTAAATGGATTAGAATCCAGGTTTTCTGACTCCAGCCTACCGTTTAGGCTTTGTACACACACACACCACACCATATACACACACAGTCCCTCTCCCCTTCCCACCATCTGTATTTCTCAAGAATAAGAATCCAGGGGTGTCTTCATAATGAGGAAGCAAAATGTCCCAGCGTACTAGCCTGCACGATCTTTTGAGGGCTTGCTGGCCAGAAAGATCAGAGCAGTCTGAATTCAGAGTTTAAGTAGATTCTGGTGTATGGGAAACATGTAATTCATGACTTGCCCTATCTTCCTTCTTTCCCCTCCTTTTAGTCAACAAATATTTGAGTGTCTTCTCTATGCATGGTAGCGGGGTCCTTGTGTGTGGCATCAGGCAGGTGCTGGAGCCTTGTGGAACATCAGGCAGAGGGACTGCTCGGAAATCAAAACCCTCCAAAGTAATTTTCAGATTCCAGAACAGATGCATGTGGGCTGGAGAACCTTTCTTGCCTATTTGCTCCTTAAGATGTTACATAAATCTCTGGGCTTCTCCCCCCACCACTAACCTGCACTGCTGTACTGCCTCATGTTATCCTGCCCCTGCCTTCCCACAGTTTTGTCTCCCCTGGTCCTATTATGCACGCCTCTTCCCCTGTGCCATACTCTTCCGGGGCCTGTTCTCCAACTGGCTTCTCTCCCACCAGGTGATCCTCACGCCACCTGAATTGGATCTATTGGGATCTATGACTTAGGACTGTTTCCAAAGACCAGTTTTTAAGTGAGAAATCTCAGAGTGAGAACTTATGGGCTCTTTTGCACATTTTCATAGCACTGTGTCTTCAGTGAGCTTGACACCGCCATACACATAAACCACAAAAATACGTTAATTTCTCTTTTTGGAGATAAGATACTGGGAGGACCTGTGATGGGGTTACCCCACTAACAGCATCACCATGGATAAGATACAACTGCCAGTTTTTATTCTTCAGTTGACTTTTTTTTTTTAAGTTCATTTATTTTGAGAGAGAGAGAGAGAGAGAGAAAGTGTGGGTAGGGGGAGAGAGAGAGAGAGAGAGAGAGAGAGAGTGTCCCAAGCAAGGTCTGCACTGTCAGCCAGGAACCTAATGTGGGGATCAAACTCATGAACCATTAGATCATGACCTGAGCTGAAGTCGGATGCTTAACGGACTGAGCCACCCAGGCTTTGGTTGACTGTTTTATAAGCCAGTCCACTTGAGGGAGGAATAAAGGAGCTCTCACCAGTGAGGATTTGTGAGTTGCTGCCTGCAAGTTTACTGGGCAAAAACTGTCATCCAAACAGTTGTCCGCCTAAAAGCAGAGCCTCGTCTTTTGTAGAGTAACTGGGACATTTGACTAGGGCATTTCAATCTGTGGAGGAGAGGGCATCAAAAGCACATGAGACTTTAACTAAAATGCTGTTTTTTAAATGGTAAAAATGAAAGGCCACTAATAATGTGATCAGCTCTGTATATCTTAAATAAAAATTTAAGTCTTTCATCCTCAATAAATACCAGGGGCGCCTGGGTGGCTCAGTTGGTTAAGCGTCTGACTTCCGCTCAGGTCATGATCTCGCGGTTCGTGGGTTCCAGCCCCGCGTCAGGCTCTGTGCTGACAGCTCAGAGCCTGGAGCCTGCTTTGGATTCTGTGTCTCCCTCTCTCTCTGCCCATTCCCTGCTTGCACTCTCTCTCTCAAAAATAAACATAAAAAAAAAAAAGAAGAAGAAATGCCAACTTCTGGCATCAAACATCCTGAAGTTAAGGCTCTGTCTCTTTCTTTTTTTAAAATTGTTTATTTATTTATTTTTGAGAGAGAGATATCATGACCTGAGCCAAAGGCAGATGGTTAACCAACTGAGCCTCCCAGGAGCCCCTGTAAGGCTCTTTTCTTAGACTTGGTATTGTCAGCTGGGTAGCAGAATGGGAGCGGGCAAATACTCAGGGCAATGGTCTAAGAAAAGTCTCCGTTCTTACTCTTCTTATTCCAAAGAGTTATCTCGCCTTGATGAAGGGAAGCACAGGTCTTCCTGCTTGGAGGGAGGGTTCTGTTTATTTGAAAAGACTGTGTAACTTGTAACATGCTGCATTTAAAATACTGTCTTTCCCAAATGTCATATGACTTCACTCATAGGAGGACTTTAAGACACAGAACAGATGAACACAAGGGAAGGGAAGCAAAAATAATATAAAAACAGGGAGGGGAACAAAACCTAAGACTCTTAAATATGGAGAACAAACAGAGGGTTACTGGAGGGGTTGTGGGAGGGGGGATGGGCTAAATGGGTAAGGGGCACTAAGGAATCTCTTGAAATCACTGTTGCACTATATGCTAACTAATTTGGATGTAAATTAAAAAAATAAAAAATAAAAAATAAAATAAAATACTGTCTCCCCACGCGAAGGCTATCTCCCTTTTTTAGGATTATAAAAATTGGAAAAGTAGAAAAAAGTACCTAAAGTGACCCACCAAAAAAAAAAAAAAAAAAAAAAAAAAAAAAGAAAAGAAAAGAGAAGTAAGACCTAGCTCTGAGCTATACTACAGCCAAAAGCCTTAGGGCTTCACATGACTGGAAGTTAAAGAAACAATGATGAAAAGGGGGGAGGAGGAATGGGAAAAGGGGGATGGATGGAATGACCTTTATTTTTCCTTTTATTTCTTGAGTTGCTGATTAGTGCAGTGGGAGGGTTGACAGGAATCCAAACTTTTTATGTAGTGATTTTGTAGCCCCAAGTTGGAGATAGGAATCAGTCTTACTGTCCTATTCGTAGTCAAATTTCATTTAGTGTTTACAATGTTCTAAGTGCTTTATATGTATTATCTCATCTAATCCTCACGATCCTATGAGGCAGTTTATCACTTTTACATATATATCATATATATTTATATTTATATTTATATATCATCCCCAAAGTCTGATAATTGTGACAGATTTGAGCCTAGGGTATCTGAGGCTAGAGAATATTTTCGGTTCCACATGAAAGAAAGGTTAAAAAACATATAAAGGGTCTACAGAGAGCCAGAGAGGGATTGTGCTGTGTTTTTGCTATGATCTGAGGATGCCGTAATCTGGCATTAGTGACATCAGCTTCCACTGTTTTCAAGAGAACTGAAATTGACACCAGAACTTATCATCTGCCTTGACATTAATTTTTTGAAGTTTATTTATTTAGAGAAACAGAGCATGCGTGCGGGGAAGGGGCAGAGAGAGAGGGGAGAGAGAATCCCAAGCAGGGTCCGCACTGTCAGCGCAAGAGCCCGATGTGGGGCTTGAACCCACAAACTGTGAGATCATGACCTGAGCCAAAGCCAAGAGCTGGATACTTAATCGCCTGAGCGTTGACATAGTTTAAATATCCTCTGGATAGAAGCGATGCCTTCTCTCTGTTTGGTGTAAAGCCAACTCATGCCTCATCTTGCGAATTCCCATAAACCCCATTAACCCCAAAGAAATAAAAACTTGTATCTTTTCACAAAATGGATTTTTATTGTAGTCATACATGGTTTCTCAGTGCCACAGAAAATTGCAGTGTAGGAACAATTTTTGGATGGCTTTCTACAGAAACATGATGAGTTTTCAAAAATGAGGTGTGCAGGAATGTGGTTAATGAAAAGTAAAAGGGGTCAAGAGAAGGGAGGATGTGTAGCGTGTGCATCAAATGGTTTACTTTTTAAACCCCTCTGAGCTCTGATAACCCTTTTCTCAACTGAGATCCCAACAAAATTCATCAGAAACCAAAGTGATTGTGCCGTCAAATACAAGGAATATATCTGTTTATTTGATAAGGAAACCATGGGAAAGGTGGGTCAGGACCGGGACAGAGTTCTTCTCAACTTGTCCCTGGGATGTGGGTGTCTGTGCCTACAGTTCAGGAGTGAGCAGGCTACCTGGAGGTGGGTTATAAGGACAAGCGTGAAACCCAAGGCTCTCCTCCAACACCTGCGGCCAGTGGGGAAAGCCTGCAGGGAGGTTGAGGGCGAGCTGCGCCGGCCTCCTCGCCCTGCGCCTCCTCTCCCCGCGCCGGTTCAGGTTCACCGTCTGCTTGTGGACCTCGCTGTAACTTGAGAGCTCTCCTTGCTTCTGCTGTGCAGTCCGGAAGCCAGAACTTCCTCTAGGAAACTGACCGGTAGACTTGAGGTTACTCAAAGGGGGAAAAGGAAAAGCATCTCCAAATTAGAAGATCTTGCCCGTGACTTGTGACTGGATGAAGGAGATCGTGAAGAGTATGCAAGGATTACTGTCCTGGTGTGCAGGGCACTCAGACATCCCGGCTAGGAGAGCCCTCCCTCGGTGCTCCTCCCCAGGGTTCTCATGGGGTTTTTTAGCACTAAATCTGCAAGATCTGGTAAGGCTAAAACTTCCCGTTTGAAATTTCTAGTTAGGAACCCAGGAGTTTTAAGGGCAAGGCTACTGTATTAACTGAGAACCACGTTCCATCAAGCACCTCTTATCTGTACTCTCGAAATGGCTTCAGAACTTGGACTGTGTCCCTTCAGTCTCCTCCTCAGCCAGTGTCCTCTGCAAAGTGGCACTAGAATTCATTTTCTAAAATACAGATGATATCCTATTGCATATTTTTGCCTCTTCCACTTGAAGGCCTTTCTTTTGCTTACAGAATGACGCACAAGTTAAAACTTGAGGCCCTTCACATTGTGTCCTTGCAATAACTCATACTTGTGTTTATTGTGTTCTGAGAACTGTTTTAAGCCATACGTGCATGTGTACGTATGTGTGAAATAGACGCTATTATCCTTATTTAAAAGATGACAAAATCAAGCTATGGAGAGGTGAAGTGATTTTCCAAGGTCACCACAGCCAGTAAGTGGCTTAGCTGTGACTCAAACCCAGGCTCTGGAACCTGCGCCCTCGGGCCCCACATATACTGCCACTGGATTGTTCCCTTGCTCGTCTGACTCCACTTCCCACCCTGCGGCCCCGGGAGCGCCCCAACACTTGCTGTCCCCTAAACACCTCATGTGTGTTCCCACCTGTTTGCTCTTAGGTCCTGTGTCCAAAATGCTAGACAGCCCTTCTCTGTCTGATGAAATCCTTTATATATATTTTTTAATGTTTATTTTTGAGAGAGGGAAAGAGAGAGACAGAGCACTAGTGGGGGAGGGGCAGAGAGAGAGGGAGACACAGAATCCGAAGCAGGCTCCAGGCTCCGGGCTGTCAGCACAGAGCCTGATGCGGGGCTCAAACCCACGAACCATGAGATCATGACCTGAGCTGAAGTCGCACACTCAACTGACTGAGCTACCCAGGTGCCCCTGATGAAATCCTTTAAGGCTAAGGATTAAAAGCCACCTTTTCTGAGAAGCCTTCTCAAACTCCTCCATGCTGGACGGATCCCTCCCACGGCTCTAATCACTTTCTGGTGCTATTTTAGCTCTGTATGATTATTCCGTAGGTACTCCTCAGTTATTTCTGTCACACTAGACTGTGAGGTGCTTAGGGTGGGTCTGAGACTTCTTCAATCTCCAAGGTGGATCTCCAGCGCTCACTCAGCACAGATGCTGACTTCTAGCAGGGACCCAATAAAGGTATACTGAATAAGTGAATTCATCTCAATGGCTCCTGTTGGCAAAAGAGCCTTTGCTGTGATATAGGAGCTCTGGGGGCGGTATTTTTAAGTGCCACACTCACGCTCAGGAGACAGACCTGTAGCAGAGGGTTGGAGGGGTGATGGCCAGGTCCCTTATTATTACCAGTGTTTTGCAGTTTTAGACCTGGCAGATTTGGCACTTGGAGGATTTAAATGAAAACTCCTTTGCAAAAGAAAAAAAAAAAAGATGAAGTAGAGGGAAAGGAGTAGAAGCTAAATTCATTTATTCCGCTACTGAAATATGGGCACGTCTGTCTGGACTGGTTTTCTGGCCAGTAGGACTGGAGACACGTGGAGGACAGAAAACAAGTGTCAGGAAACGAAGCAGCACTGCTTTCTTGAAAGACAGCACAAGAAGTCTTTGGTCAGTGATGGTTAAGAATGAAACAAACCTGCTGGGAAACCCTACGGGAATTCAGTGGTGACCTTTATTTGCTTCCCTTCAGACTCTGCTACCGGTGCAAAGAAAAGAAGTAACTTAACTGAAGTTATACTTAATGATCCTCCTCTGCTTATCAATAAGACCCCACATTTTTGACTGCAAAGAGAAAATACTATTTATATTTGCCAAGTCTAATTTTATTTCCTAGGGCCATTGTGACTTTTAAAAAGTATCTATTTGAGGACTTTGATGAGTCACTGCGGAATGCTTAAAAAATTATGGGCGGTGAACATATTGGTATCTATACCCCAAATTTAGACTATGTTTATGAAAAACAACAAAAGAAGGATTTTTCTTTCCTAGCTTTGTTTTAAATCAATTTCACTTACAAAGCAAACTAAAAAGTCCCCTTCTCCTGTGGTACTATAATCTAATTCAATTCAGCTCAGTTCAATTCAATTTAACAAGTGTTTTACTGAGCATCCGTTATGAGGTAGGTGTTGACCTGGGTGTACAAAGGATCACTTGTTAGGGTTCTTTATTTTATTTTATTTTATTTTTATTTTTGAGACAGAGAGAGACAGAGCATGAACGGTGGAGGGTCAGAGAGAAAGGGAGACACAGAATCTGAAACAGGCTCCAGGCTCTGAGCGGTCAGCACAGAGCCCGACGCAGGGCTCGAACTCACGGACCGTGAGATCATGACCTGAGCCAAAGTCGGCCGCTTAACCGACTGAGCCACCCAGGCGCCCCACTTGTTAGGATTCTTACCTTTAAGGGACTGTCTGAGACAGATACAGTCACAATTCAATGTGAGACAAGATATAAACAAAGAAGGTTCCAGAAGCTAACCCAGGAGGTTAATGCTACTGCTCGTCTTGGTTTGTGCTGTCAAGATTCCCAACTCTATGGCAAGAAGCAAGGTGGGCAGTATAAGGCCCCGATTTTATTTTTTTATTTTTTATTAAAAAAAATTTTTTTTTCAACGTTTATTTTTATTTTTGGGACAGAGAGAGACAGAGCATGAACGGGGGAGGGGCAGAGAGAGAGAGAGACACAGAATCGGAAACAGGCTCCAGGCTCTGAGCCATCAGCCCAGAGCCCGAAGCGGGGCTCGAACTCCTGGACTGCGAGATCGTGACCTGGCTGAAGTCGGACGCTTAACCGACTGCGCCACCCAGGTGCCCCAAAGGCCCCGATTTTAAAGTCAACCTCAAGAAAGGCTTGCATCGCACATTGAGAAAAGAGTTTCTTCACTTTCTAGTCTTTGGTAAGGAACTAGAGACTAACACTTATAGGATTTTAGATTTTCATTACTAAAGTAATTTTGTTGAACAACTGTGTTCTTAAAGCTATATAGCAAGACTGTCTATCACCTACATCTTCCTCTTTTTTCACTATATTCCACAGGTAGAAATTATATGGGATTTTTTTTCTTTTTCTTTTGAGAGAGAGAGAGAGAGAGCATGAGTAGGGGAGAGGGGCAGCGGGAGAGAGAGAGAGAGAGAGAGAGAGAGAGAGAGAGAGAGACTCTTAAGCAGGCTTCCACTCTAAGCCTGGAACCTGATGTGGGGGTAGATCCCATGACCTGAGCTGAACTCAAGCTCAAATGACTGAGCCACCAGGGTGCCCCTATATGAGTTTCTTAATAATAAGAAAACCAAAGACACCAAAGGAAGCTAGAATCAAATGTGAAGGGGAATAATGAAACAAAATGAATGGAATTTATGGGAAGCAGGAACCTAGAAAAGGACTTTCTGGAAAATAATGAGAAAAAAACTTGAAATGTTTGCCTTAATGGAGTAATAATCTTCTAATTACAGCCAAACACTAGAGATGCTGGAATATAGGAGTGGGTCCGAGAGAAGGATGTGACGGAGCATTTAATAGCCCAGAACACTGAAAAGTCTTCTCATTTTCCACTGCTTACAGCGCTCAGAGCTACTCTGATATCTTGTACCTCTTTGCTTTTGCACATTCTATTCCCTCTGCCTGGAGGACTGCCCATCTGTGTCATACTTTATCTGAACTATGCATCTTTTACAACTCAACTCTCATATTATCAATCCTCTAGGAATTCATTTGTCTACATGTCTTTTTTCCACTGAAGTCTATAAGCTTTTTGAAGACCCAATACATGAACACATTCTTTTGGTAAAAGTTTTAAATGGTACACATAGAGCTCAGGTCTTCCTGGATTCATCTCTTCCCCGTTACTCTTTCCAGAGGACAATTTGATTAGCAAATATTTGTTAAGTGCCTACTATGTGCCAGGCCCTGTTGTGGAAGCTGTGAATATAGCAATAACCAAAGTAAAAAAGTTCTCTCATGGAATTTACATTCCAATAAGGGAAGGGGAAGATAAAGGAAGTTAATAAGTAAAATACAATAATAATAACACAACAAAAATAATCATGGTGAACTCCTAACACTGTAGGTGAGGTTCTGTTCTGATGAGATAAAAACTATCCCACTTTACAAAGCAACTGAGGCACAGAGAAGCCTAGGTCCTACATCTTGAGAGTGACAGAGTTGGGATACAAACCTAGGCAATCTGGCTTCAGAGTTTATTCTTGTAAGCAGGATGCAGTGGTCTGGGGTATGTCAGATCAAGAAAGCGCGATGGGGAAAAATAAAGCAGGTTTGAAAGAGAGGTGGAGGTGGTGTTGGTGGTGTGAGATCTTAAATCCTGTGGTCAAGGAAGGCCTCACTGAGAAACTGACATTTGAGCCATGACCTGAATGAAGCAACAGAGAAGATTATCTGGGGAAAGAGCAAGTGCAAAGGAACCAAGGCCGCGTGTGCTGGGGAACAGAGAGGAGGCCAGTGTGGCTGGAAGTCTGGGTAGTGAGAGAGGAGACAGAAGGAGATGGATGGGAGTAGAAGATGAGATCACGTGAGGCCTGGTAGCTTGCTGTAAGGATTTTGATTTTTACTTTGAGTAAGAAAGAAAACATCTGGAAGTTGTTTATTTATTTATTTTGAGGGGGTGCGGGGGGGGGGGGAGATTCCTAAGGAGGCTCCACGCTGTCAGCGCACAGCCCGATGTGGGGCTCGAACTCATGCATGGTGAGATGGTGACCTGAGCCAAAATCAAGAGTTGGATGCTTAACCAACTGAGTCACTCAGGCACCTCACATCCGGAGGTTTTTGTGCAGAGATGTGACATGCCCTGAATTACGAATTTTCACAGGGTCACTCTAGTGATACAGAGAAGGTGAGGCAGTTGTAACAATCCAGGTAGAAAATGATGGTGGCATGGACCAGGGCAGTAGTAGTAAGAGCGTGTCAGATTCTAGACACACTTGGAAGCAAAGGATTGTAAGATTTACTGATGAATCAGGATGCAGGTGTGAGAGAAAGAGGGGAGTTGAGGAAACACCCAGGTTTTTGGCCTAAGCATACTAGAAGAAGGATGGTATACAATTAACTGAGGTGGGAAGTCTGAGGGAGGATTAGGTTTAGAAAGATATATCAGAAGCGTGGTCTTGATCATGTTACATATGGATAATTAGACACTCAAACCGAAGTGTCAAGTAGACAGCTGAATATACAAATCTGGAGTTTGGGGAAGAAGTTCAGACTAGAAACAGTGGTTCTCAATGGGGAAGGGGGGGCAGAGAGGTGTCATTTTATCCCCAGGGGATATCTGGCAATGTTTGGAAACATTTTTGGTTGTCGTAACTGGTGCGCTCCGGCATCCAGAGGCTAGCGGCGTTGCTGAACATCCCACCGTGCACAGGACAGTTCACTACGACAAAGAATTATCTGGTCCCCAACATTGATAGTGCTGAGGCAGAAACTCTGGACTTGACATACACATTTGGGAGTCTGTAGCAGAGAGACTTTAAAGCCACGAGCCTGGAGAAGACTGCCAAGGGAGTGGGTACAGAGGAGAAGACTAAGGGCATCTAAGCACTAAGGAAGTCTAAGGACAGTGTTCTAGGGGTTCCAAAAATAGGAAAAATGAACAAAACTGACAGAGCAGGAACGGCCAGAGAGACAGGAAGACCGGGAGACTACAGTTTCTGGAAGCTAAGGGATAAAGGTGTTTCCGGGTGAAGGGACTATTAACTGTGTCAAATGACGTTGACAGGTCAAGTAAAATGAGCGCTAAAAGTTGACTCTGGGTTTAGCCATGTGGAGGTCCCTAGAGACCATAGTGGGAGCAATTCTGGAGAGTGATGGGGGTGAAAACCTGAACAGAGTGAAGTTTAGAAGAATATGTGGGTTCAAGAGAATATGTCAGGAGAGGAATCAGGGACAGTGACTATAAAGAGTTCTTCAAGAATTGTGCTACAAAAGAGAACAGAGAAATGATACGGGAACTGGAAAGAGATAGGAGGCTACCGGAGGGTTTTTAAGGGTGGGGGAAAGTCAGTAAGTTTCTATGAATGATCCACTAGAGTGGGAAAAACTGATTGAGGAGAGAGGAGCCAGTTTGGAGTCATATCCTGGAGCAGGTGAGGGATAAGACCGGGTGCCTATGAGGGGGGCTGAGCTAGGCTAGGAACACTGGTCCCAGGGGACAGGACAGATGGAACTAGCGGGGGAGGGGCAGAGAGAGAGAGAGAGAGAGAGAGAGAGAGAGAGAGAGAATCCGAAGCAGGCTCTGCGGCATGCCCAGTCAGTGTGAGCTTGACAATGCGGGGCTCGATCCCACAACCTGAGCAGAAATCAAGAGTGTGACGCTCAACTGACTGAGCCACCCAGGCGCCCTGGAGGCAGTATTTTCTTTAAAAATTTTACTGTTTATTTATTTTTGAAAGAGACAGAGAGAGAGAGAGAGACAGACAGACAGACAGACAGAGAGACAGAGAGAGAGCATGCAGGAAGAGGTGGAGAGAGAGGGAAACACAGAATCTGGAGCAGGCTCCAGGCTCCGAGCTGACAGCACAGAGCCCGACACGGGGCTCAAACTCACAAACCATGAGATCGTGACCTGAGCTGAAGTTGGACACTTAACCTGTTGAGCCACTCAGGCGCCCAATAAACTAAGTTTATTTTCTAAACTTAGTTGGCTATAGAATCCTTTTTTAGTGGAATACCTATCAATACTAAACAAATGCCAAACACATTTTCTATAGGACAGACCTTGGGAAACACTGAATTAAGACAAAATATTTCCTTGATTATAACCACTTCCACTGAGGAATTGACACTTTCTTACAAACAATGTAACTGCCTATTAAAAAACATAGCTTCTCCTTCCCAGTTCCCACATTAGCACTAGATACCTGACTTATGGGGGAAAAAAACCAAAACCCTAAAAGCAAAGCAAAAGAAAACAAATAAACAGGAGCCCTTGGCTTTATTGTCTCACTGAGAAGAAAGAGGACAAAAGCCAGCAGTGGGATTCTGCCTGTAGCCAGCATTGTGCGTATATCATTCACTGGAGGGCTGTGTGAGGAGAAAGGACTACCCTTGGAGTCCACATGGCAGAAAACACACTCCTCAGGGACACAACTGCCTGTAATATCAGTTATACAGGGGCCTGAAAGGAGGTTATCAACCGAAAACCAAAAGAGCTAGAGATACACTTTCTCACCACTGGGAACATTCAAGACCACATCAATTTCTCAAAGCAACCACAACTACAGGAGTAGGATGGGGACCACCACAAAAAAATACAAGAAGCAAAGCCCCAAATAACCTGCCTGCAGCAAGCATGGCTGTGGAAGGCTCTGTGCTGGCCTATTAATTACACAGGTGCTGACTGGGAGCCTCAAAGGGGACATTTTAAGTGAGCACAAACGGAACCTGAGCTACTAAACATTTTTGTCCTCACAGACCACAACACAAAGGTCATCTGGCAGCTGGGCTACTACCTTCATAGTAAATTTTATCACTGCCCTGGTGTATTCCTACTTGGGATAATAACAGAATTCTGCTCTTGAAGGGTTTCAAAACAAGTGATTGAAGTATGGGTGACGGCAGAGGTGGTTGATGATGAATATCCAGAGTTCCCCAAATAGAAGAGCAGTTAACAGTAGCAGCAGCAGCAGCAGCAGCAGCAGCAGCAGCAGCAGCAAGTAACAGCTATTGACTGCTTCCCCCACGCCAGATTCTCCTGCAAGCATTTCATATATGTTCTATTATCCGTTCATCACCACAGTGATGTGAAAGAGCCATTATGGACCTCCATTTTACAGCTGAAACACTGAGGCACAAAAAGGTTAAATAATTTGCATAAAGTCATATAAGTGGACACATGGCAAAACTGGGATTTAAAAAGGTAGTCTTGGCACTGGAGTCCATGCTCTTAACTGCTAGGTGAAACTGCCTTTTTTTTTTTTAAGAGAGGGAGCATGCCTCAGTGGGGCAGAGGGGCAAAGGGAGAGACAGAATCTTAAGCAGGTTCCACGCTCAACGTGGAGCCCCACGCAGAGTCCAACTGGGATCATGACCTGAGCTGAAATCAAGAGTCTGAGTCACCCAGGAACCCCTGTACTGTCTTTTAAAAGATGAAAGGTACCAAAAAGTGATGTGTAAATCACAGGTCCCATTCAACCCCAGAGGCTCTAATGACAATCCCTGTGAAAGAACAGGTCTCTTGGTGGATACATCACTCAGCTGGGGAAGGTAACAGAGTTTTGGCAGAGGAAAGACAACTCAGGGCTGTGCTGACAATAATCAACTACTTGAGTATTTAATAATCTCAGTGACGTCAAATTGATAACTTTTAAGAATCTGTAGAACATTTCAGTATTTTTTATCATAAAAAACAGAACTGTAGATCATAAGGGTGCCTGGGTGGCTCAGTCGGTTAAGCATCCGACTCTTGATCATGATCAAGGTCGTGATCTCACGGTTCTTGAGATCGAGCCCCACATCAAGATCTGCGCTGACAGCCTGGAGTCTGCCTGGGATTCTCTCTCTCCCTCTCTCTTTCTAAAAATGAATAAATAAACTTAAAAAAAAAGAAATGTAGATAATATATGAAGTAAACAGGTCACTTTTGTGTCACTACACAGAGTTAGAAGTTTTGAACTTTTCCTTCTATTTTTAACTTTCTATTGTTTAACCCAACAAATCCCAAAACAAATATGCAAATACAGATTGGGTCTTACACACTACACAAAAAGGCATATCCTATAAACTTGTAAATGACGAGAACATTTTTCTAAAATGCAACATCCTGACTAAAAGAAACAGAAACTATTCAAACAAGCTTATGTAAAAGAAAAAGGTGTATTAGATGGCGTGGGGCTGGGGGTAAGCTGAAGCGATGGGAGGGAGAAGGGGGTCAGTATCTCCCTCTGACTCTCTTGTCTCTATTTGTGTCTCTCTCATTTATTGGTTTCTCAACTTCACAACGTTTATCTGCTTCTTTCTTCTTTCTCTGATTTGAGTTGAAGTTTTTTTTTTTTTAACCAACCTCCATACAAATTGATGATTTTTGATAGTTTTTTTTTTTTTTTTTTAAGCAGGCTCCTCATCCAACATGGGGCTTGAACTCCCGACCCTGAGATCAAGAGACTGAGCCAGCCAGGCATTCCAAGAATTGAAGATTTTTAAGTTTAAAGAATCAAGTGCACCTAACCTCAGTGTTGCATGGACATGACGTGAAGGTTAAACTGGTAATAAAATCTTTGTGGCTGGAAAATTAGTAATTTAGCATCTTAAAAATATTTGGGGTGCCTGGGTGGCTCAGTCGGTTGGTCATCCGTCTTCATCTCAGGTCGTGATCTCATGGCCTGTGAATTTGAGCCCCACGATGGGGTCTGTGCTGACAGCCCAGAGCCTGGAGCCTGCTTCAGATTCTGTGTCTCCCTCTCTCTCTGCCCCTGCCCCTCTCACACTCTGTCTCTCTCTCTCACTCTCAAAAATAAATAAGCACTAAAAAAATTTTTTTTAAAATATTTATGTTCTGTGACTCTTGATCTCAGGGTTGTGAATTCAAGCCCCATGGTGGGTATACAGCTTACTAAAAAAAAAGTAAAAACAAACAAAAAAAAAATTTATGCTCTTGGAGGCAGTAATTTCACCTTAACATTGCTAGCAGTGCATGAATCTAGGATCACACAAATTTGAACTTGATTTACAGGTTTGCACTTCCTTGTCGTATGACCTAAGGCAAATTATTTCATTTCTCCATGTTCTTGTTTCTTCATTTTAAAATTGAAATCACAACACTACCTCTTGGATCACAAAGATTAAATGAGATAATATATGTAATGAAGTCACCAGACTGTCTGGCATCTAGTATATGCTCAATTATTATCCCAAGTGAATGACTGGACAAGTATATAAGGATACATATAAAATAATGTTTATTATAGCATTATTAATATGATTGAAAAATTATAAACAATTAATACCAAACAATTTTATCCACCACTGTAACACAACACTGTAGTCTTAAGATAGCTCCTGGAACACAGTAGGCACTCAATAAGTGCTGAATGAACAAAAAAGGGTTGGTTGAATAAATTGGGGCACAATCAGACAACAGAATGCTATTCAGTCACTCTAAAAATGACATATGTTGGAATTTTCATTGAAAGTACATGTATAGTACAGTCCTTTTGTTTAAAAATATATGTGCATACATTAATAGAAAAAGGTCCAAAAGGCTATACATACATCAAGATGTTGACATTTCCTATGGTGGGATTGTGGCAGTATGGATATTTTTATTATCTTATTTTTGCTTAGCTGTATTAAATTTTTTTCCTACGAGTATTATGCATTGATTTTGCAGTGAAAAGCTATTTTTAATTTTAAAAATATATGTTCCAAATGCACAAATAAATTGGAACCAAGAGACAGACCTAGATTTGAATCTTGGTTAAATCCAGTTTTTTCAAAAAGCATCTTATTATTCATTTATATGCTTATTTTCCCATTGGACATTGAAATCCTTAAAAATATGGAACATGTCTCCATGTTTGTCTCTTTGTAGCGCCTTTCACAAAACCTTACACGTTATCAGTGCTCAATAAATGCTTGTCAGTGACAGGCAATACACCCCACCACAGCTCTTGCAATGGTGTTTAATGCGTTGGTCACAGCAGCAAAGTAACTCCCTCTAGAATCTCTACGGAGATGGTGATGGTTCCAACACTTTTAAAAAACTGATCCTGAAATGCCCATAAGTGAACAAGAGTGTCCTCTGGATTCCTCTTCCTTTGAAATGCAAATTCTGTTACAGGATCCTAATTTTTCTGTAAATAATTCAGAGATCGAACCAACTTGTGGTTACAGGAGAAGGTCCAAGTTTCTAGTGTTACTTGTTTAGGTAGAAATCTATAAAGTACCTGTTGAAGATAATAATCAGCCCCCTCCCAGCTTCACGTTTATTTACAGAAATCCAAAATGCCAAATGTTTTCTAGGCCCTAAAATGTACTCTCTGCAAAAAAAAGTACTCTCTGCACTCTAACTTACTTACTCTGTCAGGATTATATTATTACCAACCCTTAAATTATCATCTTAGGTAGTGATGAAACTAATAAGAGTTATAACTAGTTAATCAAGTTAACCATTTTTTATTCAAAGAGCAACACTGTCTTAAATCTCATTCTTAATTATTCCTCACTTTCGTACTATTTTTTCCCCTGCTTTGGTTTACAACATATCTTAGTAGGCAGAAAGCTTCACATATTTGTGAATTTGGTAAAAACAAATTCTGCCTACTTAGTAAGTGATATTGATAAGCAAGGGATTAGAAAAATCATAGCTAGATAAATCTTAAAATATTATTTCAGCTGAGTGCTTAGTTGTCCAGACTGGAAACACACCATCTGAGTTCAATTCCAGCTTTGTCGCCTATTAGGTCTATATGACTTTGGATAAGGTTTTCACTTCTCTAAAACCTCAATC
The DNA here is from genome assembly GCF_022837055.1 of Prionailurus viverrinus. NCBI lineage: Eukaryota > Metazoa > Chordata > Mammalia > Carnivora > Felidae > Prionailurus > Prionailurus viverrinus. The sequence continues at coordinate 2,530,897 of NW_025927613.1, forward strand.
CCATCTGGAAAATGAAGTTGATGATAATAAAAATATCTATCTCGTTGGGTCATTACGAGAATTAAACAAAACTGAATGGATAAAGCAGTACTATCCAACAGAAATGTAAAGCAAGTTACAAATGTGAACTGCTACGGGATTCTAAATGTTCTATGACTATATTAGAAAGGTAAAAAGGAAGGTGAGATTAATTTTAATAGCATATTTGGCTTAACCCATATATCCAAAACATTATCAACATCAAAACATTATTAATGAGATTATTTTACATTTCTTGTTTGGTATTAAGTCTTTGCAATTTGATGTATATTTCATATCGGCAGCACATCTCAAATTAGACCAGCCACATTTCAGGCACTCAGTAGCTACATGTGACTAGTGGCTATCTTCCTGGATAGCACAGGTATAACGTGCTATCTAGCACATACTATGGCTAAATAAATTTAATTCTTGGTATCATCATAACTCCCTTTTTAGGAATTGCTATGGATTTTTCTTCAAGTATGTGAATCATAACACTAGCTAATATTGGGTGGTTCTGGAACAATGGCGTTAAAAAACACTGAATTACATGGTCAGAAAACTATTCCTTCTAAAATTACTTTTTCATCTTTCTGACCATATCGAGAAAAAAGTGTCAGTTTGATACTACAAAACTTTGTTTTTAAAATTTAAATTTCTTATTGATATATAATTCACACACACGAAATGTACCAATTTTAAGGGTGTTGTTTGATGATTTTGACAAATGGATACAGTTGTGTAACCACTTCCCTAATCAAGATACAGAACATTTCTATCACCTGGGCCAGGGCTTCTTAAAAGCCAGGAAAACTAGTGCAACCTCAACAACAAGAGCCCTGCAGTCAACCCTGTATCTTTGAATACATACAGATTGGTTTCCGGAAAAGTTCTACCAATGTATATCTCTAAGCAATACTGAAACAGCCTCACTGCACACTTACCTTAAGGAAATAATCAGAGATGGGACAAGGGTTTCTCAATACACAAGATGTTTATTGCCATATTACTTATATCAAATAAAAATTGTAAACAATCTAAATATCTAATAGTAATGGTTAAAGATATATTCTTGAAACTGAAATTATATAGCCATTAAGGTTATTTTAAATAATTTTTAATAACATGGGAAAGTGTTCTCAATATAATTAAAAGTAAGAAAACAAGTAGAAAACTGTATAGACAATATGGTCCTAATTATGTCAAAAAGAAAACAAAACTCAAAGAACTTTAGGTAAAGAAAAAACCAAAGGGAATATGCCAAAATACTAACAGTGGTTAATTCTAACTGTGGTGTTATGAAAGGTTTTTACTTTAATACTTAAGTTTTTCATTATAATGAGAATGAACTACTTGGTGGAGGGAGCCTATTTTTCTTTATTTGTCTTTACTAGTTAGAAAATAGTTGAAAAATGGGACCATTAATTATTCTGCAGGCGTATAGCTAATGAGGGTTTAACTGAATCCGGTAGCATTACAGAGAACCTACTATGTGTAGTCGTTACTATCAGATTGAAAGGGAATTTGGCTGTAAAGGGATTGTTGATCTGGGGTCACCTTCTAGCAGGATACGTCTTCCTCCTTGTTAAAATTCTTAAGTAGTAAACTGACAGCACTGGAGACTACCGTGCTCTCTTCACCCAAGTTCAAGTGGGGTTCAGGCAAGGGCAGCACTTTGGCTAATACATCTACGTAGCTTCCCCGTTCCCCTCCACTTCTATCCTGAATTCCGAGAAGACAGAGGGATTTCTTCTACTGAGAGAACAATTCCATCCGTATGGATCTGGTTCTTGGCCTCTCAGCTCACACGGCTAACTTAAAGTGTCAATTGCGGCCGGCAGGGACTAGAACTCTTTAATATTGATTGACTTGTGAAGTGATAAGACAAGCCAGCTCAAATCCCTAACCAAGATGCTCATTTATTTGCAAGGTAGGATCATGTGCATTAGAAACACAAGAACAACAGATCAGTCTATTGTAGGTGAATAAATAATGGGTATGGTTCATTTAAATACACCTAGGAATTTGCATTTTTCTATTAACACATGTTTATTTTGAACATTTAAGAGAAATAATACCTCTCTTGAGCATATTAGCTTTTAAGCATATTAGCCAGGGTGATCCTGATAAAATATCAGATGTCACGGTTCTGCTTAAAAATCTACAAAACACATAAAAACTTGTACCTAAATGTTTATAGCAGCACTGTTTATAACAGCCAAAAGGTGGAAACAGCTCAAATGTTCATCACTGACAAACGGATAAACAAAATACAGTATAGGCATACAATGTAGTGTATGCAGCATTAAAAAGGAAGGAAGTATCGGTATAGGCTACAACATGGAAAACATTATACTAAGTAAAAGAAGCCACTCGCAAAAGGCAATATATATTATATGGTTCCCTTTACATGAAAAGCTCAGAACAGGGAAATCTACAGAAACAGAAAGTAGATTAGTGGTTGCTTAGGCCTGGGGGGGAGAGGGGTTCTTTCTAAGGTCATGAAAATGTTCTAAAGTTGACTGTGGCTAATGGTTGCACATATCTGTGAATACACCCAAACCATTGAATTGTATACTTTAAAGGGATGAATTGTATGGTTCATACGTTATAGTTCAATAGAACTGGGAAGAAAACCCAAACCCTTCAATGCTAACTTACAGTGCAAACCAGTGCTCGAGACAGTGGACAAGACCTCCACTGTCAGGTTCCAGATTCCTCTCTGACAGCACATCTCCCTCTCCTTTCCTCAGCCTCTCCTGTCTCCTCAGACACACTGCATGACTGTGCCTTAGGACACTAGCTCTGCTGTGCCCGAAATGTTCTTCCCTCCACCTATTTGGTTCACTCCCTCAACCCCTTCAAGTCTTTCCTCAAATCTCTTAATGTGGCCTTTTCTGACACCATGCTGAGGAGGGTAACTTACCTCCCACAGCCCCCATGCAATACCAATTGCCCTTTACCTTGCTTTGCTTTTTTTCTCCCATAGTATTTGTCACCTGATTTACTATCAAGTTTACTTATTAAGTTTATTGTTTATTTCTGTCTCCCTCTGCATTAAAATGTAACTTTCACAAGGGCTAGGATCTTTATGTTATTCACGGAAGTATCTCCCATGCTCATTTACTGAGCTGAATTTATTTGCTGAATGAGTGCGTGAACTATGAACTTTATGCTGTTCTCATGTGTTCAATATATATTTATTTATGAATTCTAGAACTCTCAACTAGGGCAGTAAGACTTCTGACTGTTCCACACAGATGTTGGTGAAAATCTCGGTTGTGCTATGGAACAACTCATGTCATATACAATTCCTAGAAGTTGAAATTTTGACCCCCACCCACTCCCCGACCAGCAATTGAGGGTATATTAGGTCAGTATGACTAATGAGACAAATGAAGAAGGAAGTTGGTAGTGGTGGTGGTGGTGGGGGGGTGGGTATTAATTCCATAAGAAGGGAAAACACTGAGACAGGAGACCACAGTGTATACACTGCAAACCTGCATGGACCCCAGAGACACAACGGACTAACCATTCAGGGAAAGCACACCTGTATGTGTTCAGATCTCTGCTAAATCCACTACCCAGATCCTTTTTAGGGCAGGTTCTCTGCAAAGAAGCATGAAAATTATGCCTTTAAAGAGGTCCCTGTGACCGGTTAGTATCTTTTTTTTTCTTTGTATTTCATTATGCACAAAAAAGAGAAGAGAAAGTAAATCAAAATTCATATTAAACTTCATATGGCTATGGAGAGGAGATAATATTGACTGCCTCTCTTTATCTGGAGGCAATTTTATTAAGAATGTTGCTAAGGAGATAATTAGCTTCTGCAAAATTCCTTGGTGTCTTAGCAGCAAATACACGCCTTCTATTTTAAATGGTGTTTAAATCAGGGTGCCTGGGTGGCTCAGTCAGTTAAGCAACCAACTCTTGATTTCAGTTCAGGCCATGATCTCACCATTCATGGGATAAAGCCTTGTGTGTTGGGCTCTGCACTGAATGTGGAGCCTGCTTGGGATTCTCTCTCTCCCTTTTTCTCTGCCCCTCCCTGACTCTCACTCTCTCTCTCAAAGTAAATAAACTTAAAAAAAAGTTTGTTTAATCTTTTAAACAAGATTTAAATCTTGTTTAAACCTAAACAAAGATGATCACAATTACACTTAGAGCAGGACCTATAGAAACAAATGCTGTAACTACAGAAGGCTGTGGAACTCTGCTTCACTGTAACCAGTACTTGAATCATCGAAAAATGTTGTCACAAAAGAATTGTTTTAAAGAAAGAAGATGCTTATATACTACATTAACAAAATGAAAGATAAAAAATGATATGATCAGATTACTTCACTAGATACAGAAAAAGCATTTGACAAAATTCAACATCCATTTTAGATAAAAATTCTTAACAAAGTGGGTACAGTGGGAATGTACTTCAACATACATAGTAAAGGTCATCTATGACAAGCCCACACCCAACATCACAGTTAATGGCGAAAAGCTGAAAAGCTTTTCCTCTAAGATCAGGAACAAGACAAGGGTGTCCACTTTCACCACTTTTATTCAACATAGTATTGGAAATCCCTGCCAGAACAATTAAGCAAGAAAAAAAAAAAAAGGCATTCAAATTGGAAAGTCAGAAGTAAAACTGTCACTTTTTGCAAATGACATATTATTTACAGAAAACCTAAAGACTCTACCAAAAAAATATTAGAATAATTCAGTGAAGTTGTAGGTTACAAAATCAATAAAAAGAAATCTATTGCATATCTATTCACTAATAATGAACTATCAGAAAGAGAAATTAAAAAAACAATCCCATTTACAGTTATATCGAAAAGAATAAAATACCTAGGAATAAATTTAAGGAAGGAGGTGAAAAGACCTGTACATTGAAAACTATAAGACATTGATGAGAGAAAATGAAGACATAAATAAATGGAAAGATCTTCCATACTCATGGATTAAAAGAATTAATATCGTTAAAATATCTACACTACCCAAAGCAATCTACAGATTTAATGCAATCCCCATCAAAACTCCAATGACATTTTTCATAGAAATAGAATAAAAAAAATTTGTAACCACAAAAGACCTTGAATAACCAAAGCAATCTTAGGAAAGAAAACAGCTGGAGACAATGTGCTCCCTGATTTCAAAATATATTACAAGGCTATAGTAATCAAAATAGGATGGTAGTAACACAAATGGATCAATGGAACATACCAGAGAGTCCAGAAATAAACTCTTGCATATATGGCCAATTAATTTATGGCAAAGGAGGCAAGAATATACAATGGGGAAAGGATAGTCTCTTCAGTAAATGCTGTTGGGAAAACTGGACAGCCACATGCAAAAGGATGAAACTAGACCACTATCTTATACCACACACAAAAATAAACTCAAAATGGATTAAAGACATGAATATAAGATCTAAAGCCATGGGGCACCAGGATGGCTCAGTTGGTTAAGTGTCCGACCCTTTTTTTTTTAAACATTTATTAATTTTTTGAGAGACAGAGAAAGAGCAGGAGCAGGGGAGGGGTAGAGAGAGAGGGAGACACAGAATCCGAAACAGGCTCCAGGCTCTGAACTGTCAGCACAGAGCCCAATGTGGGGCTTGAACTCACAAACTGTGAGATCATGACTTGAGCCGAAGTCGGACACTTAACCTACTGAACCACCCAGGTGCCCCAGTGTCCGACTCTTAATTTTGGCTCAGGTCATGATCTCATGGCCTCAGTCATGAGATGGAGCCCTGCATTTGGCTCTGTGCTGGGTGTGGAGCCTGCTTAAGATTCTCTCTCCTCTCCTTCCGCTCCTCCCCTGCCCACATGCACACACGCATGTGCACTCTATCTAAAAAAAAAATAAAATAAAAAAATTTAAAAAAAGATCTGAAACCATAAAACTCCTATAAGAAAACATAAGCAGTAAGCTCCCTGACATTGGTCTTGATGATAATTTTTTTGATTTGATACCAAAAGCAAAGGCAAGAAAAAAAAATAAACAAGTGAGACTGCATCAAACTAAAAAAGCTTCTATACAGCAAAGGAAGTCATCAACAAAATGAAAAACCTACTGAATTGAGAAAATATTTGCAAATCATACATCTAATAAGGGGTTAATATCCAAAATTCATAAAGAACTCATATAACTCAATGAAAAAAACAAAGAAACAATTCAATTAGGGGTGCCTGGGTGACTCAGATTGGTTAAGCAATCTGACTGCAGCTCAGGTCATGATCCATGGTTCATGGGTTCAAGCCCATGTTGGGTTCTGTGCTGACAGCCCAGAGCCTTGAGCCTGCTTTGGATTCTGTGCCTCCCTCTCTCTCTGCCCCTATCCCACTCATTCATTCTCTCTCTCAAAAATAAATAAACATTAAAAAAAATAATTTGATTAAAAAATGGGCAGAGGATTTGAATAAACATATTTCCAAAGAAGTCATACTGAAGGCCAACAGGTACATGAAAAGATGTTCAACATCAGTAGTCATCAGGGAAATGCAAATCAAAACCAGGATGAGCCATTACCTCACACCTGTTAGAATGGCTATTATCAAAAAGGCAAAAAATAACCAGTGTTGGCAAGGATGTGGAGAAAAGGGAATTCTTATGTACTGTTGAGGGAATGTAAACTGTTGTAGTCTCTATGGAATAGAATATGGAGGTTCTTCAAAAAATTCAAACTAGAACTACCATATGATCCAGCAATTCCACTTCTGGGTATTTATGTAAAGAAAACAAAAACACTAGCTCAAAAAGATATACACACCCCCATGTTCGTTGGAGAATTACTTTCTTTTTAAAAAAAATATTGATTTATTTTGAGAGAGAGAGCATGTGTGCAGGCAGAGACAGAGAGGGAAAGAGAGAATTCCAAGCAGGTTCCATGCTGTCAGCACAGAACCGGGCTTGGGGCTCGATCTCATGAACCATGAGATCATGACCTGAGCCCAAATCAAGAGTCAGATGCTTAACCAACTGAGCCATCTAGGCACCCTGCAGAATTATTTTCAATAGCCAAGATAAGAAAACAACCTAAGGGTCCATCCATAGACGGATGGATAAAGAGAATGTGGTGCATATCTATACAATGAAATAATAGCCATAAAAAAAAAAGGAAACTTGCCATTTGTGAAAATATAGCTGGATCTTGAGGGCATTATGCTAAGTGAAATAAACCAGACAGAGAAAGACAAATGTTGTATGATCTCACTTATATGTAGACTCTAAACAAAGCAAAACAAAATAAAACAAAACCAAGCTCACAGATACAGAGAAAAGATTGGTAGTTGCCAGAGGCAGTGGGTGGAGGGGTGGGTGAGATGGGTGAAGGGAGTTGAAAGGTGCAAAACTCATTTTATAAAATAAGTAAATCAGGGGGATATAATGTAAAGCCTGGAAACTCTAGTTAATAATACTACATTGTATATTTGAAAGTTGCGAAGAGAGTAAACCTTAAATGTTTCCCATCACAAGAAAAAACATTTTTTGTAACTATATATGCTGATGGATGTTAACTAGACTTACTGTGGTGATCATTTTGTAATGTACATGCTGTATACTTGAAGCTAATATGTTATATATCAATTATACCTCCATTAAAAAAAAGGTACTTGAGAAAGTGCAACTTAAATTGTAACTTTTTAAAAAAACTTTTGTGTTTCAGAGTTTATTTATTTATTTTGAGAGAGAGAGAGAGGCAGAGGGAGAGGGAGAGAGAGAGAATCCCAAGCAGGCTCTGCAGTGTCAGCACAGAGCCCAATGCGGGGCTTGAACTCATGAACTGTGAGATTATAACCTGGGTCAAAATCAAGGGTTGTACGCTTAACTGACTGAGCCACGGAGGCACCCGTAAATTATAACTTTGAATGGCAAGTTGAATTTCAGATTCAACTAATGTATATCTCCATTTAAAGTCTTGATGTCTTGGGGTGCCTGGGTGGCTCAGTCAGTTAAGCATCTGACTTCAGCTCAGGTCATGATCTCATGGTTTGTGGGTTCAAGCCCCACATCAGGCTCTGTACTGACAGCTCAGAGCTGGAGCCTGCTTCAGATTCTGTGTCTCCCTCTCTATCTGCCCCTTCCCTGCTTGTGCTCTGTCTCTCTCTGTCTCTCAGCAATAAATGTTAAAAAAAAGTTTAAAAAAATCTTGATGTCTTTTAGAAATAGAAGGTATCCCAGGATGAAGATTATTAAAATTGCTACATGAGAGATAAGGTTACATGTAATTTTCTAGGATGCAGGAGATCATTTTTGACCTACTTACCATTACATTAAGTATCTTGGCCCAAATCATAAACTAGTAAGTGGTGGTATCTGACTACAGAATAAACCTCTTTGATCTAAGGTTTTACTTAAGAGATCAGGGAAATCAAGTGACCTGTATCCCAGAAATATCCTGCAATACGCATTTCCCACTCTAGAGGGATAGTAGTTCCTCTATCAGCACATCACACTCCCAGCTATGAGACATGATTTCTTTCCTGTTTATTGAGACATCTATTAATCCATAGCCTTGTGGGGTAGCCCATACCACATTTTACATGATTCCAAGTATAAAAGGAGGGCATTCATCACTCACATCTAAAAGTATACTATTTCCTGATCACTACAATCTCTTAAAATAGTACTTCTGTGCCGTTGAACTCTTGGGGTCAGTGCTGTGTGTCACTTATTTCTTTGGACTCTTCCTTAAGAAATAACCCCCATATTACATAGGGAATTGCATAATACACCCCTTCATAAAAATTAAACCCCAACAATTTACAGAAACAGATTATTAAACTTACTCTCCCCCAAATGAAGGTTTTATTGCCAGCTCACAGTAGCCCTACTATATCCAGTTATGAAACTGATTTAAAAAAATATTAACCTTTCCACTTACTGAGAGTCCAAGACTTCAAAATATATTAAGAGATGTGGACTTATGCAACATGCTTAGCAATACCCAAGGTAGCCCACGTTCATCATGAAAATGGAGCCTTTCCACTAAAAGCTGAAGCTAAGTTGCTTTTGATTATTTAGGCCTTTATGATAATTGATCTCTGAAATACAAATTCTACTATCTTTTTACTGATAATGATAAATTTCACGATCTATTAACTAGAGGTTATATATTTATGAAATATATATGATAAAAACCTGATTGATGATTTTATCATTTTATAAATGATAAAAACCTGATTTTGGATCATTTTTGTATTGCAAACATTAATTTTTTTTCCAGGTTGGTAGTTACCATAGTAACTCCCTCCTTCTTAAAAAGTTTCATTGGTTAGGGCCAGCAAACAATCCTGTTCAAGATTTTAATGAACCTTCTATTGCTGAGGCTATTAGCTCAAACATAATTCAGTGTACTGCTTAGCATACTGTTAGGTCAGACGAGGAAATACCAAATCTGGCTAGTTGGAAGACTCTAATCTAAAGCTTTTGCAAAAATGTCCCACTTTCTTATTTTTACATAAAAGATTATTTGCTCAGGAACTAGAAAGTATTTTAAGTTATAGAATTAATGTGATTAAAGAAAAATGAGGAATTTGAAAACATGAGGGAAGAAGAAATTAACAAAATATCAAGAAAATTTGAAAAAGAAGCAAAAAGAACTTATAGACATAAAAATATAACCTTTGAAGTTAAAACCTGAATGGACAAATTAAACACAGATTAGACACAGATGAAGAGAGAATTATTGAAATGGAATACTGATCTGAAAAATTACACAGATCTGCAGCACAGAGAGATATGAATTGATAATATAAATGAAAGGTTAAGAGACAAAACATATCTCATAGGAGTTCCAGAAGGATGGAACAGAGGAAACAGAAAAGCAGCAATGTTAAAAGAAATAATGACTAGAAATTTTCCAATAATTTTGCCAAACATGAGTTTTCATGCCAACTACTATAAATATAAATTCACATTTAGATACATAATACTGAAACAAGAACATCAAAGACAATCTTAAAAGAATCAGAGAATATATTGCCTACAACCCAAAAAAATAATTATATTGAAAGGAGACTTAACGGCAACAATTAAAAATAATATTCCATTTCTTCTGACTTTTAAGTGCTGAGAGTAAATTATCAACCTGGATTTCTAAACTTAATAAACTAAGATATTTTTATTAAAAAAATCAAATTGACTAGTAGCTAAAAGAACTACTAAAGGATTTTTAAAAATGTTTTTAATTTTATATTTGAGAGAGAGAGAGAGAGAGAGCATAAGCAGGGGAGACAGACTCTGAAGCAGGCTCCAGGCTCTGAGCTGTCAGCACAGAGTCTGACGCGGGGCTCAAACCCAAGAGCAGTGAGATCATGACCTGAGCCAGAGTCGGATGCTTAACCCACTGAGCCACCCAGGTGCCCCAAGGATGTTTTTAATAAGAAGAAAATTGGATTAGAAAGAAGGAGCAGAGTGAAAAAGCCAGTGTTGGGGGGCAGGGGAAGCAAATACATAATGACAACTGAAAAATAATGATGATGATTAACCAAATTAATCATAATTATAAAAACAAGATGGAACCAAAATGCTAACTATGATAGCTTGTCAGTTGGGAGGAAGCTGATCAGAGATCCTTCTGATCATTCCAAGATCCTTGTATTATTTGTGAGAAAGGCAGAAATAGATTACTTTTAACCTGTTTCTTCATTCATTCAACAAATATCTTTTAAGGGCAGGTAAAACTAATCTGTGGTGATAGAAGTCAAAATAGTGATTACTTTGTGAGAGTTGTGACAAGGAGGGGACGTGAGGCATAAGGGAGACTTCTGGAGATGCTGGTAACATTCTACGACTTGGTTTGGATAGTAGTGACATAGTTGTATTCACTTTGTCATATTTCATTGAGCTGTCTGCTTATCATTCATACACTTCTCTGTATGTAATGAAGTATGCAAGTATATATTTCTATAAATTATAAAAGGAAACTACCGCACAATTTACTACAAAATAAAATTTTGATGGATTATAAAGCTATAACTTTAAATGCAAGTCCTAAAAACGGAAAAAATAGAGGTTAGCATTTACATAATTTTGGCTGGGAAAGAACTAAGAACGGCACCAAAGGCAGAAATCACTGGTAGTTTTGACTACATAAAAGTAAAAATAAAATATAATAAAAAAGTTTATACAAAAACTGTGAATACTATCAAATGGATCATCAAACAAGAAAAAAGATTTGCTAAAATATGTAACAAATGGTCAATATCCTTAATTATACAGATATAATTAATAAAAATCATTGGCAAAAAATAACCAAATTGTAAAATGGGCAAAGAATATGAACTGGGCAAGTAAATAAACTTAAAAAAAAAAAAAAAAAAAAGGAGTGCCTGCGTGGCTCAGTCAGTTAAGTATCTGACTCTTGGTTTCAGCTTAGGTCATGATCACACAGTTCATGAGTTTGAGCCCCACGTTGGACTCCGCACTGATAGCGAGAAGCCAGTTTGGGATTCTCTCTCCTACTCTCTCTGCCTCCCCCCACCCCCCACACCTGTGTGTGCCCACTTGTATGTGCTCGCTCTCTCTCTCTCAATAAATAAATAAACTTAAAAAAAAAATATGAACTAGCAATTCAAAAAGAGCTATATAAATGGCCAGTAAGCTCTGGAAAACTGACAAAGCAGTTAAGTAATTTGCCTAAACAGTAAGAGGGAAAGTCAGGATTCAAACTCTGGTAATCTTATCTTTCAATTAATATTTGTTTAATGAATGAATGATTATATACTTAACACTAAAAGATGTATACATCATAGACTACAAAATTCAGGTCATAAAACAGAATGTATAAGATATCCCTTTCTGCTGATACACTCACATAAATCAGGCTCAGAAAAAAAAAGGTCTCACCAGGGTGGCTCAGTTGGTTAAGCATCCGACTCTTGGTTTCAGCTCAGGTTATGATCTCGTGAGTTTAAGCCCTGCATTGGGATTCTTTCCCTCTGCCTGCCCTTCCCCCACTCATGCTTTCTCTCTCTCTTTCTCTCTCTCTCTCTCTCTCTCTCTCTCTCTTAGAATAAATAAATAAACTTAATTCAGAAAAAAAACGTGCTGGAAAGATCAAAGTGTAACAATGGTTAGATTATGGAAGCTTTTTTTTCTCTTTATATTTTCTGAATGAAAAGAATTTCAGAATAAATGCATATTACTTCCATGATAAAGGGGAAAAGTTATGTTAAAAGGCCAAACAGCAATACAAACAAAAAAGAACACAAACACCTCTAAATGACTCCTGATGTATCCATGTGTTCCTGGCTCAGCATGGATAGATCTCTCAGCGCCCCATCATTAAATTCAACTATCATACCACAGTTCTCCATCTCCTCCTATCTTTCCTACTCTTAGTTTTTTGTTTTTTAAAGTTTATTTATTTAAGAGAGAGAGTGAGAGAGCGTACATGAGAGGGGGGAGGGCAGAGAGACAGTAGAGAGAATCCCAAGTAGGCTCTGCCCTGTTAGCATGAGCCCAAGGTAGGGCTTGATTTCAAAACCTGTGAGATCATGACCTGAGCCAAAATCAAGAGTCGGATACTTACTTGACTGAGCCACCCAGGTGCCTCTCCTACCCTTAGTTTCCAAATTAATCTTCCTAAAATACTGTGACTCTCTTGTAATTTCTATTGCTTAAATACTTTCAATGATTCTTCATTTTCATTCTCAGCCTGGAATTCAAGGCCTTTCACAATTATAGCATTCAGTCAACGTTTTCACTTATTGTGCACATTCCAGCTGGTTGACTATTTGCTCTTCTTTTCCTATGCATGTTGCCTACAGCTTCTGTAACTTGTTCATGTGGTTAACTCTGCCTAGAATGTATTCTTCCTCTTCGTGTCCGTTTCTACTCATGGCTCAGCTTATGCACTATCTTCTCCATGAAATATTTGCTAATTTTTCTTAGTCACACTGAGAAGCCATGGCTCTTTAGTCTGTCTCTCCAGGCACTTACTTTGTTATTTTTTTCATGTTCTATCTTTCCTAACAGACAATGACTTCCTTGAAGTAGGATCTGTATCTTATTTATCTTTGTATTCTTCTTACTGCTTATTGAATAAATGTAATTAATAAACAAAATAGAAAAACTCATGGAATTCAATATGATTATGCTTTAGTATTTTCAAAGTGCCAGTCTGTGGCTATTAGATTTCTCCTTTTTTGAACATAAGAAATATAAAGTGTTAACAGTACAGGCTAGTCCTTATACTCTAGGTCCCTTGAACTAATTAAGTGATTTATGAACCTAATGGGAGTATAGATCCTTCATTTCACACCAAGTCTAAATTGCTAAATTGCTCTATGAACTGTTGCATTTTGGTCTAGCGCAGTTTACTCAACATTGACCTTACCTTTCCTACATAAAAGGAATTTAAGCTTTATTCTCTAGGAAGGGGAACAGAGTTGTAGGATGGAATGTTCTCCCTTACCTTTTTGTGTTATGCACTGTGGTTCCTCCCAGGACAATCCTCACTCCAGGAGTGGTACGGTTCAGGTTATAAACTGTTAGAGCCTCTTCATAGGTGGCTCCTCCAATTATAAACACAACGATATCCTGAGGTCTGCAATAATGAAGAAAAGTCAGTATCATAGGATAAGAGGGGAAAAAGGCAAAGATTTGTTGTTACTATGATATGCACAGTTTTAATTTCTAAATCTTTCATTTTTGGTGGAAGAAGCAGAATTAAAGCAGAATAGAATAAAAGGCTTAAAAAAAGTTTTAATTATCTGAAATTGGCAGGAAACAGAGCAGGAAATGCTGAATAGTGATTTGCTTTCTGTTTATGAGCGGATGTCTTATAATTTCTGTGCTGTGGATTTCAGAATAGCACAATAGTGTTTGCTAGAACCAAATGTAGAAATATTCTTTTATATTCAAGAGGCTTCAGAGTACTTCACTGTGACATGATATCAATATAGCAGTAATTTATGCTTGTACTACACAACTCCTTTCGTATATAAGCCCTTTATCAAATACTTAGTACAGTGTCATTACAATGGCCTCTGTCCAAGGACCTTAAAGTATTTTGGAAAGTACCGGTATATTAGGATGTTCCCATAAGATGGAAACTAGAAACATTTAGTATTTTGAGTGTAAAAAGAGATTGGGACACATAAATAATGACACTTCTAGGAAATCTACCTCTTTGTAAAATCTTTGTTCTTGAATCCTTTGAAAAACCAAGAAAAAAAAAAAACCAACCCTGAAAACAAACAAATGAAAAACTCTTGCGTCTGGTTTTGATACTGGAGATACTGACACATCAACTCAGTCACTTGCCTCACTTATCCACTGTGTGGGTAGCACAGTGCAGTTTTATGTGTTCCAACCTTTATCAGAATGGCTTATAACAAAGTAAGTGGACCTCGGTGGGGAGGGGGGAAAAAAGTAAGGACCTCCTATTGGTCCCTTCTGTAGATACTCACAAGAAGGAGACCATATCATTCCAAAACTGGTAAAGTTTGCCTTGTTTTTTTCTCATGCCATCAAAAGAAGATACAATTACTTAATTTCAGTAGGCAAGTAATTTTATTAAATGACTTAACTGCACATTATTTAAAACTACATCAAGCAGAAGCATCCATTTGGAGATTATAGCACAAAATTAAACAGAAACATCTTTAATCATATGTGCTTATGTATAAATCATGAAAAAGAGGACCTACATTTCCTTTCTGTTCATCTCTTTCTTTTTTTTCTTCTTTTTTTAAAAAAATTTTTTTTAATGTTTATTTATTTTTGAGACAGAGAGAGACAGAGCATGAACGGGGGAGGGGCAGAGAGAGAGGGAGACACAGAATCGGAAGCAGGCTCCAGGCTCTGAGCCATCAGCCCAGAGCCCGACGCGGGGCTCGAACTCACGGACCGCGAGATTGTGACCTGAGCTGAAGTCGGCCGCTTAACCGACTGAGCCACCCAGGCGCCCCACTGTTCATCTCTTTCTAAAACACCATGAAGGAATTAGCTGAGTGAGTATTTATTCTTATGGCACTTCATGGAAACAGAATCAGATATTATGACCATAATTAAAAATGTTCTGAGAATCTGAATTGCAGAGATACCCACTAAGAGGCTCCAGATGATGAAAAGGTAGTTGTTTTGCAACTAATTAGGTAGAGAGTCAATCATGACATTTCTGTGTGAACTTGGAACTTAAAATCATGCCTTTAAATACTAAATTTACTTTTTAAGACAAAATAAACTTCATTTAAGTCTACTTACCTGAAACGATGTACTTAGCACTACAACGCTTTAGGAGTTACTTGCTATTATATATTCTATAATCGTTTTTGTTATTTTAAAATATGCTATTTTAACCTAGATAAATGTTTGCATATGGTATAAAACACAAAAAGGAATACTATAAAAAAAGTGAGTTTCCTCCCTGCCAGAGTGCTCTCACACTTCAATTTGTGTAGAGGCAAACACTACTACTTGAATCTTCTGTGTTCTTTCATAGATATTATCTATGGTATATATGCAAATATACACACATATACATATTCACATACACATATACACACACTACATATATATGTATATATATTTATAGCACATACACATAAATAAAAGCATTTTATGTGCACTGTTCTGCTCCTTGCCCTTATCTTGGATCTAGTGTGCATTTTATTTTGTTATTATTTTTTAAAGCTTATTCATTTATTTGGAGAGAGAGCGAGCACGAGCAGGGGAGGGGCAGAGAGGGAGAAGAGAGAGAATCCCAAGCAGGCTCCGTGCTGTCAGTGCAGAGCCCGATGTGGGGCTCGGTCCCACAAACCATGAGATCATGACCCGAGCCCAAATCAAAGAGTCAGACGCTTTGTCAATTGAGCCACCCAGGCGCCCTTTAGTGTGCATTTTAAACTTTGGTAGATGTCACCAAGCTGCTCCACAGATGTCATTCCGCCAGCAACTCAGGAAAGTGTCTATTTCTCCACAACCTTTCAAGTACCGTGTATTATCAAGGCTTTTGATCCTTTTTTTTTTTTTAAATTTTATTTTAGAGAGTGTGTGTGAGCAGGGGAAAGGGTCAGAGGGAGAGAGAGAAAGAAAAAGAAAGAGAATCTCAAGCAGGCTCCACGCTTAGTGCAAAGCCTGACATGGAGCTTGATCCCACGACCTGGGAACGACCTGAGCTGAAATCAAGAGTTGGACACTTAACCGACTGAGCCACCCAGGCTGCCCAGTCCTTGTAAGTTGACTAAGTTGATCACTTGTTCCTCCTCAATATACTTTCTTCACTTGGTTTCCAGGGCATCACATTCTTGGTTTTCTTCTTACTTCATTAGTTGCTATTTTTCAGTGTTCCTCGATGGCTTCACCTCATCTCCTTGACCTCTTAATGGTGGAATGCCCAGAGCCCAGTCACTAGTCCTCCTTTCTTCTTCATCTACACTTACTCTCCAGATCTACTTTGCCCAGTGTAGTTACCACTAGCCACATATGGCTATTTAAATTAATTAAAATAAAATAAGGGTGCCTGGGTGGATCTGTGGGTTAAGTGTCTGACTCTTTGATTTTGGCTCAGGTCACGATCTCATGGTTTGTGAGATCAAGCTCCATATTGGGCTCTGCACTGACAGCAAGGAACTTGCTTGGGATTCTCTCCCTCTCTGCCCCTCCCCCACTCACACGTGCTCTCTCAAAATAAATAAACATTTAAAAATTAATTAAATGTTTTTTAACATTTAATTAGCCACCTGGGTGGCTCAGCTGGTTAAGCATCTGACTCTTGGTTTCGGCTCAGATCATGATCTCACAGTCGTGAAATCAAGCCCTGTGTGGGATTCTGCGCTGAGCATGGAGCCTTCTTAAGATTCTCTTCTTCCCTCTCCCTCTACTCCTCTCCTGCTTGTTCTCTCTTTCTAAAAAAATAATCGGGGGCACCTGGGAGGCTCAGTTGGCTAAACGTCCGACTTCAGCTCAGGTCGTGATCTCACAGTGTGTGAGTTCGAACCCCACGTTGGGATCTGTGCTGACAGCTCAGAGCCTGGAGCCTGCTTTGGATTCTGTGTTTCCGTCTCTCTCTGCCCCTCCCCTGCTCGTGCTCAGTCTCTCTCTCTCTCTCTCTCTCTCTCTCTCTCTCTCAAAAATAAATAAAAACATTAAAAAATCAATCAATCAATTAATATTTAGTTCTTCAACAGAACTAGTCACATTTCAAGTACTCAACAGTCACATGTGGCTAATGACTACCTTACAGGACAGCACAGAGCACATTTCCATCACTGTAGAAAGTTCTATTGAGCCTACTGATTATCCCTAGATGATCACACCCAAGTTGTATGGTTTCTAAATACATCTCTCTGCTGATGACTCCCAAATCTCTGTCTCCAGCCCAGACAGACTTCTCTCTTAAATGCCAGCCTTAAATATCTATTTACTTGACACTTCTACTTGGATGTTTAACAAATTTCTCAACTCAAATGTTCAAATTCCTAACCTCCCCCAAGCTTGTTTCACCTATAGCTTTCCCCATCTTAGTTGACGGCCAGTCTATTCTTTCAGTTGCTTAGGACAAAAACTGGATTCATCCTAACTCCCCTGTTATGGCTGGAATGAAGCAGATAAATTAGAGACATAGTGAGAGAAAGAGAGGGAGAAGTAAGCATAGGCCAGACAATGGAAGGCCTTGAGTCTTCTAGGCCATGGGGGAGTCACTGAAGGGTTTTAACAGGTACTTTGATCAAATATGATTTTTGAAGGACAATTTTGGCAGTTGTGTGAGAATGGACTGGGGGATGCAGGTAGGAAAAACTGGGAAACAAAAGGCTATTGTAAGACTTCTAGAAAGATATGGTGAAAAATGGAACTAAAGAAATACCAGGAGTGTAGAGAGGGACTGGATATAGAAGACACCAAAAATGGGGACTCTTCAGAATTTGGTCAATGATTAAATGTGGAGGATGAGGATAAAGGGAGAGGACATTATATGTTTCAGTTTTCTGGTTTTGGTGACGAGGTATAGTGGTTTAGGTTTGAGAAAGCAAGCAAGACTGATTTACCGAAAATAAGACAAAAACATGTATTGGAGATACCTGTGGAGCATCCCAACAGAGACGTCCACTAAACATCTATCTGGACATTTAGGCCTAGTGATTTCCCTGAATACAGGTGGCAGCTGAAGCCATGGGAATAGAGTTCTTTTTTTTCTTTTAACTTTTGAAGAAAGTTTATTTATTTTGAGAGAGAGGGAGAGAAAGAGAGAGAGGGATAGAGCGTGTGAGAGGGGAAGGGCAGAGAGTGAGGGAGATAGACAATCCCAAGCAAGCCCTGCGCTGTCAGCACAGAGCCAGACATGGGGCTCAATCCCACGAACTGTAGATCATGACCTGAGCTGTAACAAAGAGCTGGACGCTTAACCGACTGATTCATCCAGGAGCGAGGAGTTCTACCTAAGGAGGTCGTGTAGTATGAGAAGAGAACCCAAAGACAGAGCTTTGGGGAATCTTTAACATCTACAGGCTAAGAAAGATGAATAGCCAGCAAAGGTAACTGAGAAACTATCAGAAAAGTAGGAGGAGAACCAGAAGGGAGTGGCCAACGGACAAGTGACTTTCAAGAACAGAATGGTTAACAGTGTCAAATGCACAGTGGGTAAGTAAGGTGAGGACTGAAAGAGACCGCGGTGCATGCTGCTGTGATGTGCATTTGTAAGAAAAGTCTTAGTGTATTATTTTGGAGTAAGAACCCAGGCTGCATGGATTGAAGAAGTGAAGACAGTGATTTCATTCAAGAAGCCTGGCAGTGAAAGGAAGGAGACAGAGAAGAACGCAGGCTCAAGGGCTTTAGAATTACTGCTTGTTTAATAGGAGAAACCCGAGTATGCTCATAGTCTGTGGGTAAGTAGTTAGACAAGGAGAAGCTGAAAATATAGGAGGGAGGGAAAGAGAAGGAGGGAATCAACACAGGAAGGTCTCAGGAGATGACAGTAGTCTTAAGACAAGAGTGCTGACAGAGTGATTAGCTCCAAATAGGAAAAAAGGATGTGTTCCCGTTAAGAGTGGAGGAAGGACATAAAGGTAGGGATATGTAAATAAGTTTATAAAAATGGGGGCTAGACACTGAGGGAATTAATGTCTGACAGATTCAATTTTTTTCTCTAGGAAACACTGCTGGGCTCTGGGGTGGATTAGGTGATTTGTAGAGAATGGAAAACATTCAAAACTGATGTGGAGAATGAGACAAAGAGAGAGAATCAAGGGTACATAAAAGTTTGAGTATCTTTCATGTTTAAAAGACACTTTTAAAAGTTTGGTTGGCTCAGTTGGCTGAGTGTCTGACTTTGGTTCAGGTCATGATCTCTCGGTTCATGAGTTCAAGCCCCCCATCTGGCTCTGTGCTGACAGATTTGGATTCTGTGTCTCCATCTCGCACTCTACCCCTCCCCTCTCTCTCTCTCAAAAAATGAATAAACGTTAAAAGAATTTTTAAAAAAAGTTTGAGTGTCCTGGAAGGCCCAAGTGAGTTTAGAAATAATGAATTTGTAGTGGCACTAAGCTATAATTTGTGTTATTTCCTCTAGTATCACAAAGAAGTAGATACCAGCCTTTAGGCTAAGTTATTAATCCAGTATTAATCTAGTGCTTTAGGCTGTAGGGAAAGAGGTTCTTTGTAAACTTGCAGGAAAGCATTACCCGAATCACTAAAATTCTCTATACCATCAAGGTTTTTTCCGTCAAGTCCTTGCCTCCAGTTACTGGCCAGCTTTTTCTTGTGGAGAAAGGTCATTTGCTTAAGAAATGCTGTATGATTATGACAGTAATATTTTTTCACCAAGTATGATTAGCTTTTAATTATTTGGGGACTGAATATTCAGGCAAAATACAGGTTCTCTTCTTTTTCTCCAACTGACATGGGCTATTTCAGTTCGGACTAATACTTCTACAGAAGGGGAACATGAACAGCTAAAACTCAAGTTTAGTTCTTGTCAGATCTTTAGGAAAGATTTTTTTCTTTAATTTGTTTTATTATTTTGAGAGAGAGAGAGAGCGCACGCATGTACATACATGGGGGAGGGACAGAGAGAGAGGGGGAGAGACAATCCCAAGCAGGCTCCATGCTGTCAGTGGAGAGCCCGATGAGGGGCTCAATCTCATGAACAGTGAGATCATGACATGAGCTGAAATCAAGAGTTGGACAAATCGATTTCTTAAGGGGATCAAATAAGCTACAGTTGGCTATAATTTTAAATATGGACAGGAATCCCTGTAACCTTTATCATAGCATTACCCTCATGGATATATGCAATTTCTTTTTTTTTTTTTTTTATTTTATTATTTTTTTTCAACGTTTATTTATTTTTGGGACAGAGAGAGACAGAGCATGAACGGGGGAGGGGCAGAGAGAGAGGGAGACACAGAATCGGAAACTGGCTCCAGGCTCTGAGCCATCAGCCCAGAGCCTGACGCGGGGCTCGAACTCACAGACCGCGAGATCGTGACCTGGCTGAAGTCGGACGCTTAACCGACTGCGCCACCCAGGCGCCCCTGCAATTTCTTTTTAACACCAAACTATGAAGGATATAAGTTTCTAATTCTTCCCACTATATTGATTCAAGAAGTACCAATGAGCTGAGATAATAATGGCTTCCCAAATACAGTCATTACTGGTTTAATATTCATTAAAGGAAGTGAAGAATTAGTTCTGTGGAGGAAAAAAATCCAGTGTTGGAAGAATGTGCCATCAAGGAGACAGAAGACATTCTGTCAATTGTTTGGTCTATGTTGTAACCATCTGAGGTCAGCCTAGGTAGAAAATGGGGAAAAAAGCAGTTACACTGTTCGGAGAAGTAATAAAATCCTCAAAGCTGAAATGAAATTCCATTCTCAAAAAAATGAGTATTTTTTTACAGTGAGACTCTTTACATTGAGGGACAACTCTAGACCTGTTATGCAGTTTATCTTGAGTAAATACTCATGAATTGCACAGATTATTTCATTAAGAAGAAGGGAAGGAAGTTTCTCCCTTGCAGGGAGAAGAACCAGACAGGAACACTTCTGTTTTGAGCTTCTGATCTGATAAGTCAATTTAAAAAGCAGCTGGGCAGACTAATGAGGATCATCCTGGAAAATATTTGTTGATTTTCTATAGCTTCCCTCTATTTACCTCAAGAGTACATCTGTCTCTTATGGAAAAGAAAGGCGAGAACTGAGAAGGAATAAACTCAAGCAGACTCCCGAGTAGAGTCTGAGAATTCCACCCTTTAACCTGACAATTTCAGGGTGCCAGAGTATTTTCGTGTTACTGGAGAGGGAAGAAATGTCACAGACAGTACCTGTGGGTGTAGGTTATATTAACATAAGGACAAAACTTAGATACAGGGGTAGACTCTTACAGTCTGACTTAATTGTGTACTTAACAAAGATGACTATGTCACATTTGGTTATGAAAACATTAATAAATGTTTTCCTGAGCCTCCTACTACTTATTCAAACTGGCTTAAGGAGGAACATCAACAGAAAAAAAAAATCCCTGACATTTTTCCTTTTCATTCCTTTCCCTGGTGAATTTTAAAAGTAGATGTTCTGATGGGGCCAACAGTAAAATACACGACAAATCATTTTTATATGATGGTTAGAGCTAAGTGGAATACACAGGTTCAATTCTTTGTACACATCTTGCTGTGCTCTGTAATTCACCATAGCAACCAAAAGCATTAATTAATGCAGGCAACAAACATTAGAATAAACAGCAGTCAGTTCATGCTGTATATAGATATACAAGGATACCTTGAGAACTCAACCAATTTACACCTTATTTTATTAGAAAAATAAACAAAAAATTCTCACATATAGTATTTCTGGAAATCATTACTTCCATACAGGAATAAGCTGAGTAGAAAAACTTAAACTTTTGGGGTGCCTGGGTGGCGCAGTCGGTTAAGCGTCCGACTTCAGCCAGGTCACGATCTCGCGGTCTGTGAGTTTGAGCCCCGCGTCAGGCTCTGGGCTGATGGCTCAGAGCCTGGAGCCTGTTTCCGATTCTGTGTCTCCCTCTCTCTCTGCCCCTCTCCCGTTCATGCTCTGTCTCTCTCTGTCCCAAAAATAAATAAAAGTTGAAAAAAAAATTAAAAAAAAGAAAAACTTAAACTTTTAAGAGGCAATATTTTATCTACTTTGTGGACCACTGTGTTTATGGCTAAAATTTAATTTTTTGAATACACTTACAGATAGTAAAGATCTTATGAGCATTTACTGGAAAAAAGGCCAATGTTAAAGGACTGCTGCCTTTATAGAAACAAAAATAAACTGCTACAACAAGATTCTACTAAATTTGTGTAAACGTGAAAAAGTACTTCCGTTTTGAATTGACTATGGAATGCATGACCAGATAGCTCCATTTTCTCACCAAATGTTTAAGTTGCTTGTTTTTATCAGGGACAAGAAGCAATTCTGGAGTGAGAAGGAAAAATGAGCCTGTTAAATAGGCTATGTGGGAGTCCCATCTGCAGAAGAAAGATCAAAACTCAATTTGTAGATATGGCTATACTGCCAAACAGGTAAACCATTAATTTAATAGCTAAGGGCTAAAACATTTCTACAAGCGTTCCTGGTTTTGCAAAAAAGTTGTATTCTTGCCACATCTCCTTTGATACTTTCTAATAACAAAACCAAGGAGCTCTATCATGATGAGACTTAACTTACATAAAGATGACTAAAATCAATGACTCTTCTCAATGTGATGATCCAAGACAGTGGCTACAACTGAGAATGAGGCCAAGTGGAGGCAAAATACTGTGGACAGTTGATGGCAAACTGTAAAAATCTCAATTTTCTGGGAACATCAACCAATTTTATCCTTTAGTTTAAATTTTCCAACTGTAAATCTTGTCATTTCAACTGTTTTAAATGCCTACATAAGAAATTTGACAACATCTATTGGACACCTATTTGTAAAGCACTGTGTTAAATATTGTGAAAAACCCAATATTAATAAAACATAGTTTTTACTTCAAGATTATGATACCTAATGCAATATCTAATGGGAAAGATAGGTATGTATACATCTAACTACTGTCTCAACATCCAGAGGTAACCACTATTAACATTTTCTTGTTAATTCTTCAAGAAATATTTACTACATACATAAGCATATATATTACATACATATTATGCATGCCTGTAGCCAAGCAGACTTGTTTATATACACGTACGTATATAATCACATTTATGCTTAGATATGTTTTTTTACACAAAAGGGATATTATAGCATCTTGTTTTTCTATCCAATGTATCTTAGAAAGTTTTTGTATTACCCCAAAAGAGTTACACCATTTTTTAAGAACACATAGCACTGTACTACAATTTAGGTAACAAGTCCTCTACTGATGTTTATTTAGCTTGTTTCTGTTTTTCCTTTTTAAAATGTTTATTATTTTTGAGAGAGAGCGAGTGAGTAGGAGAGGGGCAGAGAGAGAGGGGGACAGAAGATCAGAAGAGGGCTCTGTGCTGACAGCAGAGAGCCTGATGCGGGCTCGAACTCACGAACTGCGAGATCAACACCTGAGCTAAATTCCAACACTTAACTGACTTGAGCCATCCAGGCGCCCCTTGGTTTTTTTTTGTTTTTTTTTTTTCCTTAAATTATTACAAATAATGTTTTGGTAACTATCCTTGTTTATAGGTGTTTGTGTACTTGCACAATATATCTACATGGAATTGTTCAGTAGGTCTTTTTTTTTTTTTTTTTAATTTGTTTTTGAGACAATGCAAGAGACAGAGTGCAATCAGCGGAGGGGCATACAGAGGGAAACAAAGAATCTGAAGCAGGCTCCAGGCTCTGAGCTGTCAGCCCAGAGCCTGATGCGGGGCTCGAACTCACAAACTGTGAGATCATGACCTGAGCCGAGTCGGATGCTTAACCGACTGAGCCACTCAGGCACCCCTTCAGTAGGTCTTTTTAAGGCCTCTGTAGTCTTCCTTCTGTTAAGTGGGGCCAGAAAGTGACATAGGGATCTTCTGCGCCCTCCTCTGTTGTTGTGTAACCAACTTCCCTGCCTTCTTCAATGTTTCCATTGACCCAGAGGCTCATGATACAGTTGCAGTGTTTTCTCCTGACCTCTTTTCTTGGTCACTGTCTTATTCCCTAAAGACTTTAGCTCTGATTTATTGTCCTCCTTCTCACTGTTGTTCCTTTCAGGATTTTCAGTGACTTTCACATCAATGTGGATTACTCATCTTCTATCCTGGTCTCCTCATCCAGGATGATCTGTTCTTCCATCCCACATTACCAACATCCATGATTATACACTTGATCTTAACCAAAAGGCCGAGAAGTGATCCAACATCCATGATGATAACACAAACTTTTTCACTACAAGTATGTGCACTGTGAAATCTTGAATCCAAGATCTGTTTCTCCAATAATTACCTCCTTAACTTCTAATTCACTTATACTAATACTTCAACTATAATAATTCTTTGACGTCATCAAGACCTCCAATCCACTCAATACTTTATTCACCATCCAATAACCTCCTTCTGTTTTCAGTTCCCCAAATCCTGGTTGGGCCCAGCTATCACCCTTACCCTCATTTATTTATTTAAACTTTATTTTTTAAATTTACATCCAAATTAGTTAGCATATAGTGCAACAATGATTTCAGGAGTAGATTCCCTAATGCCCCCTACCCATTTAGCCCATTCCCCCTCCCACAACCCCTCCAGTAACCCTCTGTTTGTTCTCCATATTTATGAGTCTCTTCTGTTTTGTCCCCCTCCCTGTTTTTATACTGTTTTTACTTCCCTTCCCTTATGTTCATCTGTTCTGTGTCTTAAAGTCCTCATATGAGTGAAATCATATGATATTTGTCTTTCTCTGACTAATTTCGCTTAGCATAATACCCTCTAGTTCCATCCACGTAGCTGCAAATGGCAAGATTTCATTCTTTTTGATTGCCAAGTAATACTCCAGTGTGTGTGTGTGTGTGTGTGTGTGTGTGTGTGTGTGTATCACATCTTCTTTATCCATGCATCCATCGATGGACATTTGGGCTCTTTCCATACTTTGGCTATTGTTGATAGTGCTGCTATAAACATGGGGGTGCATGTGTCCCTTTGAAACAGCACACTTGTATCCCTTGGATAAATACCTATAGTGCAATTGCTGGGTCATAGGGTGGTTCTATTTTTAATTTTTTGAGGAATCTCCATACTGTTTTCTAGAGTGGCTGCACCAGCTTACATTTCTACTAGCAATGCAAAAGAGATCCTCTTTCTCTGCATCCTCACCAACATCTGTTGTTGCCTGAGTTGTTAACATTAGCCATTCTGACATGTGTGAGGTGGTATGTCATTGTGGTTTTGATTTGTATTTACCTGATGATGAGTGATGTTGAGCATTTTTTCATGGTCTTCTTTGGAGAAGTGTCTATTCATGTCTTTTTTTTTTTTCTATTCATGTCTTTTACCCATTTCTTCATTGGATTATTTGGTTTTTGGGTGTTGAGTTTGAGAAGTTCTTTATAGATTTTGGATATTAACCCTTTATCCAATATGTCATTTGCAAATATCTTCTCCCATTCTGTAAGTTGCCTTTTAGTTTTGCTGATTGTTCCATTGCTGTTCAGAAGCTTTTTATTTTGATGAGGTTCCAATAGTTCATTTTTGCTTTTGTTTCCCTTTCCTCTGGAGATGTGTTGAGTAAGAAGTTGCTGCTGCCAAGATCAAAGAGGTTTTTGCCTGTTTTCTCCTCAAGGATTTTGATGGCTTCCTGTCTTACACTTAGGTCTTTCATCCATTTTGAGTTTATTTTTGTGTATGGTGTAAGAAAGTGGTCTAGGTTCATTCTTCTGCATGTCACTGTCCAGTTTTCCCAGCACCACTTGCTGAAGAGACTGTCTTTATTCCACTGGATATTCCTTCCTGCTTTGTCAAAGATTAGTTGGCCATATGTTTCTGGGTAGCCTTATCCTCATTTAATCTAGTATAGCCAAAAGTTGCTGGAGAAAACCACTGGGCTCATGGGCTCTATTTTATTTTATTAAAAAAAATTTTTTTTAATGCTTATTTATTTTTGGGAGAGACAGAACATGAGCAGGGCAGGGGGAGGGGCAGAGAGAGAGACACACACAGAATCCGAAGCAGGCTCCAGGCTCTGAGCTGTCAGCACAGAGTCGGACGCGGGGCTCGAACTCACAAACCGTGAGATCATGACCTGAGCCGAAGTTGGATGCTTAACCCACTGAGCCACCCAGGCACCCCTCATGGACTCTATTTTAAATTAATGACCACAAAACTCTAATGGGCACTCAATTTGGCTAGAAGTCCTACTTACATTTCCCTAGTAAATTTTATTCCTATCCTGCAAGTTGAGTTTCACAGTATTTTCTTTTTACCCACTACCTCAGCTGATCACCTGACATCATGTTTTCCTGAGAAAATACAAGCAATCAGATAAGCTGGCCCCATATTCTCACCATCAAAACTGCTTAGAAGAAAAAAAGTACCTCTGCTTCCAAAGGCTCCTCTGCTTATGCTCTGGATTCCCTATAGGCTTCATTTCAGCTCTTCCTCTTTCTCTTCTGTATTTTCTACTTTGCTTAGGATAATTCTTTTTTTTTTTTTTTTTTTAATGTTTATTTATTTTTGACAGAGAGAGAGACGGAGTGCGAGCAGGGAAGGGGCAGAGAGAGAGGGAGACACAAAGAATCCGAAGCATCTCCAGGCTCTGAGCTGTCAGCACAGAGCCCGACGCGGGGCTCAAACTCACAGACCATGAGATCATGACCTGAACCAAAGTCGGCTGCTTCACTGACTGAACCACCCAGGCGTGCCTCTTTAGAATAATTCTTATCAGATTCTAATCTCATTAGGAATGCTCTAGCTCTCTTACCCTTGAGCCCACACTCTCTCCTAGCTACCATCTACATTTCTCTGACACCTTCATGAAAAAAATTTTTAAAAGTGTTATATACATTTGTTATCTCTATTTTACCTTATATCCCGTAACCTAATTAGGTTTCCAAGCTCACTGAAACTGGGGAGTAGGTCCCCAAAGACCTTCTTCATGTTGCCAAATCTGATGGATTCTTCACTGTTTTCAGCTTTACCTCTTCAGAAGACTAGACTTGGGTTACCACTTACTTCTTGGTCTTTATGACACCATGCTCTCCTGGTTTTCCTTCTACCTTTCTGTCTCCTCCTCAGTGTCTATTTCTGGCTCCACGTCTTCCACTCAATGCTCAGTCCTGGACTCTCTTCTTTTCTCTTTCTATGTTCTCTCCTTAAGTGATCTTATATATATTATATCCTGTAGCTTTAAATATTACCAAAACCCTGTTGACTCCCAATTTGGTATCTAACATTTCATCTTGGTTATCTAATTGGCATCTGCAACTTAACAACTTGATTCCCCCCCAAAACCTGAGAGTTATTCTTGACTTCTCTTTTACCTTGTCCCATCAATCTACTCCATTAAGTAAGTCCATTGAGTCTCTCTCCCAGCCTCCTATCCAAACCTCTTTCACTCCTTACATGGACTATTAAAACTGCCTCCTAAGTAGTCTCCCTGCTTCTGTTTTTGCCTTCAAAAATCTGTTCTCAAAAAAAAAAAAAATCCATTCTCATACAAGGTGATCTTTAATAAGTAATTCAGTTCATGTCACTTACATGCTAAGCTCTTCAACAGTTCCCTATGACACTTAAAATTTAAAACCCCTCTTAACCAGGGCCTATAAGACCCTATGTCATGTAGCCCCCATTTATTTTTTCCACTTTTTTCCCCCTTCCTCTCTTTGCTCCAACCATACTGGGCTTCATTCTGTTCCATCAACTTGCCAAGTTCTCTCTTCGAGGCCTTTGCTCTGACATTCCCTCTGCTTGGGATGCTTTTTCTCCTAATCATTTTGTGATTAGCTCTGTCTTATAATTCAAAGTTAATCTTAAATATCATTGCCTCAGAGAGGTTCTCTCCATCTAAAGCAGCCCTCCTCACCTCTACAAAGTTACTTTGTAGTTTATTACCCTATTCATTTCCGTAGCACTTGTCTCATTCAAATTATATTCTTTATTTGTTTACTGTCTCTGGCATGTAAGTTCCTTAAGGGCAGGTAACTTGTCTTTCCTGTCACTTCTATTTCCCCGGCATTTACAACAGTTTTTGACATATTGAAGGCACTCAATAAATATTGTTACATAAAAGGATGGAGCAATTGAATTATTAACTGTATTTGTATTTAGGTAATAGTGACAAATGCTAACAGAGGCTGACAACTCAGAAATGTTCATTTTGTTGGCAGAACATCATTCTGAGCTTTGTTTGGAAGTGAATCACCCAAATTAGAAAGGTTTGCTGTTATGAACTAATCATGCACAATATACTGTTCTGGTGGTATATGGTGTCCCTTTAACAATAAGTAGCTAATTGCTTGTTTGATAATTCTTTTTCTTTTTTAATTTTTTAAAACATTTATTTACTTTTGAGAGAAAGAGAGAGAGACAGAGCCTGAGCAGGGGAGGGGCAGAGAGAGAGAGGGAGACAGAGAATCTGAAGCAAGCTCCAGGCTCTGAGCTGTCAGCACAGAGACCGATGCAGGGCTCAAACTCATGAACCATGAGATCATGGCCTGAGCCGAGGTCAGAGG
The DNA here is from genome assembly GCF_022837055.1 of Prionailurus viverrinus. NCBI lineage: Eukaryota > Metazoa > Chordata > Mammalia > Carnivora > Felidae > Prionailurus > Prionailurus viverrinus. Next base: position 2,559,497 of record NW_025927613.1, read on the forward strand.
CTTTACTGACTGAGCACCCAGGCGCTCCTGTTTGATAATTCTTATATGAAATTCATTAAAAAAGTAGTATTTTTACTTTTATCATATTAATTAGAAAGCTATTTAATAGAGTTATACTGTTTTTCTTTTTTGAGAGAGTGAGAGTGCACATGAGTGGGGGAAGGGAGAGGGAGAGAGAGAATCTTAAATTCTATTTTTAATTTAATTTTATATAAAAAATGTTTATTTATTTTGAGAAAGAGACAGAGCAAGAGCGAGCATGCATGCATGGGAGGGAGGGGCAGACAGAATCTCAAGCAGGCTCTGCACTGTCAGCATAGAGCCCAACGAAGGGCTCGATCCCAGGAACCACGAAATCATGGCCCAAGCCGAAGTCTAGGGTCAGATGCTTAACCAACTGAGCCACCCAGGCACCAGAGTTATACTGTTTTTCAGAAAGCCTCTAAGATAGGTGAATAGCTTTAGGCTGGTTTTCATTCTTTCCACTTAGCTGACAGTTCTACATCTTGATGTCAAGGTCCTTAAACATTTTATCTGAATGAATGTACTGTTTGAATTTAAGCCCAGATATTCTGCCTCTCAATCTTGGATTTTTTTAAAAAGATTTTTTTTCTGTTGTTACCAAATTACAGTTTTTATTTTAAAGGAACAAAATGGAAAAAGAATACATTTTATCATATAAAAGAGTTATCTATGTACCTCAAAACATTCTTCTCCTTTCAGAAGTTTATTGTATTTATAAAACACTATTCTTCCAAGACTCTTAGATTATGATTAGCTAAAATAACAGAAGAATTCTATCAATAGTAACAATTCTCACCTCAATCTATCCAATAGGGTTCCATTACATATATCAGGCTCTTTATAACATGAAGTTCCAATAGAAAAAATATACAAGAATATAATTTCTAACAACGTAGACTTTGTGTATATTTCAAATTTCAGGTTGGTCTAAGTAAGTTGTTCTGGAGTTTTGTTTTTATTAAAACTAACAAACCACTGGATTAAAACTGCTTCCTTCAGTTAATACCCCCAAAGCAAGCCATCCTTTTCTTCTATGTAACAAATGGCCTTTGCTAATTAGATCTGTTTGTATGCTGGCCACATGTGGCAAAGTCCAGTCCTCCCCCAAAATAGTAACAACCTGCTCTGGATGGCAATCAAGTCGCAAATCTATTTTTGGCTTTAATGTTTGAAAGTCCAAATGTGAAATGCCATGGAACTGAACCTTAAATGGCATAAGTGAAGTCATCTGATAGGAAAGGACAGAATACAAGTATTTGGGGTACTCTAAAACACCTGTTTCTTTGTTCCGAAAGAAATAATGTTTCAGGCCTAGCAAGTGAATTTATAGCTAACTTGGACACACATAAAACCAAAATGAATCTCAGAACTGAAACAACAAGGGAGGAGGAGTGGCACAATATAATCTTAATTGTAGTCTCTTACATCACTCTACATTTCCTATTTTCTTAGTGTTTATGGTCTTTATTATGAATATCTTGGTTGTCTTACCTGTCTCTGAGTGTGTTGGGGCCTAGATAAGGGTACAGGTTTTCCTTAAGCTTTCCTTTGATGAGATGGTCCAGGGTCTCATGTAGGAAAGGTTGATGTTGAGTATACACATTTTCTACTCCCTAAGACAGGGAAAGATGGTTCTTATATCATTTTTGGGAAATGTGTAATATAAGAGTTAATAATACTCATCAGAAAAGGACATGCATTCAATAGGTTTTTCATGGGATAGATTCAAATAGGAATTTTAAAAGAATGCTATGGTTAAATCATTAAAAAATTTCTTTTCATCAATCAGAAATGTTCCAATCTCATAAAAATACTGTAATTTAAACCTAGCTATTAAAGAAGAATTTAAAAAATGGAATGGTTTAAATCCTTTATCATCTCTTCAGTGATTCTCATCCTTTTGTGAAAATTTTATATGACAGGTAGAGCAAATAAAAGGAAAACACGTTTTCCTTTCTAGAAACACTCAGGAAAACGGAAACATTTCAGGAAACCTAAGAAAGGCTTGCAGATTAAAACTAATTTGTTACCATCTTAAGAAAATGGTTTAGTATTTTTAAAAGATCTACAATTGTTTCCTTTATCTTTAACTTCGTTCAAAGAAAAGATACCAAACAAACCTTGAATTATAAACAAATGGAGTAAAATGGCCATGACTAACAGAACTGTCTGTCTTTTTACTCTTGGGTATTTCCTAGAAATATTTCGTTATTCCCTATTTGGCTGTTTGGTCCAATGCTGATGCTGCTCCAATATAGAAAGTATTTGAAGAAAAGGCTTTCAGGAGGATGTCTGCTTTAATTTCATTAAATTGACACAGTACTAAGTCAGCAACAATCCTGAAGTTGCTTTGAAGATTGTATTTATTCGCTCTCAGCTGTAGGGGCTTCAACGGTTTCTCCTTTAGGAAAGCCCAGAGGACATGCCATACCTTCAATCCTTTGAGGAACTGTTTGGTAATAGCCACAGCGTCTTTGGGGCTGAAGAGGTCACTTCCTCTGACCCGTTTACCGCCATATTCAACTATTGCAGACACAAGCTATAAGGAGAAAAAAGAGAAACTATCTCTTACTGCTGGGGGATGAGGAGACCCATTTCATAAGAAAATACCTTTATTAAGGAAATGAGGACATGAGAGGACAGAATTATACATTTTTGTTAAGTAAAAAAGTATAATTCTCCTCTGTCAGAGCTAAGAATGTTACTACCTATTTGGTGGGATTAACATACAGATTTGGTTACCTTTCGATACTTTTCAGAAACACCTTTATTCCTGAGGTCCATCATTAGTCCTGGCAGGCTGTTGCTGCTGTGTCGCTCATAATGTAGAGCATAAAGCATCACTAGGCGGGCAGCATCAAACTCTGTCACTTTGGGGTTCTGCAGGAGCCTCTTTACATTCTGAAAAAAGAGAGAGCTGACATTTATCTCCCCTTCACTTGAGTCAGGTGTAATATCTTAGATCTAATAACTATTGAATGGCAGTGATGCATCTGAGTTTGTGACTAAGATTATCACTATGGCAATGTACAGGTCTAGGTTCTGCCATTGTTTCAACTACAGAAAATTAAATGCCTTTGCCTAAGATATGAAGCAAATAAGAAAAAAATTCCCACTGTAATTGCTTTAGGACAATAGTGAATTGAACAATGGATGGTTCTTCCTTTCTTTCCTTTGATGAGTTGATCTGTGGTCTCAGGTAGGAAGGGTTGCAGTTTCCTTGCTGAAACAAGGAACACACATTACTTGTACCATTTCAGTCAACACAGCTCACAAAGGAACTGACCCGGTGACTTGAACAAGTATGGCCTAGTGTTAGTGATTGACCAATGACATGGAGATGACTAGGGGGACTGGGCTTAATCTCCAAGCCCAGATGAACGCTATATCTCAACATGGCTTTCAGATATACAAGTATGTAGAACACGGGATCTTTAAATGGAACACTTAGGATTTTAAGAGGGCAGGTACTGACAGACAGCAAAGGGAGCTCAACAAAGTCATTTAGGTTTTGCTGATGCTCACATTAAGGGACTTCCCTATAGTATCTATTTATATTTATTATGCAGCAGAATAAGTTAATCCAGGCCGATAAATACTTTGTGAGATGAGTAGGGGGACTGGGCTTAATCTCCAAGCATCAGATGAACGCTATGTCTCAACATGGCTTTCAGATATACAAGTATGTAGAGCACGGGATCTTTAAATGGAACACTTAGGATTTTAAGAGGGCAGGTACTGACAGCAAAGGGAGCTCAACAAAGTCATTTAGGTTTTGCTGATGCTCACATTAAGGGACTTCCCTATAGTATCTATTTATATTTATTATGCAGCAGAATAAGTTAATCCAGGCCGATAAATACTTTGTGATCTCCCTCTAAGCATAAGGCACTATGCCAGGCACTGGAGGGGATACAGAGCTAGACCCAGTTTCTGTCCTCAGTGAGTTCAGACAAGGAGGTGGAGGGGAATGAAACACTTATAGCCTATTCTGCTACGGAGCATTTTCTTGAAAGCACCTTAACTCTATGAGATCATTGAAATATGGGAATAGTGTCAGTTTAACACAGAAGGCATATTGCTTTATGGGTAGTTTTTTGAGTGTCTTAATATTAAGAAAGGAATAGGGACAAGTTTCCTCTTTAAAGACACTATGTTATCCAAGGGATACAGGAGTACTGATGCATAGGGCCACTTGTACCCCAATGTTCATAGCAGCACTCTCAACAATAGCCAAATTATGGAAAGAGCCTAAATGTCCATCAACTGATGAATGGATAAATTGTGGTTTATATACACAATGGAATATTATGTGGCAATGAGAAAAAATGAAATATGGCCTTTTGTAGCAACGTGGATAGAACTGGAGAGTGTGATGCTAAGTGAAATAAGCCATACAGAGAAAGACAGATACCATATGGTTTCACTCTTATGTGGATCCTGAGAAACTTAACAGGAACCCATGGGGGAGGGGAAGGAAAAAAAAAAAAAAAGAGGTTAGAATGGGAGAGAGCCAAAGCATAAGAGACTGTTAAAAACTGAGAACAAACTGAGGGTTGATGGGGGGTGGGAGGGAGGAGAGGGTGGGTGATGGGTATTGAGGAGGGCACCTTTTGGGATGAGCACTGGGTGTTGTATGGAAACCAATTTGTCAATAAATTTCATAAAAAAAAAAAAATGAAGACACTATGTTAAGAAAAGGATGTAAATCCTACACAAGTGTTTTCTGCAAGAAGTAGCTGGTTTGTAGCTTTAAGACTGCTGTACATTCCACTGTATTAAGCTATCTGGGGAAAGGGCAAGCGCAAATGAAAAGGATGCAAAGATATTTCTCTGAGTTAAAAAGCAAACAAAACAACAGCCCCAAACTGACAGACATCCTCATATTATATTTTTAATTTTGGTTCAACTAGTTTGTATGAGAAACAAAAGTTTTTGTAACCTTACGTCGTGAAGACTAAATCATGAACCCCAGGAATAAGGAAAGCTACAAAGGATGGGCTGAGTGTATTTATAGGTGCAAATGCCTGTGGAGATTTAATCGTGCTAATATTTTTATTAGGATTGTTATTGTTTTTATTAGGGCTTTGATTACAAAGTTATATAGATTTTTTTAGTTGTGCAGATTTTAAGTGACCTGCTTATAACCCTATTTTCCCAGAACACTTGGTTATTTTTATTTTTTTAAGTTTATTTTTGAGAGAGAGAGAGAGAGAGAGAGAAAGTGTGAGTAGGGGAGGGACAGAGTGAGAGGAGAGAGGGAATCCGAAGCAGGTTCTGTGCTGGCAGTGCAGAGCCTGATGTGGGGCTTGATCCCATGAACTGTGAGATCATGATCTGAACCAAAATCAAGTGTTGGACACTTAACTGACTGAGCCGCTCAGGTGCCCCAACTGGTTTATTTTTAGTACATGATTTTGCACAGTGGGAGGTTTTTCTGTTATAATACAGAAACAGATATAAAAAGCAAAACAAGAAACAGAAACTGAGAATCAGCACAGTGGGGGGGGGGGGGAAGGGGACACAAAGTGACGAAAAGTACATCTGCTTGCTGAAAAATCAAGAAAGACTTCATGAAGGAGGTGACATTTGCCAAAGGCCTTAAACAATCAGTAAGTGTTGGAATTAGTCTGAGAGACTAAAAGAGGAGATGCTCTTAATGGGAATAAGGAAATCAGAGAAAGAAATGGGTTGGGTTGAAAATCTGGCAAAAGCCTTGATGGACACTGGGTTCTGAGGACATAGCAACATCCAAATGGAACTTTACAAACTTATGAGATGCTTTCACATACCTTATCTTTTTAATACTTCACAACAACCAGGTCTAATGTTTAAGAACTCTTCTGTTCACACCAAAGAGGGACTGTGATGACACGGGGGATCTCCCAGGTGTCTCCCAAGTAGAATGTTCTCTGGGGAGGATCCCTATTGTTGCTTTTCTGTGTGAAGATTTCACTAGCATTATCTTCAAGGGATCAAAAGGGAAGAAATTTCTCTTCTGTAGACTTAAACCCTGCAGCCATTAAGAATTTCCTTGCTTTTTTTTTTTTTTCTTTTGTGGTACCCTTTCCAGAGCTGTCACAGAATACAGACTACTTAGAATATCTGTTCAAATTTGCCACTAGTTTCTACCATACTACGAAGACATTTCAGAGTACAAATTACCATCAAGTAAGAATAGCCAATTTCATATGTATCTCAATCAACTTAGCATAAGCTTAAAACATCCATCTGCGATCTCTGTTGTCACTTTTCTCATAGGCCAATGTTTCACTCTGTGCCTTTGCAGTCACTGTCTTTTTACCTTAAATCTTCTTAATTTATATACCCTTCAGCAAATCTGAGACACTCAAGTAACTATAAAACCACAGAACTGGTACGGGACAGAGACTGCAGCAATCAGCCTGTACCCTTCCCACTTGCTCCCTTTCTAATTACTTTCACTTGCATCCTGACTCTTGGCTCTTTCCCATTAAAGAATCCACTTCTCTTCCCTGAGATCTGGTGCTGGTATTTAGAGTTCCTGGCTTGACTCTTAGTTCTCCCTTGAGGACATGGGCCAGAATCTGATGCAGGATGACTTGAGTAGACTACTTTGTTTACTTTTGAGCCCTTAGGATGCAACCCATGACTCAGGTCAGTGTTCCAGCTAGACTTATCTATTTCCTCATGAGAAGAAACCTGTAGGTACAGCTCTTTCCTCTCTCTCAGCTGTGTAAGTCCTTGAAGAAGCAGGGCCTTTTTGTCTGCCTGGATCCCAGGTTACCCTTTGACTTAATTTTGAACTATTTCACTCATGGCTACTTGACTCATCAACTTGACTGACAGTGGCATACACTATACTGAGATTCCAGGGTACTAACCAGAGAAGAGGAGAAAACATTCTGAGAGACTTCTAATTACATAGAAGGTTATCTGCTACATGGTGGTATTTATATGCTGGAAATATGAGTGAATTACATAATGAACTTCTGGTTTCTCTTTTCTTATTAAATTTTCCATAAGTCTTGAGACTTTCAAGAGAGAAAAGTATACATCACATAATAACAATGGCTGAGTAACGAGAGAAACAGGAAACTATTGTCCCCTTAAGAAGACAGGATTCAAACATAAAATTCACTGAATTCTAACATTCATACAGGTTTAATGAAGGAATAGGAAAAGAAAAGCAAAAGCACTATCTCTGAAGGTCAAGTTTCAAAAAGTAGCTAATGTTCACTCAAAAAAAATCAATTAAAAAACAATTCTTCTTTTCTGATATTTAAAGATCCTTCCCATTGTTTGGGGCTACTTTTCCATTTTCTTCCACCAAAACTAGGATGACATAACACAACGAGAAAAGTTTTTTATAATGGCATAGCTACATGTTAAACCACTGTACAAATCACAGATGAAGTCAACAACTAAAAATAGTCCTTAATTTCTGCTTCAATTTAACCGAAAGAGTAAGAACTCTACCTTGTTATCTCTTTTTTCATCTTAAATCTACTCAATTTCTATACTTTTCAGCAAATCTGAGATACTCAAGTAACTATAAAACTACAAAACTGTAGTAAAATTGTCAATGAATACATTATAAGCCAGCAGATTAGAATGGCAAGATGAAATTGGCAGAAGCCTTCAACATGCTGATATGATAAAAAAAAAAAAATGAGTCTAATCTGTTTGAGAGAACAGTGTTGTGGACTATCCAGGAAAAATGATAGAAAGTAGGCAGGACCCAATTCCAGTGATTGGTAATACATCTGAGTCAGTATTCTTTTTCTTAATATCTAGTCAATATAAAAATTAGCTTTTGCTGTTCCACAGTTTCTGAAACACTAGTTAAATGTTGGTTTATACAGAAAAAGATCATTTTTATTCTTAATTGGTGAAAGTAAAATTGTCACCTCAAGGTGTCCCAAACAATTTTCTTATGATTTTAATGAGAAGTAGAAAAACCCTTCTGCAATCAGGGAGAGATCTGAGGTGATGAGTAGACTAGAAAACATGTCCTGGATACCACAAAGAAAATAGAATGTGTCATCAGATAATACTGATAATCATGACAGTTACTACTTACTAAATGTTGTAAGTACCAGGTACAATATTAAGTGCTTTATATGTACTAGCTCACTGAACCCTCAGAAAAATCTTTAAAGTAAGCACTGTGATTTTTTCCTCAGTTTACAGACAAAAAGACTAAGCCTTAGAGTGGTTATCATTTTCAAACCCAAGCCATCAAAGTCCTAAGCTCTTAGCCACTACTCTATACTGCTTCAAACAGAACTGTCCTCTTCATATTTCTAACAAGCATTTATTGAGTCTTTATACCAGTAATAGGATGATCTGAGATCTCTTACCCAAGGTCAGGAAAGAAGGATATAAAATAGTTCCTCCTTCTTTTTTTTTTTTTTTAATTTTTTTAACGTTTATTTATTATGGAGAGATAGAGAGACACAGAGCACAAGCAGGGGAGGGGTAGAGAGAGGGGGAGACATAGAATTCGAAGTAGGTACCAGGCTCTGAGCTGTCAGCACAGAGCCCGACATGGGTCTTGATCTCACAAACTGCAAGATCATGACCCAAGCCAAAGTTGGTCGCCCAACCAATTGAGCCATCCAGGTGCCCTGACTAGTTCCTCCTTCTAAATGAAAGCTATATGAGACATGGAGTTGGAGGACTGCTTACTTTCTGAAGATGTTTCTCTTCATGGCATGAAAATAAATCTTTCTCACTAATCAAATGAGTCTTTACTGAGGCTATGGATATGTTTCAATGATGTACATTACAGTTTGGTTCCAGTGAAAATTCTTCTAAATCAAATTTTTGTTAGCCTGTAGGATAACTGGTTAGAAGTGGAAGCAATTTATAGATTAATTTTTAGCAATATATGAATTTTTTTCCTTCACTATGATATAGTTACTATTCAATAAAGCAAACCCCATTCTACTCAAAAACCTCAATTCATTGCTTCATGATGTATTATCGTCCAAGGTCAAGCCAAGGAATGCTATAACCCATCTAGGGGTCAGGCCCCTGGCATCTACTCATTACCAAACAAAAGCTCCCTTCATAGACTATTTAAATCATGTTGCCAAAGAAATCTTTTATGGTGGAGGAGTCCAAATCAATTGCTCACTGTAAAACCCTAACAACATGGGCAAGAAAACCTTCAAAGGATAACTTTTTAAGATATAAAGTGGACCACAAATGGAATTCATATTTTAAAGTATCTATTTTTATCTCTTAAAGTGAACAAGAAATAAGATTTCAGGCAAGGAATTATAGTAACCTTGTCCAACTGCTTTCCATATGGTAGAGAGATACAAATAAAGATACTAAAACTGGCTAGTGATTAAGTTTGGTTCTATTGTTTCAAAGAGAAAAATAAAATGATAAAGAAACAGAAGGAAATTTATTAAATTTTTTTTTTTAATTTGAGAGAGAGCATGCATGAGTGGGGGGAGGGGCAGAGGGGAAAGGGGGGAGAGAGAGAGAGAGAGAGAAAGAGAGAAAGAGAGAGAAAGAGAGAGAAAGAGAGAGAGAGAGAGAGAGAGAGAGAGAGAATGTTAAGCAGGCTCCATGCTCAGCATGGAATCCAACACTGGGCTCAATCCCATGACCCTAGCTGAAGTCAAGATCATGAAGTCAAGATCATGACCTGAGCTGAAGTCAAGAGTTGGACACTCAACCAATTGAGCTACTCAGGTGCCCCAAGAAACAGAAGGAAATTTAAATTTAATTACAGGACAAAATTTTGTTTTTATTTAATGAGAGAAGAAAATTCATTTTATTGAGAAAAATAAAAAGTTTTCATAGGAATACTTCTATTAGACCCACAAAACAACTGTGAAGTATTATTAGTAGTATTGCTTAAAGTAAAGAAGTTGGTCAAGTTAAATAGATTGTGATACATCTTTATGAAGGAATACTGTTTAGTGATTAAAAAGAGAATGAGGGGAGCCTGGGTGGCTCAGTCGGTTGGGCGGCCGACTTCGGCTCAGGTCATGATCTAGCGGTCCGTGGGTTCCAGCCCCGCATCGGGCTCTGTGCTGACAGCTCAGAGCCTGGAACCTGTTTCGGATTCTGTGTCTCCCTCTCTCTGACCCTCCCCCGTTCATGCTCTGTCTCTCTCTGTCTCAAAAATAAACGTTAAAAAAAATTTTTTTAAATAAATAAATAAAAAGAGAATGAGTCTCCAAGATACGTGGTTAAGTGAAAAAGTAAAATGCAAAACTATGTGTACAGTATGATATCATTTGAATTTAACAAAGAGAGAGATACACTCACTCATGCAGACTTGCATCCACAGAACAACTGTAAGGGTGTATGTGAGGCTGGTAACTGACTCAGTTTTTACTACACTCCTTTTGGTGAACCAAGTACTTATATTATCTATTTAAGAATTAGAATTTAATACAATTTAAAAAATAATAAAGCCAGCCTAAAAGTTCTTTGAAAAGATTTAAGGGATAAAATTCAAAGTGATGACAGAAGTACTTTTCATAAATATAAAGCAAATAGCATCATTATGATTTTCAAAATGATGGTGTTTTCAGAGGAAATCTTAATAAACGCTAAAAAGTAACAACTATAAATCCCAGTAAAGACTTTGCTATAACTAAAGCAACCACAGGTGGATGGATTTCTTTGTTCTGGTTGTACCATATGTTTAAAACATGCTTAGAGAAGAAGAAACAACATTTACAAAGCACCTATCATATGTGAAGGATTTTGCATATCTCACTGAATCCTGGTACAAATCTAAAAGTTTCAAATCTTTATCCCTGAGGCTTGGGAAAAATAAGTAATTTCCTCAAAAAAACCCTCTGGTATGTAGAGACAGAATAAAAGCCAGGATGGTCTGGCTCCAAAGCCTGTGTTGTTTCCATTATACCACACTGGCTTTATTTTATAAAGTTGAATTACAGCCGGGAAAGAGAGAGACTAAGTTATAGAATACAGGGCCCTATAAATAAGGAAATGTACTTCTTATGGGGAGTGCCTTAGAAATGGCCATCTCCCTAAGGACTCTCATTCCCAAGTGACTTATTGCCAGTGATACCACATTGTCATTTCTCAGGAGCCTTGGAATTATTGGATTAGTTCTGTCTTGTTATCCTTACATCCAATCTGTCGCTAAATTGTTGTTTTGTCCCTTTGAATTGTCTCTCAGATTTGCCCTTACTGTACATTTTTAGTACTATCACTATGAGTCTACCAGCCTAACTTGTTTTTTTTTTTTTTTTTTTTTTTACCTCCAAAGCATCCTTACTAGATTAAATTTCCTAAAATACTGCTTTCATCATATCGACTTTCTACAAATGACCCCACAATGGATGTCTTTGCTTATCTCAGCAAGTGCAAATTCCTCTTACAGGCTTCTTCATTAACTGGTTCCTGTGTACCAATCCAATTTTATCTCCTATTTCTCTTCCACACCCACTCTCACACTGCTTATTACTTTTTTGCATACTTCTGCATCTTTGCTTTTCTGTTAACCCTGAATGAAATCCTCCTCCAGATTCTGTTCATTCTTGATGGTCCATCTTAATATCATCTTCTCTAAGGAACTGTTCTCAATAACCTCAATCTTATTATAGTCAGCATCACAATTTTGACTTAATTAAATATTACCTTAAAACACTAAGCGTTTCTTGTGTTTTAGTTTTGTCCCTTCAACAATGCTGCAAATTTCTTAAGGCCAGGGTCTGATTATGTCCCTTTTCTTCTAAAATCCTCTGGTAACTCTCAACATTTTAAGATTAAAGCCCCATCTCCTTTCAGTGGCCATAATTGGGCCCCAGTCTTTCTGGCTTATCTAAGACCACTCCTCATCTTGTACCTTGCACTAGCTACATTGAATTATTCTCTGTTCCCTTAACCCACCCCCCTCGCCCCCTGCCATCTCCATGCCTGCATTATCTCTGCTAAGAATTTCCCCTCTTGTCTCTGGTTGGTACACTTCTACTCTGTTTGGTGCACTCCTACTTATTTGTCCAGACCCAATCTAATGTCATCTTCTTTAAGAAGCCTCATCCTTAGGGAAAACAGTTGTCCTTCCTCTGTATTTCCATATCCTTTTGTAAATACCTCTAGTATAACAGCACTTATCATATGGTAATTCCTGGTTTAAATTTCCTTCTCCCCTACTATCATGTGAGCTCTTTGAGGAAAAGTATGGTATCTTTTTCCTCTTCGTACCTCTGGATCCTTATAGCACTATGTACACGCAGCAGGCATTCACATGTTTATGGACTGAAGAGCAAGTGTTCAATAATAAAAAACTTAGATAATACATTTTAATATATATTGCATCTTTAAATCTTCCTTACCACATTGTGAGATAAATATCATTTACAGATGAGGAAACTGGCTCAGAAAATAAGCCAACGGCTCCAGGTCACAAAGCCAGTAAGTGGCAAATGGCCAAAATCCAGATCTTCTGATTTTGGTCTAGAATTCTTTCTAGTAGCCTAGGATGCCCTCCTAAATACTCATTAACTGCCTGAACCCTCTGCTACTGCACATTATTCTTCTCCTGTGGCTCTTGTATCTAAAATCAAATTAATCTGTGTTCTTGTCTCAACTCCTTGTTAGACAATAAATTCCACGTTAGTGAAGAAGGATTACTTTTGCCTTTGTACCTCTTGTTCTGCCTGGCACAGTGCCTTACACACAGTAGGTGCTCATCAAATTGGACTGAATAGATACCTGGAGAGCACTAGAATGGTCATTCTGACAGGCCAGTTCTTGCTCAACTTCTGAAACCTCCAGCAGATTCCGCTCACTGACCAACCGAGACAGCTCTCCAACCACTGTCACATGCTTTGATACCGTCCCAGACATCTTCTTAAACTGTGGGTAATTCTCAACAAAGGCCTGCCATGGGAAAGACATCAATTGGGGGTTCTGTTATTTGACTGAGGATAGATATGTATGAAGAAGGGAAAAAATAAGCAGGAATTGTTCTGCCCAGACTAAGGCATCTACCAATCACATGGTATTTTGTTTATGCTTAAGAAGTTAAGAACTGGTATATGTCAATACACTGACTCTTTAAATAGTCCAAATGTGACTGAAGAATGGAAAAAAGTACATGGCTTGTTATGAAGTTTTCACTATACTGTTTCCTAAAGAGAAATAGTACAGAAAATTATTTCAAACCAAACAAATGAATGTAGGCAGAAATCAGACTGAGAATATTCTAGAAATATTGCTTACATGAATAGTTCCAAAGTCTTGCATGTTAGTCATCCATGAACATGTTCAATTTACCTTCATGTCTGCTATTGATTCTAGTTTTTGCTGTTCTTTTGGTTTCTTCTTCTGAAAGTCTTCCATGAGATTCTTTATATTGCTACCAATCTCAGCAAAGTTCAGGTACATATTCTGTGAAAAGGAAGTTGGAAACAGTTCCAGCAATGAGTCTGACTTCCAGATCATTTAAAAGAAGTGAGAAATGGAAACCAATTTGACAATAAATTTCATATATTGAAAAATAAATAAATAAATAAATAAATAAATAAAATAAAAGAAGTGAGAAAGAATCCCAAAGACAGAATTGAAAGGCAAGAAAATTCCATTGTAATGACCAAATCTGGACACTGGCCAGGACACGGGTGATGAATGCCATTACTATTCTCACAAAGGGCTACAGAAGGGAAGGAAGTAAATAAATCGGGTTCTAATTCTGAGAGTATAAAACTAAATATGTGATTTCTATGGGAAAAAAACTGTTAAAGGGTCAGAATCCAAATCTTCTGCCTTCTCTTGAGATGCAGTTCATCTACAGGATGCCTCAACAACCTTCCCCATGAAATCCCATACCTGTTTTCATTCGAACAAGACAACACCAGCCTTCTTACATAAAAATAATGAAAAACAACGAAAAAAAATTTTAACCTACATTAGTCAACACCGGCCTTCTTACAGAAAAATAATGAAAAACAATGAAAAAAAATTTTAACCTACATTAGCATAGAATTCATCGTTTTCAGCAGATAGGACCACCTCTCTTAAGTCTTTACTGATCCCCGGCACTCTGGAAAGATCAATCCGATTGTTGTTTATGCCCAGTAGTTCATGGACCATGGCCTGATATGTCCACTAAATGAAGAAGTAGGACAGAAAAATTGATAACTGGTAAAACATGGAAATAGCAAATGTTCAGGAAAACAAATAAAAACTGGTAACATTCTTAGCAACTAGTCTTCTTTACACAGAGGCTCTTTATTTAGTTCAAGTTTTATTAATACTTTGTGTTATACTAAGCATTAAGACTTACTGTAGTTGGTTAAACTAAAAGTCAAAATACTTTTAGAGTTTACACTTTTGGAAGAGGGGCAGCGAGATTAATATTCCTGATAGAAAGAAAACAAATTAGATCTATCATTAGCTCTACTTTTTGCCCGTGAATTAAGAGTATATTTTTGGCTTCACAGATAGGGCTATATTGGTACTGCAGTTACAAGCTGTACCATTTCCTGTACGCTTCTGTGGTTTTCTGCAGCATGAGAAGTGTGTTCTTGCAGATCTGAGTGGTGCTATATTTATCCTGGGAACACTAATATTATCAGAAAAAAACCTTGTAAGTTGATCAAAACACACATATTCAGAAGCTTGCCTCTGTATCCATTTTATTTCCTATTTTTCCTTAACATGAATTGTGAAGAAGGATTGGTTTCCATTCTTACAAAATGTGAACTTATTTGGCAAAAATGGAAAGGAGAAACTCCAAATTTTGCCTTCTCACCATTTATGGAGAATGGGTTACTTTTAGTCCTAGGTCCTTTAGAGAAAACTAAGTATTTTCCAGCCAATTACTCTCTAACTCTAGAATCTAAATGCTAGAAAGATTTATACATTTCATCTTAAACAATATAGATCTATTAAGAAAGAACTTAAGAGGTTATAAAAGAAGGTGCTTAATTTCCGAAAATATTTGCCAAATGAATCCTTAAAAAAGCAAGTTTCATTGGGGTATGTAAATTCAGTACAACAAAATGTTTATGCTTCCATAGGCAGCATCCTGTGCATGCGTCTACCATTAGCACTTACTCTATAATTAAAATTATCAGTTGGAGCACCTGGGTGGCTCAGTCGGTTAAGTGTCCTGAGCTGTAGGTTAAAATAAAGTTGGGCCTATATTGTCAAGGCTCTTAGACGCCAAGTTCAGGAGTCTGTATTTAAGCCAGTAGGCAAATGGGAAGCAATGAAGATTTTTGAGTCAAGAGTAAAAAGATCAGAACTGTGCTTTAGGAAAATAATTTAAGGGACGCCTGGGTGGCTCAGTTGGTTAAGCATCCAATTCTTGATTTCGGCTCAGGTCATGATCTTACTGTTTTGTTGGTTCAAGCCCTGCATTGGACTCCGTGCTGGCCGTGTGGAGCCTGCTTGGGATTCTCTCCCTTCCTCTGCCCCTTCCCCACTTGTGCTCGCTAGCGCACGTGCTCTCTCTCTACATATAAATAAATAAATAAATAAATAAATAAATAAAGTAATTTAACAACACTGTGGAATATATTAGAGTGGGAAGAAATTAAAAGTGGAGAATCAAGCCCCTTCTGTTTCAGCAATCTTGGAGCCTGTGAAGGCCTGCTGGGAACAGGATTCCTAAAATGACAAATATGCCTGGAAGGCTATGGTCCAATGCCATTTTTGCTGACCATAAGCAGGGTCTCCAGAACCAGAGGGAGCATACAGCTCTTCTTAAAACTGAAGGTGTTTATGCTCAGAATGAAACTGAATTCTATCTAGGCAAGAGATGTACTTATGTGTACCAAGAAAAGAACAACACAGTGACTCCTGGTGGCGAAACGAAGAAAACCAGAGTAATCTAGGAAAAGGCAGCTCCTATTCAAGGAAACAGCAGCATGGTTCATGTCAATTCCAAAGCAACCTACCTGCTAAGGCCATTGGACACAGAATCCATGTGATTCTGTATCCTCAAGGACTTAAACTTACTGAAAAGTAAATAAATAAAAGTGTATATCTGTTTTCTTATAAAAAAGGAAAATAAGAAATAAGAGTGAGGAATCAAGTAGATGACTATTTCAGTAATCTTATAAAAGATTAAGGGTTTATGACAAGGTGACACAGCAGTATGAATGGGAAATTGCAGACAGACACTGGAAAAGTAGAATCTACAGAACCTAGAAGTTGCCTTGATTAGAGGTGAAGGTGGTGGTAGAAAGGGACAGAAAGGATAAAGCAGAAGAAAGAATCGAAGATGACCGTGGTTGATACCAAAATAATAGGAAATACAAGGCAAAAAAAAGAAAAGCTGAAAATAAGGAGGAGAATACGTGGATGACATTGTTCATTTCTACATTGGCATTTTGATGAATACCACATGAAATTGTACTTGTATTATGCTAATAAAGGGTTCTGCACCTGGTTTAGCAATGGGGTGATGGCATCATCGCAACGATCTAAAATAAGCAGCAACGGAGGAACCTCAGTCCGCCGGAATTCAAACAGTTCATATTCTTTAGTTATTACTTGCTGTGGATGAGACAGAAAGATGATTTGGTCAACCAATTAGTTACAGACAGAGATGATATAAACATAAAATTAATACATAAAATACACATTTAACAACAGTTCTTTGCATCTTCATAGGCTTTCCAGAAAAGGATTCAAAAGCTTGACAACGTCTGGTAGCGTCCTGTTTAAGAGGTTAGTATTTAAAACTCTATTTTACCAATGGCTTAACTGGATCAAAATAGGTTAAATAGCTTGCAAATTTTTTTTGAGTTAAGCCTAGAATCTCAGCTCTAATTTGTTGCTTTTGGTTTTTTATTACAAATATCTACCTCTTTGCCAGTAAACCTAACATATCACCTCATTGGTTATAGATAAACTATTCCTATAGTTTCTGAAATATGATAAGGAAATGAATGGTCTTTGGAACTGGGGATAGAAAAAGCCATACCTTAACACATTCTGCAAGTCTCTTTGCTGACTCTGATGAAAGCTGATAACGAATCATGGGACACTTCTTCAGAGATAGAAGGAGAGCCGTCAGTCCTTGAGTTGTTCTGGATAGCTGGGCTGGATCCCAATTTCGACCCTTTTTGTTAAAAATATATTATCAGAGAAAATATTTGAATTTTTTCTTACAAGTCCAATTACTTGCTGAATTAACTCCCACCTGATAAACTTATTTTTTTATCCTTTCATTCCATACCTGGCAGCAACCCAAAACATTCAGGGAAAACAAATGTGGATTCACAGCAATGTAATCACCATAAAATTCCTGCAAGCGAAGCACAAGATCAGTCATTCATTTCATAAATTCCAACTGATGATAAAGTAACATTTTCATATGTAATATAATACTATGTGATATAATCAAATTTGAGCAAATGCAGGGGGAGCAATGTGGGGGAATAAAATAATTATAAAATAGTAGCAATAATAATAAATCTTTTAAAAAACAAAAAACAAAGTTGTAGAAGTATAAATATTACATTTCTGGAGACTTCTGTGCACATTTATCAATTAGTAAAATTAAGACACTGCTATAGGATATACAATGTCACACACAGATGAAAAAGAACTTTGCTGTTCAGTGTATTCTTTTTTTTTTTTTTTTTTTTTTTAATCCAGTGTATTCTCATGAGGCAGAACATGATTTAAAATAGGTCATTCTTGGGGCTCCTGGGTGGCTGAGTCGGTTGAGTGTCCGACTTTGGCTCACGTCATGATCTCACGGCTCGTGGGTTCGAGACCCACGTTGGGCTCTGTGCTGGCAGCTTGGAGCCTGGAGCTTGCTTCAGATTCTTTGTCTCCCTCTCTGTCTGCCCCTAACCCACTTGCATCCTGTTTCTCTCTCTCTCAAAGACAAACATTAAAAAAATTTTTTTAATAAAAAAATAAAAATAAAATAGGTCATTCTTTTTCATTCCTTTACCACCTAGCACATCCTTCTGAAAATCCAAAACTCATTTATTTGCTGCCCTATTCTTCGCTTAGGTGATAAATGTATTCAAACATTTGTGATAAATGTATCCAAGAACACTAAAGCGTTTAAGTAAAAGGTAACATGGTATGTTCTAATGCCACGTATTCTATACCATGCAGAATAAATATTTAGAAGTTACCAAGTTTTAACCTAATGACAAAAGTATGCCTTTTACCTCCCAGACAGAGCAAGATAATCACAAACAGAAATTTAACAAACCTCACTCACATCCTTTACTTTCTATTCTTTTCCAATCAGACAGCCCTGTAGATGAACATTCTTATAATGTGGTTCATAAAACTAGAAGATATATCTGACCCTGTCCCCAACCCTATGAAACCCTCCTTATCCATGCAATGGGACCCAATACCAGTGTAATCTCCTTATTTGCACTGATTCCTCTAATTTTGTTTTCTCTCAATTTGATACCTATTACAAACTTTCTAAATATGAGAATAGTTTGATGCAATGCACATTTATTGTGTCTGATCAACAGCCTCCCTTGAGACAGCACTTTTCTTATTTTAGATGCAAATCTTTAAAAAGATGTGTTAGATCTTTAACAAGAGATGTGTTAGAGGACCAATACGTTTACCTGAACCTCAGCCACGACTTCCTGTTCATCAGCTTCAGCTAATGACTTCACATCACTCTTGCTGATCACATTACTGAAATCTGAAACAGACATATGAGTTGTGGCTGATTCAAAGGAGATCACCTCTGCTGCAATTAGACGTAAATGGGCTTGACAGTTAAAGCCTAATGACTAAGTGAAGTTTGGTATACATTGTGGTATATGTCAAAGTCAAACACCTTCAAATTGAAATGAGTAGCACAAATATGTTTAAATCCATAAGTCCATAATAATACTTAAAAAAAAAAAAAAAGACCACTATGTAGGCATTGGAGGATAGCAGGAAGCAAGTCCTTAATATTGAAAATAACAAATAACGGAAAGAAGTGCGTCTTCTTCCCTCAAATACAAATTGTATCACCAGAGAGAAGACGAGGGGAAATTCCTCTTTACGGAAATATTCCAAGTAAAAAAACAAAGAAAAAATGATAATGACAGAATTAAAACACCATCATTTTTATCAACCACTAATGAATCAATGATGGACCTGGGCACTGAGCACCAACTCTTATCACAGTAAGAGATAATCATTGAAAGCACACAACACTGACTATCAAATATTCTTGCCAAAAAGAAATCAAATCTAAACCTAATTAAGCCTCTATATCCAGGTACCAATTTACAAAACTAGAGGATAGAGGAATATTTTAAACTGCAAAGAATTTGTTAAACCACCCCATGGGGATACAATCGCCAAGATGCAGGCTGTCAGAAACTTTAACAGAACAATGTAGTTTCTTCAATAATAAATTGCCCGGAGGGGGGGTGGGTGGGTGGGAAGAGGCAGGGAGAGAAACAGAGAGAGAGAGAGAGAGAGAAAGAGGAAGAGAGAGAACATCTAAAGAAGATTAAAGAAACTGAAACAACATATCAACCAATCGATATGTGTGGATCTTACTATGATCCTAATTCAAATACAAAAACAGTGGGGGAAAAATAAGAGAGTTTGAAATTTGAACAATGAATGAGTATTTGAAAACAGGAATCATTTGTCATTATTGGGAATAATAATGGTATCTTTAAAAATGAGTCCTTATCTTTTAGAGATGCACACTGAAATATTTAGGGATGACATATGTCTTAGATCTCCTTCAAAATACCATTGGTGTGGAAGTAGGTGGCAGCACCATAGCTAAAACAAGACAGGCTGTGGCAAAGCAATGTTTGAAACTGGGGGATGGGTACACTGGAATTTATTATATTATTGTCTACTTCTGTATATAGTTGAAAACTTCCATAATAGAAATAGTTTTTATTTAAATAAAGGAAGGGAGGACCCTATCATACAAGATGTATAGTAGACATAAAAATGCAAAAATGAAATTATAAAAAAATGAGATGAGGGGTGGCTGGGTGGCTCCATCAGTTAAGCATCCGACTCTTGGGTTTCGGCTCAAGTCATGATCTCATAGTTTGTGAGTTCAAGCCCTGCATCGGGTTCTGTGCTGACAGCGAGGAGACTGCTTGGGATTCCCTCTCTGCCTCTCTCTGCCCCTCCCTCACTCATGTTCTTTCTCTCAAAATAAAAAAAGAACGAAGAGACTAGGCAGTAGATTTATTATTGGTTATTAGTCTTAACTGCTGTATCAAAGAACTCTTTAGAGGAAAAGGGAGCCTTTCATCTTGTGACCTACTCAATTTTTAACTGAGAGACAGCACAAGAGTGACTCCATTAGATGTCTACTTAAATTCAGCAATACAGGGAATCTCTCTCATATACATATATATGTCATTGAGTACAAGTTTCTACACTTTCCTAAGTATCTGGCTTATAGTCACTCTAGAAAACATTTAGCAGTTTCTCTTTTTTAAATTTCTTTTTAATTTTTATTTTTAAATTTCTTTTTTATTTTACTTATTTATTTTTAGTGTTTATTTATTGTTGAGACAGAGAGAGACAGAGTTTGAGCAGGGGAGGGGCAGAGAGAGAGGGAGACACAGAATCTGAAGCAGGCTCCAGGCTCTGAGCTGTCAGCACAGAGCCTGATGCAGGGCTCAAACCCATGAACCTGTGAGATCGTGACCTGAGCCAAAGTCAGATGCTTAACCGACTGACCTACCCAGGTGCCCCACAAATATTAATTTTTGGTACCATTATTTATTGTTGCATATTGTTGCATATCATTACATAGAAAGTATGTATATCTTAGAGTATAATCTAAACCCTAAAAAGCCTTCAAGCAAGCTTTAAAATTTCTCAAATGTCCTACATACTGAGAATTAAGTTTTGTCTTTGTTTTGGAAATGGCACCAGATAAACTATACCTACTAATCCTATAAGGATCAATAATGACATCTAGAGGAGAATGGATGTAACTTCTAAAGCAGAATGTATTACATAAAAAAATAAAAAATCATATAAAATGTATAGTAACTGCAAACCTAATTTATTTCCACGACTGTACCCTCCCCAAACTCCCCCCCACAAATTATGTACATAAGAGGTATCTACTGAATAACTTGTTCTTTCAACCATTACATAAAGTAGCAAGAAGTGTTATGTTTTCATCTGGTATGTAAAATAAATCTTTGCTTTTCCAACTCAAGTATATCCTCCCTCCAAGTAATTCAGCTTCTGTGCCTCAGTTCATGAAAGTACAAAATAGGGAATAAGTGTACCCTTTCTTCTTCTTCTTCTTCTTCTTCTTTTTTTTTTTTTTTTGCAGAGGTGGGATGTGAAATTTGGCTACTTACAACTTTTGCCTTGCAAAGAATCTTGAAAGGCAAAGGAAAACTTAAAAAATAATTTTACCTAATCAATGATGAAAAAAGTCACGCTCAGCTTTCTAAAATAGAATGTTAGCCATAAGACTTTTAATACTTTGAAAGGACATTAAAAAAATCAGACTTATATAGAGATGGATTCACTTAACTTATTGATGATATGAAGCACCTAACAGGAAAAAACTATCTAGGATACAGTTACATGATTGAATAGGTGAAATAATATACTTACAAATAAAATATATACTGTATTTTGGTCTCCGGAGCTCTTGAATCAGATAATCCACATTCTCCTAGAAAGGAAAAAATAAATAAACAAATAATATATGAGGAGAACTCATATATTTAAGTAAAAAATTAATAAATATCATCCATTGATTTATTTCAGTATCTAGTGAGAATCTACTGTGTGCTGAGGTCTAGATTAAGTGTTTGTATATTGCAGGGGTGAGGGCTGGCAGTGAAAAAGAGATACGTTAAGTATTCAGGAATCAACTATAACATTAACTAGCTGTATTACCTTGGCCAAATTAAGATTTAAAAATATTAAAAACACAGGGATGCCTGGGTAGCTTAGTCGGTTAAGCATCCAACTTCAGCTCAGGTCATGATCTCACAGTTTGTGAGTTTGAACCTTGCATCAGGCCCTCTGCCCTCAGCACAGAGCCCGCTTTGGATCCTCTGTCTCCCTCTCTCTCTACCCCTCCCCTGTTCGCGTTCTGTCTCCCAAAAATAAATAAAACATTAAAAAAATATTAAAAACACAAATGTGGAACTACAACATAAAATTGATAGTAATTCTGCAAATTTGCCTCAGGCTGCTGGCCTGTAAATTATTTATCCAATCAAAATTCTTAAAAAAAATTTTTTTTAATGTTTATTTTTGAGAGACAGAGACAGAGACTGAGCAGGGGAGGGGTAGACAGAGAGACAGGGAGACACAGAATCTAAAAGCAGACTCCAGGCTCTGAGCTGTCAGCACAAAGCCCGACACGGGGCTCAAACCCACAAGCTGTGAGATCATGACCTGAGCTGAAGTCAGGACGTTCAACTGACTAAGCCACCAGGCGCCCCCTAATCAAAATTCTTATATAGACTATCAAAATGTAGCTAATTCTTTAAAAACCAACATTCAAGAGAAAATATACTTAATTGTATTTACTTTGGCTTTTAACTTATTGGGACCTAAGATTGTACAACTGTAATGTTTGTGAAGTATTTGCACACAGTAGGCTAAGACTACTATTTAAAAATAAATATGAAATCTAGAAGTAAACATAAGAATTCCAATTACTTAAGATCATAATGCAGGTTTTTAATCTATTGTCGATAGAAATTTAAATTTTTTTTTTTTTTTTTTTTTCAACGTTTATTTATTTTTGGGACAGAGAGAGACAGAGCATGAACGGGGGAGGGGCAGAGAGAGAAGGAGACACAGAATTGGAAACAGGCTCCAGGCTCCGAGCCATCAGCCCAGAATTGTCGATAGAAATTTAACTATTAACAAGTTAAATTTCAATATGAATTTAGTCCCCAATCTAGACATGATATAAAATAGTATTGAATGTTTAAAAAATCACACATTTCTTTAAAGCATTAAAAATAACATAAGCAATGCACATTACTTGTTAAATGGGAAAAAGGTTTTTAAAATTGTCGTTTAGATTAAAAAATACATTGAAAGTTAACTTTATAATTTTAAGGATAAATCATTTTTAGTTTGAGAGAGTATATATATATAGCTGTGAAAGAGGTTTTCTCACGAAAAATCTTAGGAAATGGACTAGATGATCTCTAAGATCCCTCTCAGCACCAAAATTTCAAAAGACCTACAAATGTGAAACAACTAGAAATGACTATAATACAGTATTAAAGCATTCATTCATTCAGGAACTGTTTATTGAGGTCCACTATGTAGCAGGCACTGGAGACATAGCAGTGTGAAAAAACAGATACCACCTCTGTTCTCATGGAGCTTACTGCTGGTAGGTAAGACAGATATTAATCACACAAACCATATGAAACTTAGACTATGACAAGCAATAGGGAGAAGACGGTGCTGTAAGTGCTTGTAAGAGGGGGGTTTGGCTTGGTCAGCAAAACCAGGGAAGACTTTCTGGAAGAAGTGAGTAAGATCCAGGTTGAAAGAAGAGTCTGTTCAAAAGTCCTGTGGCATGACAGAATAAAGTGAACTGAAAGATTAATGTATCTAAGAGCAAAAGGGGGAGTGGTTTGAAATGAGGCTGTACAAATGACAGGAACTAGACCATACAGAACCACAATTAAGGAGTTTTGTGTTTAGCATAAAAACAATGAAAAGTCATTCAAGGATTTCAAGTGGGGATGACATGAGCAGATTTGTATTTCAGAAAGTGCATAATATACAAGCATGGTAAAACAGCTCATTGGAGTTGGCGAACATGAATATAAAGAAAATATACAGGGGCGCCTGGATGGCTCAGTCAGTGAAGTGTTTGACTTCAGCTCAGGTCACGATCTCACAGTTCGTGAATTCAAGCCCCGCGTCAGACTCTGTGCTGACAGCTTGGAGCCTGGAGCCTCCTTCAGATTCTGTCTACCTCTCTCTCTGCCCCTCCCCTGCTCACACTCTCTCTCTCTGACTCTCTCTCTCTCAAAAATAAATATTGAAAAAAAAAAAAGGGAAATATACAAAATAAGCCTGGAATAGTACAGGATTTTTACAGGAGGACTCAAGCTAGATTTATATGATGATGGATGAAGATGGACAGAAGGCTAAAGAACAAATGGAGAATTAGGGGAGGGGAACAAATAGAGAACAGGAATGAGCATATAGAGGGATGATAAAAAGGCCTAGTTGGCCGTAGTGGAGGAGCAGAGATTGGACACAGGAGGCTGTATACATAAGGGCAGACCAAACCAGCTAAAGGAGGATTTCAAGGACGGAGCTACTCGATATTGATTTAATCATGGAAGTAAAAGTGAGCCATTATATGTTCCTGTGCATAGAGGCAAATAAAATGATACAGACTCAAGATACTGGTGTAGGTATATAAGCGTGCAAGATTAAGTGGCAATGGTGTTCAGTGTAATAGGTATGGAGGTGAATCCAAGAATTAATCCAGGAAGTGATGTGCGTCTCTGGCAGGATAGTGGCTCTGGAAGTGGCTGAGAACCTAAAAGGCATCTTGGAGGAAAAACGGGCTATAAGGAGTGAACTGAGATATGGAAAGGAGAAAAGTCAAGGTTATAACTCTGATGAAGCCGGTTAAATATGATGCCACAAATGACGATAATACAAATTTATTTTGCCTTCTTAATGCTTTCAGATCATAGTGTTCTGTATTTAGGCAGATGACAGCTCAGTTTATGTAGTACCTTCGTAGGTCGAAGAAAACAAATTGCTTTCAGATGTTTCATGATCTCTCGATTTTGAGAATCAATGCGTTCAAAAAGGTACACTTCTTTCTGAAGAATCTCTGATTGTGTGTATACCATACTCACAATGCCAGTCTGTGAAGAAAAAGAATCAACTAATATTATGCTAGTTAGAAATAATATAAACAAGCAACAATACTTAAGACTTAAAAAATTATTTTTCATTAATACTTAGCTGGATAACTTAAATACTAACATACGTAATAACACTTACTGAGCATCCAAAACATATAGGTAAGGTACCAGGATGAACAACATATTCTCTCTGAACACAATCCATACATTTCCAAAACAAAAAATTTTCCCCATCACCTTAGAGAGTTTTTTAGAAAAATAATTCTGTGACCAACAAATAATAACCTGTCATCTCAGCTTGAGCACTAATAGCTTTATTTTAAAAACACAACGCTGAGTGGAAATAAAAGTCTTCCAAGTGCTCTGTCTCACATATTATTTCTTGCCAGAGACATTTAGAAAAGCATTCCTGACTCCAATAAATTGTTCCGGGTTACAAGAAGAAATCTCTGGTAGTAGATGGTAGAGCCATTTAGACCGAAAACCTACTAGACAAGCTTTATACCACCTTTCAGCTCCATCCAGAACTGACCCTCGTTTCCAAACCTTTCATAAATACTAAATCCTACAGCGGAGTGGGAGTAGCTATCGTAAGGGAGGGAGGGTTCCCTCACAAATACTGAGCAAAGCAAACTCACCGTCTCTTTATCCATGAGAAGTACTTTCATACCCGGTCCGCTGTCCTCTATCATTTTGGAAACGTACTGCTTCACAGCAAAAACCACGTTCATGGTAGCGAATTGACAGGTTAGCCCCACAGCCCTTCCCGCCCCCTTTTTTCTGGCTAAATTAACCCCCGGCCTTTTGGCCGGGTCTCTGTGGCTTCCTCCCCGCCCGGCTTCGGCTTCCGGAAGTCCGGGCAACGGCGGTGCTGGGAGTTGTAGTTCCGCTGCGCGGCGCGGGCGATCCAGCCTCCCGGCGGAACGGAAAAATCCCGCTGAGACCCCTGGGCTGCGACGCTCGGCAGTGATTCGCCGCCACCCACCGCCAGCCTAGAGGTGTGTGAGGCCTGGACTCGGACCTGCCGGCCGTGGTTCCGGGGTGCCCCGGCTGCGGCCGCAAGCCTCTCTTGCTGGCTTGGGGAGAGGGTAGCCCCTCGCGTGGTGGAGGAACTTGGCGTAAGGCTGGCTTGGAGGCAAGAACAGCAGAGTGTGGCCGTGGTCGCTGTTTGCCACGAATATTTTCCTGGGGGCAGTGAAGGATTAAGGGAAGAGAGATGGCGTAATGCGCCCGGCCGATCGGGAAGGTATTTGCTAAGTAATGGCCGAAGTTCGTCCTCCCCGGCTTCACCGTGTCTTTAACAAGACGAGGACAGTACTCTTGCAAAATGAGGCCCGACTTGGTTTTCCGAAGAGTGAGGAGCAAGTGAAATTGAATATTTGTTGAATGAAGGAACAAAAGGAATGCCCTTGAGGGATGTTTTAGGACAGGCCCCAGATCCTCCCGGAGGGCCTGGAGCTGAGTCGGCCGCGGGGACTGGCAGCACGGGCGAGCGACCCCAGGTTCGGCACCCTGGGGGATTGGACTCTGCGGGCTCCTGCTCGAGCGGGGAGCGAGGGACCTGTGACGCTGACACTGCGGGCAGGAGCCTAGTTAACAGTCAGAAATGGGTAGGGGGTACGTATGCACTAGGGCTACAGCAAAGTGGCGTGGGGATTGTAAGAAACAAAAACTTAGCAGCAAAATGAATCTTAAAGCCATCAACTTCTAAACGTCTGCAATTGTTTATACTCCAAAGGTCTTCTCTTTATCATGCCATTTCTCGAAAAGGAGGGAAAATGTTAGTTTTCCCCCCCGCACCTTTACGTTGGGGAATTGAAAAATCAGGAAGATAATAAGAAACAACACCAATCTACAACTATAATTGCTTGTCAATATTTCCATTAAAATAATGACCATTGTTGGGGTCTGTTTAATCAATAGTTTCAACATTACCAAATCAATCATTCTTTCGTTATATTTTAAGAAGGATTCAATTACAACTAGACCCAGAGCACGTTAACATTAATCTGGCTATTAAGATTACCTTATAAAACTTTATATCGGATAATCAAATCCTTTCAGGGAGATGGGAGCCACTTGAAATATCCTAGATGTTTGTCACTTCTGAAATTGTGAAGAATGTGTCTTATTTTCTTTTCAACTTTTCTACCGTGTAAATAAAACTTCCCATTGGGCTTTTATCCATTTTTGAGTTATGTTTTGAAAGAAAAGTTAAAATGAACATGTGAACTTTAAAGGGATACAAATGAGAAAAATCTAACATGAAAATTCTATTTATTAATTTAAAATATTACTTAAAAACTTAAATACATTAAATATTTAAAATACATTACAATTTAAAATATAGAAAACAGTGAACCAGTGAAACACCTGCAAATCTTGTAAGTTAATCAATGTTTGAAAATTCACCACTTTCCTGTGTCCCTTGGTTTTTGTTTTTTCTTACCTATAATTTAGACTCCAGTATAAGATTGTTTTCCATTTTATACATTTTTTTTAGAAGAAACAAGGACAGTCTTGTCTATGAAATTTGTGCTTTATTAGGCAGTAGTCAATCTGGAGGCAATGCATGGCAAGAAACTGCATTCTTTATTTATAGTTGGACAATTCTAACATTTTAAAGGAGATGGAAAATGCCTATTTTGACAAGGCTTAGCAATTCATTCCATTGCCCAGGAAGTTCCATGATATCAGTGGCACTGTTATTTTGTACATTGATAAGATATGGAATGTAAACATTTTGTACCAAAGTTGTGATGTATTTAAAGGATGCTGTGATAGTCCTAAAGTTTGAGAGCCTATTCCCTTTCTGAAGAAAACTACAAAAGCCATTTTAAATGTCTCCAGATTAAGAACTTTGTATCTCTCTCTAAAATTAGGACTGGCACCAATGATAAAGTCCAAACTCTTGCTTTGAGACTCATCCAGGATATACCCAGAGTAATTTGTTTGGTTGTAGGCAAGACACAGCAAATTCAGAAGCCAATATGAAGTGCCTTACTTATTTCTTTGTTTAAATTTACACTGTAAGTAAACTGTAATAACAAATATTTTCAATAATAAAGGCTTCTCAATTAAAAAATCATGACATTCTTCAATTATGATTGCATTAATTATAAAAGTTTCTAATGTGATTACTTAAAAGTTACTTTTGCTTAGGTCCAAGAAATCAATGCTTTAAGGGTACAAAACAGGAAGTTAAAAAATACTGTATTTACATTTGTACATTTTGTGTAGACTTGTAAATATGTGTGTAAGTGAAATAAACAGGAATGATTACCTGAATAATTACATGTGCTCCAACTTTCTACAAAGTGTAATGTAATGTAATAATAAAATAATATAGAGGTTTAACTACCCATTTGATATTTAATTAAAATCATGTTTTTCCTGCAGAAGAACTCAAAGTTTGATATAAAACAAAGGATATGTAAATAAGCTTCAGTATAATTATAATTAATTGTATGGCTAACTCTTAGTTATCTTAGATTGTTAATTATCTACTATTGTTCTTTGTTACTGTGTGTTAACATTTCCCCAACAAGCCCTGGATAGGAGAGAAGTAAAGATGAAATTCAGTGAGACTTAGGTATTAGATTTCCTACTTGTTAGCAATTGAAAAAGTATTTGGAGAAAGAATGACAGTATTGCCCAGTGTCAGACAACTAGTCCCTGTGCAGTGTTCTTTAACCTCTAACCATTTTCTCATCTGATAAATGGTAATGATTTACTTTAGGAAATTGTGAGAACTTAATGAAATAATGTGCAGAAAAAAAGTGTCTGGTACATACTAAATGCTCAGTAAGTATCAGCTTTAATTATTTGAAATCAAAAGGTAAACATACCTTTTAGCTTATTTTTTTACATAAGATGTATTTTATTCCCCTTTGACAAGAAAATTTTTAAATGTGGTCAATTTCAGAATTTGTAAACGACAGCTTCCAAATATAATTTCCATAATAAGTTTATCTTACATTATCATACAGTAATAGAAGTGTTGATGGGAAGAATTGGGCTGCTCTTTCATAATTTGTAAACCATACAATTTTCACAGAGAAAACTTAGGAAAAATATGCTTCAAGTTACTTAGTGATTACCCCACTTCAAATCAAACAGCATTTGTTAAGTTTTTGTCACAGTTGGTAGTTTAGTACTGAACTTTATGGCAGCAAAAACATTGAATTGCTTTAAATCATTAAGTAAAAATTATGTGCACGGAGAGTCCTGTCTGCACATTGAGTAGTTTGCATGGTTTCACCTTTCTGATGGTGATGTTAACTTTGATCACTTGGTTAGTGGTCTCTGCTGGGTTTCTCCACTGTAAAATTATTTTTCTCCTTGTAATTAATAAATATGTGGAAATAGATTAAGGGAATTAAGAGGTAAAAACTTCCAGTTATAAATAAGTCATGGAGATGAAAAGTACAGCATAAAGAATATAGTTCATAATAACGTAATCGTGTACGGTGACAGATGGTGACGACACATCGTTATGAGCATTAGTAATGTAGAGAATTGTCGAATCAATATGTTGTACACCTGAAACTAATATAACATTGTATGTCAGTTATGCTTCGATTAAAAAAATCTAGGGGTGCCTGAGTGGCTCAGTCAGTTAAGCTTCCGACTTTGGCTCAGGTCATGATCTATCTCAGCTGGTGAGATCGAGCCCCCAGCCCCGCGTCAGGCTCCCGCTCTCAGCGCTCTCAGCGCAAAGCCTGCTTCAAATCCCCCACTCTCTCTGCCCCTCCCCTGCTTGCTCTCTCTCAAAGATAAATAAATAAATAAATATAAGTAAATAAATAAATACCTGCGGTTTTAAGCAGACTTCTTAGAAATTCAAATTCAAAATAAAGTCTTTTCATTATCTTTTTATGTTATTTTTAAATTTTATTTTTTTATTTTATAAAATACGTAAACCTTACATTTCCCCCCAAACTCCTCTTCCTGCCTTCCAAATGTGATGTCTTCAGGCAAAAAATAAAGTCTTTTTAAAAACATCTATACTTGAAGCAAAAATAAACAAAAATATATGGAGAGATGCCATGATGTGTTGCAAGCGTCCCATTTCTCCTCATACTTGTCATACCTGCTAATTTTAACTGGAATCCATGGACAGTTCTTGCCTGCAAACATTGGTGTTTACCTGATGGTAATTACTTTCCTCATTTCTTCTACGTTACTGTTTGGAATTCTGTAAAAAAGAGCTATACTCCCCCCCCCCCCATTTATTTATTCAATCACTTATTTATGTCAGACTCATGGATATTTAAGAAAACGACTTTTTTAAAAATTTACATCCGAGTTAGCATATAGTGAAACAATGATTTCAGGAGTAGATTGCTTAATGCCCCTTACCCATTTGGCTCATCCCCCCTCCCACAACCCCTCCAGTAACCCTCTGTTTGTTCTCCATATTTAAGAGTCTCTTATGTTTTGTCCCCCTCCCTGTTTTTGTTTTTGTTTTTTAATGTTTATTTATTTTTGAGACAGAGAGAGACAGAGCATGAATGGGGGAGGGTCAGAGAGAAAGGGAGACACAGAATCCGAAACAGGCTCCAGGCTCTGAGCTGTCAGCACAGAGCTCAACGTGGGGCTTGAACTCAGGGACCTCGAGATCATGACCCGAGCCGAGGATGGATGCTTAACAGACAGCCACCCAGGCGCCCCTCCCCCTTCCTGTTTTTATATTATTTTTGCTTCCCTTCCCTTGTGTTCATCTGCTCTGCATCTTAAAGTCCTCATATGAGTGAAATCATATGATATTTGTCTTTCTCTGACTAATTTCGCTTAGCATAATACCCTCTAGTTCCATCCACATAGTTGCAAATGGAGAAAATTGCTTTTTTTTTTTTTTAATTAAAATTTTTTTTTCAACGTTTTTATTTTATTTTTGGGACAGAGAGAGACAGAGCATGAACGGGGGAGAGGCAGAGAGAGAGGGAGACACAGAATCAGAAACAGGCTCCAGGCTCCGAGCCATCAGCCCAGAGCCCGACGCGGGGCTCGAACTCACAGACCGCGAGATCGTGACCTGGCTGAAATCGGATGCTTAACCGACTGCGCCACCCAGGCGCCCCTGAAAATTGCTTTTAAGTAATAGGAAGGATATATAGAACTTGAGAGTGCAGGCTCTGGAATTGGGCAACCTGGACTCGATTCTGCTGAACACTAGTTGCAGGACTCTGGCAAGTTACATAGCCCCTCCAGGACTCAGTTTCTTCATTTGTAGACAGGAGAAGGTAATACCTACCTTAGGTTGGAGTGAGCATGAAGTGAGTTAATATGTGCAGTTGTTAGCCTAACTTTAGTTACTTTTTCCTAGCAAATATTTTGCACTGTGTTTACTGTTTATAAATTTCCCCACCTACAAACTGAATATAAAAATACTTGAAACACAGATGGTAACCATGCTTGTGGTGAGCATAGTGTAAGGTACAGACTTGTTGAATCACTGTGTCGTATACCTGAGACTAACGTAATGTATGTCAACGATGCTTCAATTTAAAAAAAAGAGAGAACACCAGAGAAGGAAGAAATGAAGGTGAAATAGCAATAAACAAATACATTGTCATGTGCTTGCTCTCCTGAGATATTATTAAAATTCACAAAACGAATTTAAAAGTGTACTGTTAAGAAGGTGCATAATAAGTTCTTCTTAAAAAAAAAAAAATGATTGAGCCAGAATATTGTAGGGTCTCTTTTATAATCATGATTCTGTTCTTGGATTACATTTACATTACATGTAAATGACCAGGGGTGCTTGGGTGGCTCAGTCAGTTAAGCAGCCTGACTTCGGCTCAGGTCATGATCTCACACTCTGTGAGTTTGAGCCCCGCATCAGGCTCTGTGCTGACAACACAGAGCCTGGAGTCTGCTTTGGATTCTGTGTCTTCCTCTCTCTCTGCCCCTCTCGCACTCATGCTCTATCTCTCTTGCTCTCAAAAATAAATAAACATAAAAAATTAAAAAAAAAAAAGTAAATGACCATGAAATGTGATGAAATTATTTAAAAAAAATTTTTTTTAACATTTATTCATTTTTGAGAGACAGAGCTTGAGCAGGGGAGGGGCAGAGAGAGAGGGAGACACAGGATCAGAAGCAGGCTCCAGGCTCTGAGCTGTCAGCCTAGAGCCCGGCGTAAGGCTCAAACCCATGAACTGGGGGTGATGACTTGAGCCAAAGTCAGCCACTTAACCAACTGAGCCACCCAGATGCCCCAAAATCATTTTCAACATTTTAGATGTTTCAAGACAATAAGCAAGCCATGTGAAGTAAATACCAGAAAATGCATGTTCTTATAAATCCTTAAATTTCATTAGTGGTAAAGGAATTTTAATTATATTTTTTATATTGAAATAATTCCTTTAGAGATGGCTCATTATTGACTTGATCAAGCATTTGATTAGGATTACTTGTTTTTCTTCACTAGAAAGAATATTTGATATTGAAAAAATAAGATAAAAAATATTTTGTTTGCACATCTTTCTATTAGAAACAAATGAAATTTAATGTAGGAGGTTGTTCAAGATTTATTTTTTTTTAATGTTTATTTTTTAGAGAGAGAGAGAGAGAGAGAGAGAGACAGAGCGTGAGTGGGGGAGGGGGAGAGACACACACACACACACACACAGAATCTGAAGCAGGCTCCAGGCTCTTGAGCTGTCTGCACGGATCCAGGCTTGGGTCTTGAACTCAGGAATTGCGAGATCATGACCTGAGCTGAAGTTGTACACTTAACTGACTGAGCCACCAAGGTGCCCCAAGATCTCTTAATAATATTAATAAATAAAAGCAAACATCTTTAACTGTGCTTTTACTATGTGCCGAGACCTTTACAAATATCTCAGTCAATTTTTGCAACTTTCCTTTGAGGTATTGTCTAGATATTACAGATAAACTGAGGTTCAGAGAAGTTAAATAACTTTTCTAAGGTGACACAGCAGCAAATTGAAAGAAATATTTCTTTTTCTGTGGGTATTTTACCATATTTCTTTGTACATGTCCTTTCCGCACATCCTTTTTAGGAAGTGGATTGTCATTTCTTCGAGGATAGAGGTTGTTTTTTTCCCATCCTTTTCACCTAGTGCAGTCCTGTGCACAGAAATTACCCAATAACTATTTCATGTTGGTGATACTCATCACTGGACTAACTTCGACAATGGCATGTTAAATAAAGTGTAGAGTTTTACATGGACAGTCCAAACAAAGAGATCAAGATACTTATCCAGATGATTTATGCCAATAATTTTATTGAATGATACGGAATAAATTCTGGGAAAGATATCATGGGTTTTCTTTTTAAATTCCCAAGTACATTACAAGGATGTAGACTTAACCGTTCTGGCACTCTAATCACAAATGACATGAATTTTGCTTTTTTCTAGCTGCTAGCTGTGATTAAAGAGAATGAACTTCACAAAATTGTTGATTAAGTACTTGAGAAAGCATCAGTTTTCAAAAAGTGTTTAATTTAGCTTTGAATTTTTTCAGTAGTCAGACAGAGGGCGCCCTTGGACCACCAAGAAGGTATCAAGAACTAAAGCAGCTTTTTGACATTGCATGATGGCTCACTAAGTAATGGTTACGTGATTGAAGGAAAATATATTGTTTTGGTCAAAATAGATTACAAAGTGCTTTGGTATTGAGTTTCATCTGGTTTTGGCTTTATATTTTATTGAAAGATTTGCAAACATTTACCGCTTTCCAATTTTTTCATTTCTTAAGGAACTAGACAAAAGTAATTGCTATAGGGTTCAAATCAACAAGCATTCAATTTGGGAGATTTGTTTAATAAATATAAAGTCATATCTAAATATGAAGGCTGGAAAAGTGATTACAACTTCTCTTCATGTCTGATTGCAACTGACAGTAAATCTGTCAATATGAATATGTATGTGTTAGGCTATGTGCTGAGTACTTTCTGTGCATTATTCTGATAACAACTCAATGACGTAAGTAGTGCTGTTACCCTCTTTTTGAAAATGAGAAAATTGAAGCCTAGAGAGGTTAAGAAGATTTCCATCAAGAAGTGACAAAACTGGAATTTGAACCTGGAGGTTCACCAGCATCCATACTTACAGCCAGAATACTATATTGCAAACGACAGTTTCCCCTATTCATGGCACAAAATATACAACTAATGGTGAAATTGTTTTTTTTTTCTTTTAATTTCCAGTAATTATTGAAAGAATACAGCAACATCGAGACTCACCATGGTTTAATTTAGGAATAATTTTGGGAAATCAGACTCTTTATTTCCTGGCGATATAGTCATTTAAATTCAGATGCTATAGACTGACTCAATTCCTGGGAACACTCAAGTTTGCCATGATAGAATGCAAAGAACACTGAATTGAGATCCAGGTAATCTGATTTATAGTATATTTTACTACTAATATCTGGGTGAGCTTCAGAAATTATTTTAGGGGTGCCTGGGTGGCTCAGTCAGTTAAGCATCTGACTTACGCTCTGGTCATGATCTCACAGTTTGTGGGTTCAAGCCCTGCATCTGGTTCTGTGCTGACAGTGCAGAGCCTGGAGCCTGCTTCGGATTCTGTGTCTCCCTCTCTCTCTTTGCCCCTCCCCTGCTTGCACTCTGTCTCTCAAAATTGAATAGATGTTAAAAAGAAAAAAAAAAAGAAATGATTTTAGCTCATTAGACCTCTGTCTTTCAAATGAGGGGAATCGGCTAGAAAACCTCAGTTCATAAATGTCTGAGTTTTAGATTTTAATGTGGAAATCATCTTCTTTGTTTTATATCTGCATATGGTATATATCTTGTTCAATTTCTGGGAGCAGTATATTCATATAAATCTAATAATGCTATGCATCTGCCTTAGCACTGGTATGGAGCCCCCTACCCCCACCCCCCACGGTGTAAGGCATCTATGGAGGCACTTAGTTCTCAGCACTGGTTACTAGAGGTTTTGTGGAGGGTATTCATTCTTTCAACCAGCACTTATTGAACACCTACTGTGTGCTAGCTATGGAAATATAGCATTGAGCAAAACAGACAAATTTCCTTATTTTATGAAGTTTACAATCTTAGGACAATCAGACAAAGAAAATACATAAAATTTATGGCAATTAGATGATGATTCTATAGAGGAAAACAAAATGGCTTTATCCAGATGATAACCTTTTTAAAAAAGAGATGGGGAGTGTAGGCATGTGTAAGGTTTGTAGTTATACACAGGATGGTCAGAGAATCATTGACTGAAAAGTAGACATCGAGCAAAACCCTGAAGGGGGTGAGAGGAATAACCTAGGTGGTATCTAAGTGAAGAACCTTCCAAATAAAAGGAGGAGCGGTTGCAAAACCCCTGAGGTGGGAGTGGCCTGTTGGTCAAAGCGCTAAGTGGACAGTGTAGCTGGAGCTGAGGCGTGGGGGGCAAAGTAGATAATGGGGAACAGTGTGTGCAGGACCCTACTGGGAGGGCACTGATTTTTATTTTGAATGAGCTGTAAGTCACTGGAGAGCTTCACGGAGAGGATTGATGTGGCTGTTGGTTTGGGAATAAACTGCAGAGGGCAAAGGTAAAAAGGGAGACTAGTTAGGAGTATTTACATTAACCCAGGTGAGAGATGGGAGGCCTTAGCCAGGCAGATGGAGAAGGTGGGGGAGGGATTCTAGAGATTGAGGCAGCATTAGCTGAGAGTTTGGATGAAGGATATGTGGCAGGGGAGTCCCAGCAAGATGCCAGGTTTTTAGCCTGAACAACCGGCAGGATGAAGCTGCCGTTAACTGAGGAAAAGCAGCCTTTACCCCTTCCAATCCCGCTGTTACTGCATGACACATATGCCACACACCTAAAATGCTACAATAGCCAAGGTTTAGCTTCTTCCTTTCCCCATCCATCCTGCGCACTGTAGGAACTAAGAATAGGTTGTTTGGACTGGGGAAAAGCGAAGGCTACATCAATATTCAAAGGTTAAACATACTTTGCATGTATTGTATTTCTGTAATAGGGATGTGCCTTTGTATTTGATTGGTTTTGAAGTTGTTTTTTAAAGTGTATTTATTTATTTATTTATTTAGAGAGCTAGAGGGCAAGCAGGGGAGCAGCAGAGAGGGAGACAGAATGCCAGGCAGGCTCTGCGATGTCAGCACAGAGCCAGATGCAGGGTTTGAACTCTCCAACTGTAAGATCATGACCTGAGCCAAAGTCAAGAGTCAGATGCTCAACCGACTGAGCCACCCAGGCGCCCCTGAAGTTGTTTTCAATGGTTTGATACACTCAGAATAGAACTACAGACATTATTTCCTCTGCTTTATTAAAAATGCTTGTAATGTTAATTATATTACCTTATATTTCTTTGTAATTGATGTTTATACCTTCTGTAGGATAAATATAAAGCCTTTTTGTTCACATTTATATATTCTTGAGGACTTGCTGTAGGATTGCAGGAAGTTTAAAAATTGGCAGTGGAGTGGATTTGTATTATTACTCTGATCTTAATGTTGTAACATACTGATTATGCAAGATATATAATTAGTTTGTTTTTGTTATTTAACACGCAGGACTTAACAACACAAACTGGGGATGGTATAGGGTACAAGAAGGAAACAAGTAAATCACTATCTGATTAAAATATTTAATTCTAATATTGGCAAAATTCTCTATAAAATTCGCAATGCCTTTTTTTATCTGTTGCCAAAAATTTCCCTCAACCTTGGTATGTGTCTGCTGAATAGTATTTCTAATTTTAAGAGTTTAGTCTAAAAACAAAGTGTAGGGTGTCTGAGTGGCTCACTCGGTTGATTGAGTGTCCAACTCTTGACTGCAGCTCAGGTCATGATTCCAGGGTTGTGGAATTGAGCTCTGTGTTGGTCTCTGTGCTGAGTATGAAGCCTGCTTAAGAGTCTCTCTCTCCTTCTGCCCTTCTCCCCAGCTTGTGCTCTCTCTTTCTCTAAAATAAAAACAAATAAAGTGTTACCTTTTTTTTCAATGAGAATTTGAAATCTGAATCTAAAAATCCTTATTATCACTGATCCCCTTGGCACTACTAGGTAATTTTTCTGTTAAGGATATTGGCTACAGGGGCGCCTGGGTGGCTAGTCGGTTAAGCTTCCGACTTCAGCTCAGGTCGTGATCTCGAGGTCTGAGAGTTCAAGCCCCACGTCGGGCTCTGTGCTGATAGCTCAGAGCCTGGAGCCTGCTTCAGATTCTGTGTCTCCCTCTCTGACCCTCCCCTGTTCATGCTCCGTCTCTCTCTGTCTCAAAAATAAATAAACGTTAAAAAAAATTTTTTAAAGGATATTGGCTACAAAAATACTACATAAATATAGTGATATATAATGTATCTATTTGAATACTGAGTTTCCTCCCCCACCAATTTAAAGGCACACAACTGAAGAACCATTTCACAGGTTAATACATCTTGTCTCTTCTTCACATTTTAAACTCTCATTTTTTCACCTTTATGAAGATGGAAAGAGTAGAGGAGTGATTTTATAGACATTGCAATATTGGGTTGTTATAAATAGTTTTCTTTGTCGCATTTCCTTGACTTTCATGTAAGCAATGAATGAGTTTGGTCACTGCACACCTGATTTTGATAAGTTTTGTGTTTTTAACTCTTAGAATGGGTTAGCCATCACATACATGTGCAAAAATACGATCTAACTAAACCTTTAACAACTCTCAAATTTGAAAAAATATAATTGTGTGAGATTTAATTTCTTCAGACCAATTTTTTTTATTTATTTAAAAAATTTTTTTTCAACGTTTTTTATTTATTTTTGGGACAGAGAGAGACAGAGCATGAACGGGGGAGGGGCAGAGAGAGAGGGAGACACAGAATCAGAAACAGGCTCCAGGCTCTGAGCCATCAGCACAGAGCCCCACGCGGGGCTCGAACCCATGGACCGCGAGATCGTGACCTGGCTGAAGTCAGATGCTTAACCGACTGCGCCACCCAGGCGCCCCCCAATTTTTTTTATTAAAAAAATTTTTTTTTAACATTTATTTATTGTTGAGAGACAGAGAGATACAGAGAGTGAGCAGGGCAGGGGCAGAGAGAGCTGGAGACACAGAATCCGAAGCAGCTCCAGGCTCTGAGCTGTCAGCACAGAGCCCAACGCGGGGCTTAAACCCACAGACCGTGAGATCATGACCTGAGCTGAAGTCAGTCGCCCAACCAACTGAGCCACCCAGGTGCCCCTCTTCAGACCAATTTTTGTATACATTGTTTTAAATCACCAAATGCACCTGGATCCTTCACTATGAAGAAATGGGCTTCTGGTATCATCTGGAAATGTTATAATGATTATAACTCTCATTGAGCTCATGAACCTAAAATTAGAGAATCTTAAGAATCCTATAAGTCAGAAGGGAATGTAGAAATTACCTGCTCTGATGTAAAAGTCTCTCTTCATCTCTGGCACAACATCATTCATTATTTGCTTAGATATGTGCAAATAGGAGTGATGTCACTAATTTATAAGAAAGCTATTCCATTTTTGAAGAGTTCAAATTGCTAAAAATCTATTCCTTATATTAGAGCTAAAATCTATCTCTGTCTACTTTTTACCCTTTGCCCTTGTCCTTTAAAAACTACATGAAATAGGGGCGCCTGGGTGGCTCAGTCGGTTAAGCATCCAGCTCTTGATTTTGGCTCAGATCATGATCTCACTGTTCATGGAATGGAGCCCCACATAAGGCTCTGAGCTGACAGTGTGGAACCTGCTTAGGATTCTCTCTCTCCCTCTCTCTCTGCCCCTCCCCCTACTCGTGCACACAGCTCTCTCTCTCTCAAAGTAAATAAATAAACTTAAAAAAATTATAGAAGCTATAGGAAATAAATTAAAAAAAATTTTTAGGTGTGCCTGGGTGGCTCAGTTGGTTAAGCATCCGACTTCAGCTCAGGTCATGATCTCGCGGTTTGTGGGTTAGAGCCCTGCGTCGGGCTCTGTGCTGACAGCTCAGAGCCTGGAGCCTGCTTCTAGTTCTGTGTCTCCTCTCTCTGTCCCTCCCCTGATCATGCTCTGTCTCTCTCTGTCTCTCAAAAATAAGTAAATGTAAAAAAAAAATTTTTTTTTAATTAAAAAAAATTTTTTTTTTAATTAAAAAAAATTTTAGTGCAAGCAGGGGAGGGGCAGAGAGAGAGGGAGACACAGAATCCAAAGCAGGCTCCAGGCCCTGAGCTGTCAGCATAGAGCCCGATGAGGGGCTCGAACCCACGAATCACAAGATCATGACCTGAGCCAAAGCCACATGCTTAACTGACTGAGCCACCCATGCGCCCCTATAGGAAGTAAATTTTAAGCATCTTTCATATCAGTAGCAACTTTCAGGTTCTTCCCACCAACTAATTTTTTCTCTAGCTTTGAACATCTTAGGTTTGTTCAATATTCTTTATATGAAATGGTTCTTAAGGCCTTCCTACCTAGCTGACATCCTCTGAACTTACTGAAGTTTACCAGGGTATCACGTCAAGCAGTAGTTGTTAAATTTCAGTGTGCTACAATAGATTCACTTGGGATGCTTGTTAAAAATGGAGATTCTGACTCAATAGATCTGAGGTGGGGCTCTGGAAGCTATACTTTTAATTAGCACCCCATGGTCATTCTGATGCAAAAGGCCTCCGGACTTCCCTTTGAGAAATATTATTTCAAAATGTAATACTAACATCTCTGAATTCCTTCCCAAAAGGCCTCAGCTGGTGGGAAAGACAAATGTATAAAATGACCCTTACAAGGCAGAGCAGGGTGAAATGAAAGTGAGGTCCACTGGCTGGAGAGGACATGCTGATCTTTAGGCCAACAGGTGGGGCAGGTCTTGGCAGAAGTTGGCCCTGAAGTGGAGGAATGGTTCTCTGAGTGGAAATGAGTGTGAGGGGAGGGGTAGGAGGAAATATATATATATGTTTATAATATATATGTGTGTGTATATGTATATATATTAATAATAATATATATATTATTAAATTTTTTTTGCCAAAAGGTAGCTAAAAAAAAACAACCTACAAAACTATCTGCTTGTAAGGTAAACAGAACTCTTAGAAATAACTTTGGGGTTGAAATGAAAGAAAATAAAAATTGAAATTAAAGACAACACTAAGAATGTTACACAGCAAAGCCTACAGCATACAGAAAATAGTACTGAGAAGAAAACATACAGTGTTAGAAATGCACTTAGAAAACACGAGATGTTGATGTTAATTAATGAACCAAATGTTGATCTCAATAAGTTAGACAAAGAACCTCAATAGCAAACCTGAAAAAACAGAGCGATGGAATGAAAAGAGAAAATGAAGTCGAAAACAATCAAACGTCCACTGACTAGTGTATCCAAAACTGACTCTTGGAAAGACCGGCAAAATAGACAAGTCTTGGGCAAATCTGATAAAAAAAGAAGAAACGATGGAGAAGGAGAGAAAATACCAAAAAAACGATGTTAATGATGAAAGGGGGACATAATCGTGGAAATAGTGAAGACATAAAAAGCATAAGAATGGATTGTGTAATGCTTTGGAGCAAAACATATAAAATCTAAATGGAACAGAGGAATTTCTAGGGACATAAAACCCAAAGAAATAGAGAATCTAATAGGCCAATAACCATAGAAGCAATTAGGAAGTAAAAGGGATGTATTTTTTTTAAATTTTTTTAACATTTATTCATTTTTTTGAGAGACAGAGAGACAGCACAAGCAGGGGAGGGGCAGAGAGACGGGGAGACACAGAATCCGAAGCAGGTTCCAGGCTCCGAGCTGTCAGCACAGAGCCCGATGTGGGGCTCGAACTCATGAAATGCGAGATCATAACCTGAGCCGAAGTTGGATGCTCAACCGACTGAGCCACCCAGGCGCCCCAAAAGGAATGTATTTAAAACAGTAATAGTAAAAGGAATAGTAAAATAATGTATTTAAAATAGGAATAGTAAAGGAAATGTATTTAAAAGGAAAAGAGCTGGCACAAAAACAGACACATAGACCAATGGAATAGAATAGAAACCCCAGAACTAGACCCACAAACGTATGGCCAACTAATCTTTGACAAAGCAGGAAAGAACATCCAATGGAAAAAAGACAGTCTCTTTAACAAATGGTGCTGGGAGAACTGGACAGCAACATGCAGAAGGTTGAAACTAGACCGCTTTCTTACACTATTCACAAAAATAAACTCAAAATGGATAAAGGACCTGAATGTGAGACAGGAAACCATCAAAACCCTAGGGGAGAAAGCAGGAAAAGACCTCTCTGACCTCAGCCGTAGCAATCTCTTACTCGACACATCCCCAAAGTCAAGGGAATTAAAAGCAAAAATGAATTACTGGGACCTTATGAAGATAAAAAGCTTCTGCACAGCAAAGGAAACAACCAACAAAACTAAAAGGCAACCAACGGAATGGGAAAAGATATTTGCAAATGACATATCGGACAAAGGACTAGTATCCAAAATCTATAAAGAGCTCACCAAACTCCACACCCGAAAAACAAATAACCCAGTGAAGAAATGGGCAGAAAACATGAATAGACACTTCTCTAAAGAAGACATCCGGATGGCCAACAGGCACATGAAAAGATGCTCGTCGCTCCTTATCAGGGAAATACAAATCAAAACCACACTCAGATGTCACCTCACACCAGTCAGAGTGGCCAAAATGAACAAATCAGGAGACTATAGATGCTGGAGAGGATGTGGAGGAACGGGAACCCTGTTGCACTGTTGGTGGGAATGCAAAGTGGTGCAGGCACTCTGGAAAACAGTGTGGAGTTTCCTCAAAAAATTAAAAATAGACCTACCCTATGACCCAGCAATAGCACTGCTAGGAATTTACCCAAGGGATACAGGAGTACTGATGCATAGGGGCACTTGTACCCCAATGTTTATAGCAGCACTCTCAACAATAGCCAAATTATGGAAAGAGCCTAAATGTCCATCAACTGATGAATAGATAAAG
This sequence comes from Prionailurus viverrinus, assembly GCF_022837055.1. Lineage (NCBI taxonomy): Eukaryota > Metazoa > Chordata > Mammalia > Carnivora > Felidae > Prionailurus > Prionailurus viverrinus. Next base: position 2,601,233 of record NW_025927613.1, read on the forward strand.
AAATTGTGGTTTATATACACAATGGAGTACTACATGGCAATGAGAAAGAACGAAATATGGCCCTTTGTAGCAACGTGGATGGAACTGGAGAGTGTGATGCTAAGTGAAATAAGCCATACAGAGAAAGACAGATACCATATGTTTTCACTCTTATGTGGATCCTGAGAAACTTAACGGAAACCCATGGGGGAGGGGAAGAAAAAAAAAAAAAAAGAGGTTAGAGTGGGAGAGAGCCAAAGCATAAGAGACTCTTAAAAACTGAGAACAGGGGCGCCTGGGTGGCGCAGTCGGTTAAGCGTCCGACTTCAGCCAGGTCACGATCTCGCGGTCCGTGAGTTCGAGCCCCGCGTCGGGCTCTGTGCTGACGGCTCAGAGCCTGGAGCCTGTTTCTGATTCTGTGTCTCCCTCTCTCTCTGCCCCTGCCCCATTCATGCTCTGTCTCTCTCTGTCTCAAAAATAAATAAAAAACGTTAAAAAAAAAAAAAACAAAACTGAGAACAAACTGAGGGTTGATGGGGGGTGGGAGGGAGGGGAGGGGAGGGGGGGTGGGAGGGAGGGGAGGGGGGGTGGGAGGGAGGGGAGGGGGGGTGGGAGGGAGGGGGGGTGGGAGGGGAGGGGGGGTGATGGGTATTGAGGAGGGCACCTTTTAGGATGAGCACTGGGTGTTGTATGGAAACCAATTTGACAATAAATTTCATATATTGAAAAATAAATAAAAGGAAAAGAGCACAATGAGTTGTACACTTAAAGATGGTTGAGATGGTAAGTTTTACTTACATATTATTTTTACTGCAATTGAAAAAAATTTTTAAGGGAGAAGAAAAGACCTTAGGTCTTAAGGGTTTTATGCGCAAGTTATAGAAAACGTTTAAGAAAGAGACAAATTCATTTGTTACTTACACGTCCTTATAACATGGAAGATAATGAAATACTTGCAATATATTTCTTAGGTTAACCTAACCAAGACAAAGAAAGGAAAAAGTACAACACAAAAAAGAAAAACTCATGTCAATCTCACTTATAAATACCAAAATAAAAATTCTAAAGCAAATATAAGCAACTTAAGTTCAGCAGTGGATTAAAAAGAAAATAGATCATAGACATCTGCTAGACCATAAGCTCCAGGAGGAATCTGCCGGGTCCCTAATACATGCCAAATGCTTGACATATATTAGGTACACACATTTTTGTTGAACTGAGTGAATTGAATTAACCAAATAGGTTTAATTCCAGGAATGCAATGTGAAATGTATGGTTGACATTAAGGAAGATGTTCATTATATTGAAAGAAATAAAGAATAAGAAGATAACCTTGTAAGACACTGAAAATTCTTTTGATAAATCTCAACTCCCCTTCTGGATAAAAGCTAGTCTAAGCTAGGAAAAGGAAGTTACCTTAATTGAGGGCCATCTGTTAAAAAGCTTAATTAAACATCGCACTTTATTATGAAACATTAGAAGCCTTTCATGAATAAGACGAAAATGGCTGCCATACCTACTGCTATTCGACAGTGATCTAGAGGTTTTAGCCAATGTAAAAAAAAATAAACAAAAGAAATAAGTGCTAGAAAGGAGACAAAAATTATTATATGCAGGCAATATGATTGCCTATTTAGATAATCTAAGGCAACGAATGAAACACTAATTAGAATTAATAACAGTGAGGTAAAATGGCTCCATATAAGATAAATCAACATCTTCCTATATGCCAGCAATAACTAATGAAAAAAATGTAATGGGAAAAATATCCCATTTATAAGAATAATAAGAATATACACCCAATAAGAAATATTGACTTATATGAAAAATATTGTACATATTTCCTGAAAGACAATTTAAAACATTTTGAATAAATAAAGGGATAATGTAATCTTGGATGGGAAAATTCAATATTACAATGATGTCAGTCTTTCCTATTAATCTGTAAATTCAATGTAATCTCAATCAAAACCTCAGTGGGAATTTTTTTTGGGGGGTGAGGATTTGACATATGAAGAGAGAATATAGAGAGGGATAGACAATTAAGAAAAATTACTTTCAGAGAGCAAAGGGTAGCAGATGAAGTTGCCAGGACTTGCCGTGTCAAATATCAGACTGTCAAGAATAATTAAGATAGTTTGGTAATGCCAAAGGTAAGATGAATAGATTAGAATAGAGTAGAATGCACAGAAACAGACCCATGTTTAAATGGAAAGGTACTCTATGATAAAGGTCATATTTTATTTTATTTATTTATTTAAAAATGTTTAACGTTTATTCTTCAGAGAGAGACAGAGAGAGAGAGAGAGAGAAAGAGAGAACATGAGTGGGGGGGGGGGCGCAGAGAGAGAGGGAGACAGAATCTGAAGCAGTTTCCAGGCTTTGAGCTGTCAGCACAGAGCCTGACGCGGGGTTCAAACCCATGAACCGTGAGATCATGACCTGAGGTGAAGTCGGACGCTTAACCGACTGAGCCACCCAGGCACCCCAGTTCACTATTATTTTCAAAGGCCTGGACAGAACTGTTTATGTTGCTTTCATTTAAATCTTACCTAATGAATAATTCAATTCTAGGAAGGAACTAAAGACATATTAGCTCAAATTCTTCAGTTCTGTGGGTATTTTTAAATTGTTGTGGGACAAATATTTGTTAAGTAAGATGAGTTAATGATTGTAATCAGTATGAAAATCACTTTAAGCATACCTGAATTTCATATTTTTCTTTCTGGATTCACTCCCTCGTGAATCATTCCATTAAAACAATTTTTCTCATATTCACCACAGCTTTTTTTAGATCATAAAAATGTCAGCAATACAAAAATGATTGATTACATAATGATGGCTTCATTCTTTTTTTTTTTTTCTTAATTTTTGTTTTTCAACGTTTGCTTATTTTTGGGACAGAGAGAGACAAAGCATGAACGGGGGAGGGGCAGAGAGAGAGGGAGACACAGAATCGGAAACAGGCTCCAGGCTCTGAGCCATCAGCCCAGAGCCTGACGCAGGGCTCGAACTCACAGACCGCGAGATCGTGACCTGGCTGAAGTCGGACGCTTAACCGACTGCGCCACCCAGGCGCCCCTATGATGGCTTCATTCTTGAGACTATTGAACAGTCTCAAAAGTTATAACGATGAAGAACATAGAAACATGGTAAATTCTCTCAAAAGAACAATAGATGAGCAAATATCAGGCAAAGATGTTTCATGGGGGAGGCGGTGTGATGTCATGAAAAGACACTAACTTTGAACCCAAAGCAACCAAGGTCTCAATCTCAGTTTTACTCTAGCACCAGCTGTGTGTGGCTTGACTTCCTAGACTTTAGCGTCCCCATCTGTCCAATGGGTATATTGTTAGCTACTCTGCAAGTTTGTTTCAAGATGTGAATTAAACCTCTACCTAGCACAGCCCCTGGTACACAAGGCACGTTAATTGAGCACCTACCACTATTGCAACCATGAAGCAGACTTAAACCTTACAGAAAGACAGTAGAAGAATACACATATGGTAGCCCCAGTGCTAAGGGTATGGTTGGCATGTGGGTTTTCTCTTTTCTAGAAACTGGAGCCCAGTTGGCTAACAGTTCTGTGTTAGAGGCTACGGGGGATGTTCTACTAGATGTCGCTGTATTTTGTAAGTGAGGGTGCCTGTGTCACTCACACTTGCACACTGTGTTCTTCTCCCTGAGGCCCAGGCTACCTTTTTCTCCCCAGACGCTGCACCTTTGGGTTCAATCTCTCCCAAGCCTGGCTTTGACTGGAATACTGTGTCTCTGATTGCTCATTCCTCCCAGGCCTTTTGCATTTTAGGAATTTATTTATTTATTTTTTTAGAGAGAGGGAGTGCAAGTGAGCAAGGGGCAGAGAGAGAGAAAGAGAGAGGGAGAGAGAGGGGAAGAGAGAGAAGTGGGGGTCACCCAATGCAGGGCTTGAACCCACTTAATACAGGGCTTGAGCTCACCGGATGTGGGACTCGAACTCATGAACTGTGAGATCATGACCTGAGCCCAAGTCAGATGCTTAACAACTGAGCCACTCAGGCGCCCTTAAGAATGTTATTATAGGGGCACCTGGGTGGCGCAGTTGGTTAAGCGTCGACTTCAGCCAGGTCACGATCTCACGGTCTGTGAGTTCGAGCCCCGCGTCAGGCTCTGGGCTGATGGCTCAGAGCCTGGAGCCTGTTTCTGATTCTGTGTCTCCCTCTCTCTCTACCCCTCCCCCGTTCATGCTCTGTCTCTCTCTGTCCCAAAAATAAATAAACGTTGAAAAAAAAAAAAAGAATGTTATTATAGGGATTCCTGGGTGGCTCAGTTGGTTAAACATGTAACTTCAGCTTAGGTCATGATCTCACAGTCTGTGAGTTTGAGCCCCATGTCTGGCTCTGTGCTGACAGTTCAGAGCCTGGCACCTGTTTTGGATTCTGTGTTTCCCTCTCTCTCTCTGCCCCTCCCCCACTTGCATTCTGTCTCTGTCTCTCCCAAAAATAAATAAACATGAAAGAAAAATTAAAAAAACAAAAGAATGTTATTATGAACCACCATGGGGAGTTACAAAGAACAGTCACTGAGAAATTACAAAGCACATGAAGGTCTTATAGAAGTGACCTTTGGAATTAATTTTGACATAGTAACTCAAGGGTGAAGCTTCCTGTGATAAGCAGAATGATGCCCCCCTCCCAAAAGATGTCTACATTAGGATTAGGATCCTTGGAACCTGTGAATATGTTGTGTTAGATGGCAAAGGTGAATTAAGATTATAGATGGCATTAAGGTTGCTAATCAGCTGAACTTAAGATGGAAAAGATTATCAGTGACTATAGTTAACAATACTGTATTATATATTTGATAGTTGCTAAGCAGTGGATCTTAAAGGTTCTCACTACAAGAAAAAAATGTAACTATATGAAGTGATGGATGTTAACTAAACTTATTACTTGACTTATATTGTGGTAATCACTTTATAATATGTATATATATCAAATCACTATTTTGTACACCTGAAACTAATACAATGTTGTCTGTCAACTATATCAATGAAATTGGAAAACATAAAAATAAAATTTTTGCTGTTCAAAAAAGATATCAAGAATACTATCTGGGGGGGCCCAATCTAATCACAAGGGTCTTTAAAAGTGGCTATTTAAGGAAAATATTCCAATTATTAGAAACGATTTTAGGAATGACTGATTCTGATAAAATAGTTCTGATGACAACCAAAAAGTTAGTATGTGTTGAGTTAGTATGTGATTTGTTAAGCAAAATCCTTTTAAACTAAGCCATAAATGGGGCAATGCTCCTTGAGACCCTTTAAGGAGAGTTACGAGTTTAAAAATTATTTTCAAAAAGTTTTAAGGTGAGTGGGGGGAAGGATTAAATGGCTGATGGGTATTAAGGAGGGCACTTGTGTTGAGCACTGGGTGTTATAGGTAAGTGATGAATCCCTAGTCTACTCCTGAAAACAATATAACACTATATGTTAACTAACTAGAATTTAAATAAAAATTTGAAAAAAAACCACAAACCTCCCCCCCCCCCAAATTTTTAGACATGATATGCCTTTCCCCCCCACTCTGTTGATATTATACTGATGGTGCAAAAGCAATGGTAGGTAAAACTGCTAGTCTCTTAGCACAGATTAAGCGCCAAACTATACCATGCAGTGGTCATTGTATTCTTTAGCAGAAACAAAGGGCGGGAGGAGAGACAAAGAAGGAAGGAAGGAAAGGAAGAAAAGGAAATAAAGAAAGAAGGGAAGAAGGAAGGAAAAAAATGAAAGAAAGGCCAGTTTCACTTAAGACTGATCTTGATGAAGCAGGAGAAACTATTTTATTAAATGTTGACCCCTGAGGTAGGTGTGTTTTTGACATTCTGGGGCATGAAATAAGAACGCAAACACTCCTGCTGTATACCAAAGTGTGATGATTGTCTTGTGGAAGAGCCTTTGTGCAATTGCTTGAATTGTGAGCTGAACTAGCTACATTTTTGGCCATGGATGCCATTTTTACTTGAAAGAACACCTGATGGGACTATGGCTGAGACAGGTATATGGTGCACATTTCTTGAGAATGAACACAGTGAGCCTATCACTTCAAGGTAAACAACTGACCAAATCTGTTGCCAATGATAAAATCTGAGCTTTCAAATATAACAATTTTGGAAAAATTGTATCTGCCATTGTGAACTTGAGACCTTCTGATTCTTAAAGATTTTCTAATCAGGGGCACCTGCGTGGCTCAGTCGGTTAGATGTCAGACTTCAGCTCAGGTCATGATCTCATGGTCTGTGAGTTCGAGCCCTGTGTCGGGCTCTGTGCTGACAGCTCAGAGCCTGGAGCCTGCTTCAGATTCTGTGTCTTCCTCTCTGTCCCTCCCCTACTCGCACTCTGTCTCTGTCTCTCAAAAATAAAAACAAGTTTTTTAATTAAAAAAAAAGATTTTCTAATCAGATCATATTCATAAACGAATTATCTTGCTATTATACAATGAAATGTGTTAACATTTGGAAGATCTGCATAATTCAGCGACCCAATATTTTTGACAGGACCAATGCATGATGTTACAAAATAAGCATGGCTAAAAGATCTATATTCAAAGAACAAGATGGACTCATGGATTTTAATGTAACAGTGTGAAAAGTTCATTATATATGCTTTCAGATTCCACATTGCAACTAACCTTTTAAAAACTACTACTTGTTGGGGCGCCTGGGTGGCTTGGTCGGTTAAGCGTCCGACTTCAGCTCAGGTCATGATCTCACGGTCGGTGAGTTCGAGCCCCGCGTCGGGCTCTGTGCTGACAGCTCAGAGCCTGGAGCCTGTTTCAGATTCTGTGTCTCCCTCTCTCTCTGCTCCTCCCCTGTTCATGCTCTGTCTCTTTCTGTCTCAAAAATAAATAACGTTAAAAAAAAAATTAAAAAAAAAACTACTACTTGTTGAGTTTTGGGGTAGTATCAAAGAAGAATACTCAACCTTTTCCAACAACATATCACAACAAATTGATCGTAGAAGTGGATATGAGAGAGAATCCAGATATCGTCCGCTAAGCCATGTATTAAAGAGATTTGCAAAAATGTAAAATAATGCCATTCTCTAACTAATTTTTTATTTTGGAAAATATAGTTATTTTTCTTAAAATATGTTATCCATTTTAGGCTCCTGGGTGGCTCAGTCAGTTAAGCTTCTGACTTCAGCTCAGGTCACAATCTCACAGTTTGTGAGTTCAAGCCCTGCATCGGGCTCTGTGCTGACAGCTCAGAGCCTGGAGTCTGCTTCAGATTCGTGTCTCCCTTTCTCTCTGCCTCTCCCCAACTTGCACTCTGTCTCTCTCTCTTTCAAAAATAAATAAACATTAAAAATTAAAAAAAAAATGTTATCTATGTTAACATATAATGAATTTATTTTAAATGAATTAATAGTTTAAAAATATCTCAGTTTTAATTTTTAATATGGTAAATATCAATAGTTATAACCCACATAATCAAAAACTCTTTGAGGTCCTCAATAATTTTTTTAAAAAGATTATTTATTTATTTTGAGAGAGAGAGAGAGAGAGAGAGTGGGAGAGGGGCAGAGAGAAAGGAAGAAAGAGAGAATCCCAAGCAGGCTCCCCACTGTCATGGTGGAGCCCGATGCAGGGCTCAAATTCATAAACCATGAGATCATGACCTGAGCCAAAATCAAGAGTCAGATGCTCAGCTGACTGAGCTACCCAGGCACCCCTGCATGCTGATCTTATGATGAAAGTTGCTAAAATTAATTACATAATGAACACTATTAGTACTTTAAATCATGGTGACATTTTTTAAAAATTTTTTTTTTTCAACGTTTATTTATCTTTGGGACAGAGAGAGACAGAGCATGAATGGGGGAGGGGCAGAGAGAGAGGGAGACACAGAATCAGAAACAGGCTCCAGGCTCTGAGCCATCAGCCCAGAAGAGCCTGATGCGGGGCTCGAACTCACAGACCGAGAGATCGTGACCTGGCTGAAGTCGATGCTTAACCGACTGCGCCACCCAGGCGCCCCTCATGGTGACATTTTTTAAAGGCAGTTAAGTAAATATAAAACAGTGAAACGGCAGTATTCAAAATATGCTACTGCAAAGAAGTCGAAGTCTACATTTATATTTATATTTTTGGCCTGATCTAATGCCGTAACAACCCCATAAACATACAAAAAACTCAAGAGGTTGCATTCAAGCATTGGAACACAGATTTCTAGATTATTCTGACAGAGTCCAATTATGCTAAAAGCCAGAGGGATGAGCCGCTTCAAATGTTGGCAGAAATGATTTCTTTTTTTAAAGTAGCTCTGTCAGCCGGAGAACAGAAAAAGGACAAACTTGCTGAACGAGGATGGGTTGGAATAGGCCAGAATTCCTGTCTTAATTCTGTACTTGGCATTTCTGCTGTAGCTCAGAGAGGCCTAAGTATGTGGGAGATCTATAGGCCTGTCATCTACATCAAACCCAAAGTGCTTATGTGAGCAATTTTTAAGTTCTAACTGCAAGTATGGTATGGGTTATGACCTTAATGGATAGCAAAGGAAATGTAAGATTTTGTGTTTATTATTATATTTCAACAGACTGCTTTGGTTACCTAATCTATGAATTGATCATAATACCTCCTCATCAAATCCCATAGATGTATGATCATCAGTGCCAAACTATGTATATGAAAACCTTTTGAGAAATGAAAAGTGTTAAATGAAAGATTTATTATTAATAATAATATGCTTAGAGACATTTTGGTATTGTGGTTTTGGAGTTAGACTGATCAAGGCTTAAATTCTGGCTTTACCACTGAGAATCGTGTAAAGAAACTTGAAATAAGTTTCTTTAGCCTGTGTGACCCTCAGTTTTGTCCAGTAGAGTATATATAATACTATTTACCTCATGGACTATTGTGAGGATTAATAAAGTAAAGTGCTTATTACATAATAAGTGTGCCTAACCACAATAAAGTTTTCTGTTATCAACAGCTACGATAATAATTATCCTAATGTTAATTTTATACCTTAATGATAGGGGTTAGCAGAGACTAAAGATATCTCATATCCTGCCCTGTTATTTACCACAAGCCAGTTCTTTTAGGCATAGAGCCACTTGGGTGATACTGAATATCATTTGAGGACACAGCTAGGATTCTTATTTTCCCCCAACTATTTCACTTACTTGTCTGGACAGCAGGGAAAAGAATGAGGTTTGATGGCTGGAGGAAAAAATAGTTTGTCCTCAAAAATGCCCTGTATAAAATATGCGTAGTATTGATTAGTAGACCTTTTCTGGGCAAAAGTTTAAAAGGTGGTAGGGAGAGAGAATCTTAAGAAGGTTTCATGCCCAGTGTGTAGCCGGACATGGGGCTGGGACTCGCAACTGAGGTCATGACGTGAGCCAAAGTCAAGAGTTGGACACACGCACACACACCCACACACACACAAAAAGAGTTGGACACATAACCAGCTGAGCCACCCAGGTGTCCCACATATGTACATGTTGACTCACTGTTGTACACCTGAAACTAATGTAACTGTGTGCCAGTACCGGTAACTGTTTAAGGAAATGGGCTGGTGGAAAACGCAAAATTGTGTTTATGGGTGTTCTTCACAGCATTATTTATAATAGTGAGATAGAAACAGTGAGTTAAATGTGTAACAATAGAAATTGCTTAAATAAAATATGGCCTAGTCATAGAATGTAAGAATATGCAACTACTAAAAGTCATACTGGAGGTAAAAAACGCAAAAGTCTTCAGGTGCTTAGCTAGCAAACTAAATGTGCAGTGCATCTGAGTATAAGGCCGCTAGTGAGTGGTCTGTGTTTAACTGGACAGTTACTGCTCCACCTGATGGCACTAAAATTCAAATTATAAAACAATACTATTCTGGTTGACAAAAGGCAAAGTCTGAATTCTGCCCACAGGCTTATCAGCTTGAAACATCTACTGGTGGGGAATATTAAAGTGTGGGAAAATATACATGGTATACTTTTTTTTTTTATTTAAAAAATTTTTTTTATGTTTCTTTTTGAGAGAGAGAGAGAGAGAGACAGAGTGTGAGTGGGGGAGGGGCGGAGAGAGAAGGAGACACAGAATCTGAAGCAGGCTCCAGCCTCTGAGCTGTCAGCACAGAGCCCGACGCAGGGCATGAACCCACAAACTGTGAGATCATGACCTGAGCCGAAGTCAGAGCTTAACCGACTGAGCCACCCGGGGGGGCCCCTACATGGTATACTTCTAAGTGACAAAAGAAAATAAGAAAAGGACAGGTAAAGGATGATTTCAATATATTTTTTTAAAGTATGTGTGTTTATAGACATATCCCGCTCCTGTCTGTTGGTTGGTCTGTCTTATCTATCTGGAAGCATATTTGTCAAAACAATAATAGCAAACATTTACATAGACCTTACTACATACCGGGGATTGTTTTAAGCACCTTACACACGTTAACTCATTTAATCCTCAGAACAATAATAGATACTATCACTACTTCCATTTTACAGATGCTAAAGCTGAGGCACAGAGAGGTTAAGTAATTTGCCCAAGGTTACACAGCTTGAAAGTAGGGGTGGGATTCAAAGTGAGGCAGTAGAGTCTGAGCTCTTAATTACTATGCTATGTTAAAACCAAAAGGGTTTGACTTGTTTGAGGGTTTTTTTTTTTTTTTGGCATAGTTATTATTTTCTTTATGTGGTCTTTTTTTTTTTGGTGGTTAAATTTTTTCTACAATAACCATGTATTTTATAATCAGAAAAAGCACCATGTTTTATGAAAAGTGTACACTTATTGCCTAGGCTGGTGTTCCCTTTGGCTTCTCCAATTACTGTTCTCTATTAATGAAAATTAGTTTGTCTGATCTGCTACCTGAAACCTTATGCCCTGAGGAAATAAAAAAAAATAGGACAGATACATTTTATGGAGGTGGAAGGAAGATCACATCAGTAAAGGCTCTGTGGGACATCAGAAGAGCATTGAGCTAGAAACAGTAAGACTAGGTTAATGACTGCAAAGTGGTGGCTGTCCCTGCAGATAAGTTTTGTTTGGACCTGGCCCTATACCTCATTTAAAATATGGTAATATTATTTAATGTATCATTTTAATGTCACTTGACATTTTCTTTAATTTATTTAATAAATATTCATTAGATCCCTCTTTGCTAGGCACAAACAAACGTGCAATTAAAAATCATATAAGGAACCTGTAACTTAGTAAGGGAAATAAGGGAATACTAGAATATGATCATTGCCAGTGGGGAGAGCTTAATGATTTTTTTTTCCAGCTTTATTGAGGTATAATTGATATACAACATTGTGTAAATTTAAGGTGTACCAGGTGATGATTTCATACACGTGTATGTTGCAAAATGTTTACCACCATAGGGTTAGTTAACATTTCTGTCACCTTACACAATTACCATTTGTATGTGTGTGTGGTGAGAATATTTAAGATCTACTCTCTTGACAGAGTCTGACTGTATAATATAGTACTGTTGACTATAGTCCCCGTGCTATACATTAGATCCCCAGGGAGAACTTCACTTATCTGAAAAGTTTTGACCCCCTCCCAGTGATTAATATGTTCCAGGTACCGGGAAGATAGCAAATAATGAAACAAATAGTCTCTGTCCTCAGAGAGTTTACATTCCAACATTGAAGACAGAGAAGTAATTACAAAGCAGTCTCGCATAAAGGCACAGAAAAAGAAAAAAAATGCTCCAGCTCAGATTATAACCTGGCAAAGCCAGGATACCAAAAACCATACTAATTAGCACCAGAAAAGAACATCATAGGGCATTCTTAACTTATGAACACATGTGCAAAATATGAAATATTAGCAAAGAGAACCAGCAATGTATTAAAAGACCAGGCAGGACTTATTCAAGTTTATAGAATGTTTCAATATTAGAAAGTCTATCCATAGAATTTAGAATATTAATATACTAAAGAGGGAAAGATCATTTTAAGAGTTGGATAAAAAAGATTTGAGAAAACGCAATGCCATTCCTGAATAAATAATAAACATTTTTAGCAAAAAAAAAAAAAAAAATAGAAAATTTCTTTAAAAAAATTAAAAAAAAATTTTTTTAATGTTTTATTTATTTTTGAGACAGAAAGAGACAGAACATGAATGGGGGGAGGGTCAGAGAGAGAGAGGGAGACACAGAATCTGAAGCAGGCTCCAGGCTCTGAGCTGTCAGCACAGAGCCCGATGCAGGGCTTGAACTCACAGACCAAGAGATCATGACCTGAGCTGAAGTCAGACGCTCAACCAACCCTAAAAAAATTTTTAATTGTTTATTTATTTTTGAGAGAGAGGGACAGAGTGGGAGTGGGGGAGGGGCAGAGAGAGAGAGAGGGAGACACAGAATACGAAGCAGGCTGCAAGCTGTCGGCACAGAGCCAGAGGCAGGGCTCAACTCACAAACCATGAGATCATGACCTGAAGTCAGACGCTTAACCAACTGAGCCACCCAGGACCCAGGCACCCCAGAAATATAATATTTGTTTTTTTTTTTTCCACGTTTATTTATTTTGGGGACAGAGAGAGACAGAGCATGAACGGGGGAGGGGCAGAGAGAGAGGGAGACACAGAATCGGAAACAGGCTCCAGGCTCTGAGCCATCAGCCCAGAGCCTGACTCGGGGCTCGAACTCACAGACCGCGAGATCGTGACCTGGCTGAAGTCGGACGCTTAACCGACTGCGCCACCCAGGCGCCCCAGAAATATAATATTTCTTAACTTGATTTGAGTTCTTAATGTATACTCAGACATTATACTTAATGGTGCAACTTCAGAAGAATTTCCAGACAAGAAAATTCATCACCACTAATTCAACGTTTCTTAGAAATCAAACCAATGCAATAATGTGAGAACAATAAGAGGTATACAGACTGGAAAAAGAAAATGTGTTTATTTGAAGATGGCATGATGATCTACATAGAAAAGAAAAGAAATGGGCAAACTATTGAAACCAGTCAGACCAGGCTGACAAGATCAGTGTACAAAAATAATGTTTCTCTACACCAGTAGCCGTCACTTTGAAAATGAAATAGTAAAAAAATTCCTTTCACGCCAAATATAAAAAGGTATAATATAATAATCTAATATTCTAAATCTACATACTTTAATAATTAAGTGAGCAGGGCACCTGGGTGGTTTAGTCAGTTGGGCATTGGTCTGGGTTTCGGCTCCTGTCCTGAACTCGAGGTTTGTGAGTTTGAGCCCCGCAAGAGGCCTCACACAGATAGTACGCATCCTGCTTGGGATTCTGTCTCTCCTTCTCTCTCTGCCCCTCCCCTACTTGTGCTCTATCTCTCAAAATAAATAAGTTAACTTAAAAAAAAAAAAAAGAAATTATTAAGTGAGCAGTAACCACTATGTTCCCTACAAAAAAAAAAAAAAAAAAAAAAAAATCACATAGCAGGGCCTGGGTGGCTCACTCAGTTGAGCTTCCGACTTTGACTCAGGTCAGGATCTCACAGCTTGTGAGTTCGAGCCCCCTGTCGGGCTCTGTGCTGATAGCTCAGAGTCTGGAGCCTGCTTCGGATTCTGTGTCACTCTCTCACTCTACCCCTCCCTCATGCTCTGTCTGTCTCTCTCTCAAAAGTAAAGAAAACATGAAAATGATTTAACGTTTTTTTTGTTTGTTTGTTTGTTTTGAGACAGGGAGAGACAGAGCATAAACAGGAGAGGGTCAGAGAGAGGGAGACACAGAATCTGAAACAGGCTCCAGGCTCTGAGCTGTCAGCCCAGAGCCCGATGCGGGGCTCAAACTCACCGACCGCGAAATCATGACCTGACCGCGAAATCATGACCTGAGCCGAAGTCAGCCGCTCAACCGACTGAGCCACCCAGGCACCCCATATGAGAACAATTTAAAAAGACCCACATAGGGGCTCCTGGGTGGCTCAGTCAGTTAAGCCTCTGACTTCGGCTCAGGTCATGATCTCACAGCTTGTGAGTTTGAGCCCCACATCGGGCTCTGTGCTGACAGCTCGCGGCCTGGAGCCTGCTTCAGATTCTGTGTCTCCCTTTCTCTCTGCCCCTCCCCTGCTCACGCTCTGTCTCTCTCTCTCCTTCAAAAATAAATAAACATTTAAATAAATAAATAAATAAATAAAAAGACCCACATAGATTAGCCATAGTAAGCATCAAAAGGTATCAATTACGGATACTGCAGATACTGGTGGCCTTTTGCAAGAGCAGTTCCCATGTACTGGTGGGAAGGGAAGTCAAATGGAAGCAGGCTGCCAGTGAATGGAAGGTGAAGAAGGAGAGAACAAGAGATGGGGTGTTACACTTTGAGAGAGGCTTGCCTGTGAGGGAGATGCAGGGTCCAGAGAATGTTTTATGGGGCTGGGTTTTGTTTTGTTTGCTTTTAGATGAGGGTGATATGGGCTGAATGGAAGGATCCAGGAGAGATAGAGTAATGAAAGATACAGAAGAAAGAGGAGAAAGGGAATACTAATGGTAAAAGTTCACTGAGGAGGCAGCAGGGGATGGGACTTTGTACAAAATGGGGTGGGGGGGGTGGGAGGGGTGAGGATTAGGGGGATTAACCTTGAATAGAAGGGGCATTTCCTTTAAGCCCTGAAGGAAAGGCGTTTAACCAGAAACTTGTCTAAGATGAGGATTTATTCAGCTGTGCATTGTTTTGTGAGTTCAGGGTCTGGAGGTGAGGGAAATGCCTTCCACTCACACCAAGGCCTCAGTTAGTTTTCTCTGTGAAGTGGGCAGTTTGGTCATCTTCTGAGAAGAAGCAAGGTGACAGTTATAAAGGGAAGATGGTGGTGAGTGTTGGGCATAGTGACTGAAGGAATCAGAGAAAAGTTCTAAATTTTAAGTTGATACTTAAATCTTTACATGGTCCACAGGTGTAATTTTCTTCTCTCTGTTTTTTAATGTTTATTTATTTTTAAGAGAGAGAGAGAAAGTGCAAGAGGGTGCCCAAGCAGGGGAGGGGCAGAGAGAGGGGGGCAGAGGATCCGAAATGGGCTCTGTGCTGACAGCAGAGAGCCCAATGTGGGGCTCAAACTCATGAACCATGAGCTCATGACCTGGGCTGAAGTCGGATGCTCAACCAACTGAGCCACTCAGGTGCCCCGCACAAGTTTAATTTTATCCCATTATGCTTAACATGTAGTAGCAGAGAAACTAGCTTTTGGGGATTACATATAAAATAGGGATAAGAGAGAGCCACGGTACCAATGGTTTCATTATGGGACCCAGGGTCCTTGGAGGGAAAGTGTTGCTAAGAGGGGCGCCTGGGTGGCGCAGTCGGTTAAGCGTCCGACTTCAGCCAGGTCACGATCTCGCGGTCCGTGAGTTCGAGCCCCGCGTCGGGCTCTGGGCTGATGGCTCAGAGCCTGGAGCCTGTTTCTGATTCTGTGTCTCCCTCTCTCTCTGCCCCTCCCCCGTTCATGCTCTGTCTTTCTCTGTCCCAAAAATAAATAAATGTTGAAAGTGTTGCTAAGAAAGTACAGGTGGACTCAGAGCAGAAGAAGACATGTAAGAATGTGAGACTGTTCTGGTGGCAAAGGACAGGTGTGGAGAGTATGGGAGCGGGACAGCTGGAGGGGTAAGAGATTGCTGCAGGTTGTGGATTACTAGACTTTAAGACTTCAGAGACGACAGTGTGGTGCAGTAAAAAGAGCACAGGCTTTGGAGAACCCATTGTGGCTTCCTTGCTATATGGTTTAGGAGAAGTTACTTAAATCTCTCCGACCCTCTTTCTTTATATGAAAAATGGGAAGGCAGGACAGTGCTACAACCAAATTGCTTGTCCCCAGAGACTGTGCAGCCTGAAAGAATGAACGACCTCTGCTGTAGGCAGCTGCAAATAAATATATTCCTAGATTTTCTTTGGGTTAAACTCCCAAAACTTCTGGAATCTTCAGTAAGCCCATTCTTGAGCTATGGGTAGTGCAAATCTAAAACAACCTTGAGTTATAGGATCATATCTGCAGTCATTTGTTGCATTTACTTATCTGCTGGAGGTAAGATTTTAGAATTTTAAGAATAACCTCACTCAAGTTACAACACAAGTGTAGACATGATCGTTAGCATTCCAGAGCTTGCCAGTGTCAGAACCAGGGGCAATGGGTTTGTTTAAGCAATCAATTGACAGTTTGTGAGTGGACGGTCACCCTCTCAACATGCCACAGAATTTATTTTATCAATGAAAGCTTCTTGTTCAACTTGTTACAATTTTGATAAAAATGATGATTTAATGATCTGCCTAAACAAATACATTTCCCCCATATCTTGATGAGACTTGGGAAGAAAGCTGGGTTTCCTAACTCATCATTAATTATTCATGATATTTATTGACTAAACCTGATACTAGAGATTACTAATACATAGTTTCAATTCATAAAAACAGTACAATCCTTAATTTTTCTTTTACCTAGTATTTTCTCCTAATCTGGCTTTGCCCAGGTCCTCCTGGGAATCACAAAACCTTGTATCAAGCCAAATAATCTTGGTAGAATTTAATCCAGTAGTTAGTATAGTTTAAACAGGGGTCTCTAGAGCTTGTAATGCCTGCTTGTGTTTCATTTTATGGTGTCTATTATATCAAGGATATCATTGACAACTGCATCCTTGCCAAACTTGTTTGATTTAAAACAATTAACTCTTTGGGGCAGAATGGTTACGTATAGTGGATTTAGTGAAAACACGAATGCTATTGAATATTACCTACTATCTAATAAATTAATAGATGTTTCTATCTAAAGGAATTCCGTGTCAAGTTATGGTTTTGTGATTTGGGTATTGATCTATTACTTTGGCTGCTTCAGAAAGCTGCTTATTTTTTTCCTAGTATTTTCTGTCCATACAGGAAATTGTATGGAAATGTGTCTGAGAAATTCTTTTGCTAGTTAACATCTCAATAATTTGAACTTACCAAATTAGTTGAAGAAGTTTCTTTACTTTTCGACTTGAAATCTTCCATGATAGAATATATTTTGTAGGGAAGTATAAAGAAAAGAAATATTTCCAATTTGGAATTTTAAGAAAATGCACTTTTTCTTGGCACTCTTCTTTTAGCACTAAAGAATACTAGTCGAGTAGCCATTTATTATAGGGAAACTTCTGTGGTAAATGAAACTGGTAATGTTGAGCTGATCCCTTTACATTTGTGCCATGGCTTACCTATTACATATCTCTATGGTATTGTGATTATTTATTTCCTCTCTGCCTCCCCTTCAGAGGATGAGCACCTTAAAGTTAGGGATAATAGATGAGGTTTTGTGGTGATGGTAGGGTTTGGAGCTGACGGCCAAAAAGAATTCTTGAAGATGCCTTTGGTGCAAAAAGGTGATTTTACTAAAGCATAGGGACAGGACCCGTGGGCAGAAAGAGCTGCCCTGGGACCCTGAAGAGAGACTGATTATATACTTGGGGGTCAGGGAGGTAAAGTCAAGAGCAAATTTCCAAAGGGATTTTCATATGCTAAAGAAGAGTGCCCCAGGATACTGGAGGCCTAGCTATTGTCAGGCTAAGACTTTTTCCCTCTAGCAAAGTGTTAGCATTAAGACAGTAAGGAGTTCCTGGAGAAATGTTTTACTCTGCCTGCCTCAAATAAGTATTTGTCGATGGGCTGCAGGTTATAAGGAAGTTTAATTTTACCTGCCATCTCCTTCTGCCTTTGTTCCCTACATCACTATGGAGGGGAGGGTGATATTAGGGCTCCAAGAAACTGAGTCTATAGGTTTCTGGAGATTGGGCTATTGATAAGATTGCCTTTTTCTTGCAATTTACTAAGATATTTGTAAATGTGTCCTGAAGAACTTGTTATCTCTATCAGTGAACCATTTGTTTTCTTTCCCTCCTTTTGTTTGTGGGCACCCAGGAGTGCCTGAGGATTATCACACATACCCCACCTGGGGGAGGGGTGTGCTAGCTTGTACTTTGCCCTCAGACTGCCTTATGCTCCCTCCTCAACAATGACCTAATCTTGTACCCCTAGAACCTAGCTCATGGGGTGCCTATCACATATAAAAAGCACTCAATATGATATGTTTGATTTACAATACATTTGATTTATGTTATCTGAAGACTGAAAGTCAAAGTTTATTTAAGCAGAAGCACATATGATTAATGGCATACATTGGTTGTACATATTGCATAGCTTTGAAATAATGATATAATCTAGAAATTTAAAAATGTTTATCTCAAATAAAAAATTTTCAAATATAAATATATTTTTGATTGCATATTACAGAAATCCAGCCCCCCACCCCCACCCCCTCCGCCGGGTGGTTCAGTCGGTTAAACATCCGACTCTTGGTTTCGGCTCAGATCATGGTCTCACAGTTCATGAGATCGAGCCCTACATGAGGCTCTGCACTGATGGTGCAGAGCCTGTTTGGGATTCTCTCTCTCTTTCCCTCTCTTTTCTGTCCCTCCCCTGCTCTCACTGTCTCAAAATAAGTAAATAAGCTTAAAAAAATTATAGAAATCCCAATGGAATGAATTTAAGCAAAAAGGGAGATGTATTGGCTCATAATGCCAAACTATGGAAAGGGCAGTAGTAGAGATGTTCTCATTGATCACTGGCTGCAAGAACTTTGGTATCATTTCTTTCTCTTCACTTCTCACCTCTGCTTCTCTCCGTGTTGGCTTTAATCTTTTAAGTTGCTCTGAACATATTTCAACCACAGCCTTAAGTAGCTCTGAGCTTATACCCTTAAGACCTCATAACCTGAGAAAAATCCAGTTAGAAAATCCCAGGAAGTGGCTCTGATAGGTCAAATTTGGGTTATGTGTCATCTTTGTGCTAATCACTGAGGTCAAGGTGGATGAGATATTATGTTTAAAACAATCTGGGTCAGGATCTCATCTCTGTGACATTGGAAGTGGAACACTGTTATTGGCAAGTCCCTCCAAAATCACAGGGTTGCAGTAGGAAAGAGACATTTCCCCAAAGTAAACAAGTACTGTTATAGCCAGACAAAACAATAAATATTCATTGCATGGCCTATGACACATATTTCTAGTTTTTCTCTATTTGTTCTGCCTTTCTTCCCTAGTAAAATAATCTCTCATAAGGGGCGCCTGGGTGGCGCAGTCGGTTGAGCGTCCGACTTCAGCCAGGTCACGATCTTGCGGTCTGGGAGTTCGAGCCACACGTCAGGCTCTGGGCTGATGGCTCAGAGCCTGGAGCCTGTTTCCGATTCTGTGTCTCCCTCTCTCTCTGCCCCTCCCCCATTCATGCTCTGTCTCTCTCTGTCCCAAAAATAAATAAACGTTGAAAAAAAATTTTTTTAAAAATAATCTCTCATTTTAACTTGGCAAATGGCCACCCAGAATAAACAATACATTTATAAGCTTTCTTTCTTTGCAGCTGAATGTGGTCATGTGACCAAGTTCTGGCCAATGGTGAAAAACGGAAATGTTGTGTGCCACTTCAAGGGAATGTTCTAAAAGGAAGGAACATATACTTCATTCCTTCTTTTTGCCTTTGAAGAACGCTGGAAAGCTCTTACTCAAGGCCTCACTCAAGGCCACTCTTGCTTCAGATCTCTCCAGATCCCTTTGCTGGCCTGTAACTAGACTCTCCCAGCTCTGCTTCCCTTCTGCTGTTTTGTCCCAAGTATGAACACAAGCCCTTGACCACATCTCCTTCTCCAACCATGTAATTTTTATGGAAGCTTCCATGTTCTTATATAACTCCATTTTCCCACCACAGTGGATTCTAGGCCTGGACACCCGACCTAAACATAATATGTCACCATCCCCTACACTGGACAGATTTCATTGCTCTGGCAATGGTCACCTGACCCAATATGGTCCAATCAGAGCCCTTCCTCCAGATTTTTAACTTAGACATGGAAAGCTGGTCTCAGGGATTCTCTGGTGGAGAGCATTGGGAGATGTGAGGCTCTGGAGTTGTTGTTACCTCTTGTGTGAAAGAAGCCAGTGTGTATTGTGTGAGAATAAAGCTCAAAAGTAGAAAGAAGTCATGATGAAGCCTGGGAGAATTCTGGAAACATTTCAGTCCTTGGTTTCAGTCAGTCCCTTCTTCTTGAGGTCACTCGTATGTACAGATTTATATCCCTCTACTACAGAAATTTGTTCTGTATATTTTTACAACTCTTGTCACATAATGTCATTCAAGCTAAATTCCTAAAAGATCAAGAATAATTTTTCTAGCTTTTGTGAAAACCAGGGAAAACAGCAGATAGATCAATGTCTTTAACTCTCTTTAGTGTTCTTCATCAAGCCATCTGTTCCTAGGTTTTATCACCTTGTACTCAAAACCCTTATCCTCTTTATTCTCTTCCTATTTAAGCTAATGTCCCCTCATAAGCCTGTGAGATCCTTTATTCCCCAGAGTGCAGAGGCAATAATCAGGGACAAGCTCCTGCCAGAAAAATTGTTACCTCAGGCATTATAACTTGACCTGGTCTCATCCTTTTCTTTTTATTTCTTTTAAAAAATTTTTCATGTTTATTTTTGAGAGAAAGAGGCAGAGAGTGAGAGGGGGAGGGGCAAAGAGAGAGGGACACACAGAATCTGAAGCAGGCTCCAGGCTCTGAGCTAACAGCACAGACACCTCAGTGGGGCTCGAACTCATGAACCATGAGATCATGACCTGAGCCAAAGTTGGATGCTTAACCGACTAAGCCACCCACATGCCCCTGCCCTGGTCTCATCCTTAACAACAAAAATGAAAATGGCTCTAATTGAAGGGTCTTAGAAAAGCTAAGCAAGGACTAGATTTAATTTGTAGAATGGAGTATTTATTCCATTGCTCAAAAAATGCTTTTGTGAGGCGCATGGCTGAGTCAGTTGAACGTCCGACTTTGTCTTGGGTCATGATCTCACCGTTCGTGGGTTCAAGCCCTGCGTCGTGCTCTCTGCTGACAGCTCAGACCCTGGATCCTGCTTCAGATTCTCTGTCTCCCTCTCTCTCTGCCCTTCCCCTGCTCACACTCTGTCTCTCTCTCTCTCTCAAAAATAAAATAAAACATTAAAAAGATTTTAAAAAGTGCTTTTGTTAATATGCTACATAGTGGCGCTCCATTGAGAGATGAATGCCTTTCATATCCCTGGCACTGGGCAGTAACTGATGTGTCAAAGTTAGGAAGGAATAGAAACTAATATAACATTGCCTGTCAACTACACTTCAATTAAAAAAAAAAAAATCTAGGAAGGAATAGTATTGCTTTCAGCTAAAGGAGTTAAATTTTGTCTTCACTCGCTAATGTGGAGGAGGAAGTAGGAAATGTTGATGTCACTTGGTCAGGTCTTCTATACCATTTAGTATTTAAAGTCAGTACTTTCTGCTTCTGCTTTTAGAACATAGACCAGGAAAGAGGAGTCTCTCTGTCTTTTCTAATTCCCCACTGCCAGCTATCATCTAATTTGTGATAAACCTTGTGCCACAACAAAGGCAAACAATAAAATCTTATTAGACGCCAGTGTTCTTAGCTGCGGCTCGTGCTGTTGCTGCTGCTACTGATGAGAATGTTCTGATCTTTCTGATAAGAGACTCCTCAAACTTTTCAGTAACAGACCATCTTGAGATGTCTCTTTTATCTTTTGGGTTCTTAAGAATACATACCATTGGACCTAAGATCATCTAGCGAGATATCATAGAGCTGAATAAAACTGAGGGTAAATGGAGAGGGACTCCTGGCTTGCCCAGCAGAGAGACTCCCATCCCTCCTTAGTGGTTTGCAGAGTCTGTTCTAGAGCACTGGCGATAAGACGTCATTGCATGGCCTGTGGTTTCTCTCTCTCTCTCCCTCTCTCTCTCTCTCCCTCTCTCTCTCTCTCTCTTTCTCTCTCTCTTTTTGTTGTTTATTTATTTTTGAGAGAGAGACAGAACGTGAGTGGGGGGAGGGGCAGAGAGAGAGGGAGACACAGAATCCGAAGCAGGCTCCAGGCTCTCAGCTGTCAGCACAGAGCTGGACTCGGGGCTTGAACTCAGGAGCTGTGAGATGTTGACCTGAGCTGAAGTCAGACACTCAATTGACTGAGCCCGCCAGCCGCCCTGACCTGTGGCGTCGCTTTATGCCCATAAGTCTACTGTCTGCATTTCCAATGAGCTTTGAGGTGATGTACTGTTGCCGGTCTGAGAACCAATGAAGTACATGCTCTGCTCATGTGAGCCCATGTGGATGCGGCTTTTCTAGACCATCCTAGTTACCAAGGACTGGAATTGTTCCCCTCAGCCAGATCGGTTGTTTTTCAGACTCAGGCATATGATTTTATAGGATTTGTCACAGGTGAAGACTGTGGACTAACCCTGACTCATCGCTTCCATTCTGAATTCTAGACTCAGTCTGGGAAGCAGGAAGAAAAGTAAAGAGAGAGGAGGGGTGGGTGGTGGGGGGTAGAGAGAGAGGCTAGATTTTTCTTCATTTTTGAGTAAGAAACTGTCGTTGCTGCAAAATGACTGTTAGATGGTGTATTTGGTGGCAAAAGAAAGTCTAGAGGAACCACTGTGTCTGTAATGATGAATTTTAAATGTCCACATTTAAATTAAAATTTAAACGTCTTTCCCTTCTGCCTCTCTTGAGGAAAGCCGAGTTTGCTGGCAATATGCATGTTTTAATAATCTTACATGTTTTTCATTAATATTGTCGACTAATTAATAGATTGATTTCATCATCTGGAAAGTATTCATTGAGCATCAGAGTCTGAATTCCACCAGGCTGGTGCCGTCATGGAGCACCAGCAGGTTGCTGCTCTTTCACTAAACCTGAAAGGTTAGTGGGCTTAGCCCATGTTTGCTCATCCCATAAAAGGGCCTCTGGGACTCAGTAAACTCCAGCGCAATGATTAAGGCAGGTATGAGGTGAAAGGGTCCACTGCTACAGAATGAAATAGACTGAGTTCCTGACCTTTGATGTCATCTTCTATTTTTGGCTCTGAATTTGACCCTTGGACTTCATGACAAGATTTTGCTTCTCTAGATTAATACTTAACCCCTGCCACATCTCCCCCAAATATAGTTTTACACTCACCCTCCGGCTTCATTCCTTGCAGCTGCTGTGAGTATATACCTTACTCAGGTCTTCCTGGCCCCTAGGACCTGAGCCCAGCCTGCCTTCCTCCCCAACCCCATTGGAAAAAAAAAATCAGACATTAAAAGCCTTAACAATACACTATTTGATACAACAAAATGGAACATATTTCCTGTTAAAGTATATAAGCCAATAGGGGAAAAAATCTGAGCCACTTAAAAAAAATGATTAGGGTTTTTTTTTTTTTTTCCTTTTGAGAGAAAGGAATATAAGAGTCAACTCATTTGCTATTGAATAAAACACCTTTTAAACTATGTACTTAAAAAGTACATTACTTTTGACTTACCAGAGGCTGGTCAATGGAAATGGGAGGAGGGAGATTGAGGCCAAGGTGAGGGGAGGAGGATGGGAGGAGCAGCCCCAGCAGAGACCAGAGCTTCACTAGACAAGGCCAACTAGAGGCCAGCATCCACATCCCTGTTTGGAAACTAGGAAATCAACAAGTGCCAGTAACTATTTTGCTACACCAAGCATTGTTAGGAAAAGTGTGATCTTTAGATACAGACCATCATTTGACAGGGGTCTACTTGGTTTTAGAGAAAATTTTCTAGGTAAGTCAGTAGCTGTAAATAAAAATCTAGGTTTGTAGTCAAAGCTTTTAATCAATAGCAGAGAAGAATATTTTGTCTTTTTAAAAAAATGTTTATTTATTTATGTTGAGAGAGAGAGGAGGAGCAGAGAGGAGGAACACTTGGGAGGAGGAGAGACAGAGAGAGACAGAGGGAAAGAGAGAATCCTAAACAGGCTTTGTGCTGTCCGTGCAGAGCCTGACATGGGGTTCAATCTCATGAACCACGAGAGATCATGACCGGAGCCGAAATCAAGAGTCAGACGCTCAACTGACTGAACCACCTAGGTGCCCTTGTCATTTTTTTTTTTTTTTATTTGAAAGTTGAATTGGTTTTATTAAGTGATTCACGAATTGGACAGCAACCCACCTAGCAAGTAGAGGGGCTCTCCATCATATTTTCCCTTAAATATATGGTTCTCTAAACCCAAGAACTTTTTATTTTAAATAGGCCCACCTCTGACATTTGTGGGGCCTGGGGCAAGAGTATAAGTAGAGACACATATATTATATATCTAAATATTTAAAAACTAACAAGTTGTTAGATAAAATTTTTTTGAGTTTATTTATTTTGAGAGAGAATGAAAGCATGAGTGAGGGAAGGGCAGAGAGAGAGAGAATCCCAAGCAGGCTTCGAGCTGTCGGTGCAGACCCTGATGCGGGGCTTGAACTTATGAACCATGAGATCACGACTGAGCTTCAATCAAGAGTTGGATGTTTGGGGCGCC
The DNA here is from genome assembly GCF_022837055.1 of Prionailurus viverrinus. Taxonomy (NCBI): domain Eukaryota; kingdom Metazoa; phylum Chordata; class Mammalia; order Carnivora; family Felidae; genus Prionailurus; species Prionailurus viverrinus. The sequence goes on from NW_025927613.1 coordinate 2,625,537, forward strand.
TGGGTGGCGCAGTCGGTTAAGCGTCCAACTTCAGCCAGGTCACGATCTCGCGGTCTGTGAGTTCGAGCCCCGCGTCAGGCTCTAGGCTGATGGCTCCGAGCCTGGAGCCTGTTTCCGATTCTGTGTCTCCCTCTCTCTCTGCCCCTCCCCCGTTCATGCTCTGTCTCTCTCTGTCCCAAAAATAAATAAACGTTGAAAAAAAAATTTAAAAAAAAAAAGTTGGATGTTTGTGGGGCGTCTGGGTGGCTCAGTCGGTTAAGCATCCGACTTCGGCTCAGGTCATGATCTCACGGTTCGTGAGTTTAAGCCCCGCATCAGGCTCTGTGCTGATGGCTCAGAGCCTGGAGCCTGTTTCCGATTCTGTGTCTCCCTCTCTCTCTGACCCTCCCCCGTTCATGCTCTGTCTCTCTCTGTCTCAAAAATAAATAAATGTTAAAAAAAAAATTTAAAGAAAAAAAAAAAGAGTTGGATGTTTGAGTGAGCCACCTAGGCGCTCTGGGGTTATGGCCAGGAATATGGCAGCGTAAGGTGAGCTGGCCCATCGCTGATAAAATTTACCCTTAGGACTCTGGACCTAGGGAAGAGGCCCTCATAGGCCCTGGAAGCTTGCTCAGAATATTGGGACTGAGAATTCCAGACTCCCAGGCACCCAGAGGGTGCTGCTCTAGAAAGGGTTCCTGGCCTCCAGATGTGTCTGTCTCCAGATTCTGTGGACATCTCAACCTATAGGAAGAGATAATGGCCAGGGGAAGGTCAGAATGATGCCTTTTCAAGTTCAGGGCTCAGAGCAGAGATGCCCCTTGTGTGGGCCTGAGTGGTATGATTTGTCACCTGGGAATCACCCTTTATAATTTCTACTCTATTACTGATACCCTGTCCTTGTCTTTTGCCTCTTTTCTTCTCTACTTTCTCCCCTTAGAACACACAGAAGTTACCTATTCTTCCGCTCAGATACTAGTTTTACAAAATAGGACACAAGAATGGTGTCTTCCATTATTTCTCTGTTTGATTCCAATTCCCTCCACTAATTATCTGGGACCTTTCTTATTAGCAAAGTTTACCCATGGGAGGCCTGTCACGGAAGAAAGAGTGTGCGTGTCAATAAGTCTTGGGCAGAGACATGGTGTTTTCTTTTTACTGAGGAGAAGGCCTTTGGAACTGTTCTCAGGGTTGATGGCAGATTCTACCCCTTGGGTAGAGGGGCGGTGGCCCCAGCAGCATTCACACAGGAAGAGGAGAATCCTGCCTGCTGGCCACAGCTGGAGGACAAGAAAATGCATGATGGACCAGGCCTCTGAGCAGACTATTTTATTTTATTTTATTTTATTTTATTTTATTTATTCATTCATTTATTTTTTAAATATTTATTTTTGAGACAGAGAGAGACAGAGCATGAGCATGGGAGGGGCAGAGAGAGAGGGAGACACAGAATGTGAAGCAGGCTCCAGACTCTGAGCTGTCAGCACAGAGCCCGACGTGGGGCTGGAATTCATGAACCTCCAGATCATGACCTGAGCCGAAGTCTGACGCTTAACTGACTGAGCCACCCAGACGCCCGTATTTTATTTTTTAAAGTTATGTATTTATTTTGAGATGGGGGGCCACCAGAGAGGGAGGGGGAGACAGTATCCCAAGTGGGCTCTGCGCTGTCAGCATAGAACCCAACTTGGGGCTTGATCTCATGAACTGTGAGATCATGACCTGAGGTGAAATCAGAGTGGGATGCTTAACTGACTGAGCTACCCAGGCGCCCCTGAGCAGACCACTTTATAATGAAAGGAAAATGAGTGGTGCCTGGGTGGCTCAGTTGGTTGAGTCTCTGACTCTGGGTTTCTGCTCAAGTCATGATCTCACAGCTTTGTGGGTCAAGCTCTGCATTAGGCTCTGTGCTGACCAGAGCCTGCTTGGGATCCTCTCTCTCTCCCTCTCTCTCCCTACCCCCACCCCCTCCCCCATGCCGTCTCTGTCTCTCTCAAAATAAACTTAAAAAAATAAAGTTTATAAAAAAATGAAAGGAAAATGAAAAATGAACGTCAATACCATCACCACATATGTATTTATTTAGTACTCATATAGTGGGCACAGAGTACCACACAGGGCCCCTGTCATACTCACAGGGTGAGAGAGTAAAAAGGGACTACACACGTTTCACCGAATTGTAACCCATGTTGGTGTGAAGGTTACAATGAGATTCAAAGGAAACTGCCTGAAACCCATTCTCCAGTAGGGTTAAGAGCCCCCTCCCCGACTCCAGGGATTCTGGGGGTAGGGGATGTCCCTTATGCTTTTCCTTGTTACTGATTGGTTCAATGGATGTATCATTTTATTATCTCTAGTGTGCTGTTGCTGTTTTATATCACATTGTCCCAAGATGCAAATCAACTTCTTTAATTTTCCCCATAAAATACTCCTCACACAGGATATTAGTGTATGTGTTAGGCTTTGCTGAAGATTTGGAGGCAATGGGGAAGTTTTAAATGTTTATTTATTTTGAGAGAGAGAGAGAGAGAGAGAGAGAGAGAGAGAGAGTGTGTGTGTAAACAGGAGAGGGGCAGAGAGAGGAAAGAGAGAATCCCAAGCAAGCTCTGCACAGAGCCCGATGCAGGGCTCAATCTTACGAACTGTGGGATCACGACCTGAGCTGAAATAAAAAATCAGACGCTTAACCGACTGAGCCACCCACTTGTCCTGGGGAAGTTTTATATTGCTGTATTACTTGGTCTTTTCTCTTCCGTTAAAGACTTCTCATTTTCCTGACCATGGGGCTTCCCTTTTATAATTTGATTTTCCTTATTGTATTATAGCCAAGGACCCACTGATGTGTCCTTCTGAATTATGGATCTTCTGTTTCAGTTCCCATCCTGAGACTCAGAAGAACTGACAGAGGCTTACAATGGCCACCTCTCCCTTATTCCAACTCTGTGAGGGGAAGGAGGCAGTGTGAGGAATGTTTCCTTTGCTATATAAATTACATCATCTCCTTTAAAAGGCAGCATCTATAGTCAGTTTGGGTTTAACATTTTTTTTAATGTTTATTTTTGAGAGAGAGAGACCTACTGAGAGAGAGGAAGACACAGAATCTGAAGCAGGATCCAGGCTCTGAGCTGGCAGCACAAAGCATGACACGGGGCTTGAACCCACGGACCGGGAGATCATGATCTGAGCCCAAGTTGGATGCTTAACCAACTGAACCACCCAGGTGCCTCAGTTTGGACTTTAAATGACAGTATTTTCTTTCTCAGTTTACACAATGGTCCTAAAGTAATGTGTAATCTCTCTAAACTCTTTTAGTCCCTCAGGGGTATTTAGGGCCAACCACATTTAAAATAATAATAATAATAATAATAATAATACTTATTACCATAAACATATTACAATACATAAGTGTAATTATAATTATATAATATTTTATTTTATATTATCAGGCACTTATAATAGTAATAATTATGACAATAATTATTATTGGCAGTAGATAAATTTTTCTTCAAGAACAGGACAATTGAAGGCTTTTGAGCAAGGGAACGATTGACCAGACCATAGTTTTTAGGTAGGGCCTGAAGGGTGGTAAGAGAAGAGAGAGATTAAAGGCAAGAGAACAGTTGTGGAGTTATTTTACAGTACTTTCGGTCAGAGGTAATGAGCTAAGACTGTGGTTGTGGAGAATAGATGTAATGATTCAACACAGAGGTATTAACAAATGGATTCAGACATTAAAAAACAAAAAACAAAAAGCACCTAGCCTAAGTTTAAGCAGGGACACTAGTGACAAGCTGAGTCTGCATGGTAATCTAACTGTAGTTTTGTTATTTGTCCAGTGGGTAGGGTATCCACCGGAATAGGCCAGAGCAACGCCAGCCCACTGGGCTGTGCTTTGGTGTTAAGTAACCATCATACCTTCTGAGTGTTAGAAGCTACTTGCTGCATAAGGGCCTGTAAACACTAATCATCTAGTGAAGGAGGGGAGGAAGAAACTAAAAATCAAAAGGAAAGTCTTGCAGGAAGCAGGAAATCAACAACAAAGTGTACTGTATGGGCAGTAATAATTGGCCCTTTCAGCTGCTTTCAGGAATGAATGTCTGTAGTCAAAGGTCACATTGTCTTTTTATAGTCTACATCACCTTCCATCTTTCTTCCTGTATAAGGTAAAGGACATGTGTCAAGCAGAGAATGATTTGGATTACTAATGTCTAGTCTTGCTCATGAAAGCTCCCTAAGGGCAATGATTGTATCTTTGCATGCCTTACACATGGCGGGGGCTTAAAAATATCAACAGAATTCCCTGAATTGTATTAATTCCCATTTTGTTGAGCTTTTGTCCCTCCTGTGGAGGATCTAGACAAGGAGGCCAGCAGTCTGGTGCTTTATTCAGTATCCTTTACTGGCAAGTAAGAGCAGAGCTCTCCTGTGGGGAGCTAGCCCACTTAGAAATTATGGCAGGGCCAGCATCCCTGATTAGTGCTTGTGACCTTTGTCTAACTGGGTCTCGTTATTCAGCCCTTCAATTTTGCCTTCCTTTCTCTTCCCATAGCCAATGCTTTCTTTTGAAATGTCCCTTGGGTCTTACACTTTTCTCTTGGGTGCTTCTATAGTACTTTACTCATTTATAGATCCCTCCTGAGTTCTTGGTCTCGTTCTACCAATTTTTTCTGCCTTTAGGGCTTCATCTCTTCCTCAACTGAGAAGGTTCCCTAACACATGAGGGTAAGTGTAACCCAAGGTAACCTAAGTCGTGGCGACACTTTTCAATTCCAGGTTTTTTTCCAGCTGAAAAAACTATCATCTGTTTACTTCTCTGTGGGGGAGTTGCTATGATCCGCAGGCTTGTTCATAGACCATAAGTAATGTGGGAACTAATGCTGATCAGCTTGGTAACCTGGAGAGTGACAGAGGGCACATCACTGAGGAAGATTCTAGTAGATGCCAATTAGATATAGTCATTCAACCACAGAGTTCTCTCAGGCAGGAATAAAAGCATATATGTATAATTTAGGAAAAAAAAATGTAGCATGCAGTACCTAAAGAGCTCAATGTGCACTGTGAATCACATAAAAAGGGGCAGTTTGGTGCAGTTTCAACATCTTCTATCCCCTGAATGCTCTGTCAGTTTCCAGTAGCCTGAATTTGGCCTGCCTCCCAGTGCTGACCTAGTCAGGGGACACAGTGACTTAGTCACTCCATTCCCCGGCCTCTCCTCATTGCCTCAGCCAATGTTTTGGCTGTCTAATTATTTGCTTTTCCTCCAAACCTGAGGGTGTGTCACCTGTGAAGTGGAGATGAAGCTGACCCACCTGGCTGGCATTCTGATCAGGTAAGGTTGCATCTGCTCTCTTCAAAGCCTCAGGAACTGGCTTCTCTTCCTTACCTACCTATTGGTAGGCCTCTGAGGGCTACACGAAGCCCATTCTTACATCCTCAGGGGATTTGTCAGGACCAGAATAGGAACACACCCAATCTTGCCAAGAGCCCTTTAGATAATGTCCTACACAGCTCTCCTGGGAACCAGCACTCGCAATAATTGAGAGCTGATAAGTCCTATTTAACAACAAAGTACCTCCAGTGATCTTTGGTGCTCAGAGGGCCTGGCAGCAGGGACTTTCTAGCAGAAAGTTCTCCTAATGCCTAACGCTAGGAACCCTTTAAAAACAGTGTCACTGAACTCTTCTCTCTGGCTATTTTATTATTCCTAGGTTTTTTCATTAATTGATTAAATAGCTGACTTACTGGTACATACCTGTGAAAACTAACAATTCAACCGAACTCTCAGATTCCAATTGGTAAAGACATTCACAGCTTGGGATTTTATAGGAAGTCTTTAAAAGGAGATTATACGGGTTGGGCCTTGAACTCTAGGGAGAACATTTATGGACCGAAGAGAGAAAGTTGAGTGGTAACATGGTTGTGTGTTCTTACTGGCTTGCACTTGATCGCACATCTCTTGTCCAATTCTGTGTTCAGTGACATCACATTAGTAGCATGAAATTGTCAGGGGCAGGAATATTTACACCATGGAAATTGGTAAATGTTCTAACTCGGGATTTTTTCCTTCTGGAAAGCTGGTCGTTAGTATTTACCAGCACACCAGTGGTGCTAAAGGATGTAGAACACGAATGTAGAGACGGAAATTAGCAAGCCACACTCTGGAGTTAGGACTAGTCTGGGGTCAGGTTGTGTAGGATCTTACAGGGCTGACAAAGGAATTTTGACTTCATCCTATAGATATTGAGGAGCTGTTGATGGGTTTTTATTAGTTGAGATGCTTTCGGTTACAAGTGATAGAAAAACTAAATTCAAAATGGCTTAAACAATAAGGAAGATCTATTATCTCATATAATAAATATTTCAAGGAAGACCACTCAGGATTGGCTAAATCAGCAGTTTGCCCAAGACCCAAATTCCTTTCATCTTTTTGCTCAGCCATCCTTAGTATGTCAGCTTGTCCCTTAACTGGAACAGCCATTCCAGATTCAACAAGATTCAGCGGCAGAAGAGAATCTTTTCTTATTTCTCTGAGTCTCTTTTTAAGATTGAGAAGGTCAAGCAGATTTCCTTGAATCTCACATTGGTCAGAACTTTATCACCTGCCTAAACCAAGCACTGACAAGGGGAATGGAACCTCATAATTGGCTTAGATCTATCAGTGTTTCCCCATCTCCTTCCCACTCAGCCTCTAGTCCTCCATTGGAGCGAATCTCCCCTTGAAGCCCATGGTTATGTACTGAAGGGTGGCTACTTGAACATAATCAGTGTTCTACAAGCCAGGAGGAAAAGGGGGGATGGAAAATATCAATGAAATATTTTAGGAAGCATAATCTAGCAATGATGCACAGATTGAGGGCCTAGGAATACAGAGACCCAGTTATACTATTATGAGTCTGGATGTGACTCTATAAAAGGAGTCTGATATATGCTCCCAAAGCAGCGGCTCTCAACTGTCCATTCATTTATTCATTCACTCAATATTTAATGAATGGCTACCATGGGTCAAGCACTGTGCTACATACTAAGATAAAATGGTGAACTTATAGAGCTTCACAATCTAATGGATGAAGCAAATATCAATAAAATAATCCACAAGTAAATGTAAATTTATAACCTGGTCAAGTGTTACAAAGGAAGCCAGGATATTTGTTTTCTCTTTTTAAAGTTGAGATAAAATTCACAGATTTTAAGTATATAATTTGATGTACATGTGTACATTGTAACAACAAGATATAGCACATTTCCATCATGCTAGAAAGTTCCTCTGTGCCCTCTTACTATTCAATACCCACACCCCACGAAGGCAACCATGGTTTGATTTCTAGTATTTCTATTATCATGGTATTATTTCTATTATTATCTATTACTTTTGCCTATCCTCAAATTTCATATAAATGGCTTCTTTTGGTCAACAAATGATTTGAGATTTATCTATGTTGTTGTGTTTACAGGGAGTTCATTTTTTTAACTTGTGTTCCATTCCTTGATCAATTTATTTGCCTCTTTTTTCTGTTGGTAGACATTTGAGATGTTTCTAGTTTGGGTCTGTTATGAATAAAGTGGTTTTGAATATTCATGTATAAGCTTTTTTGGGATATATGTTTTAATTTCCATTGGGTAAATACCCGGTAGAATTGCTGGATAATAGGGTAGAAATGTGTTTAACTTTATAAGAACCATGCACGTTAGAACTAACAAAATGAATTCAGTAAAGTTGCAAGATACAAAATCAATATACAAAAATCTGCTGCATTTCTATACACTAACAATGAACACTCAGAAAAAGAAATTAAGAAAACACTCCCATTTACAACTGCATCAAAAAGAATAAAATACTAGGAATGAACTTAAGGAGGTGAAATACCTGTACACTGAAAACTATAAGACATTGATGAGAGAAACTGAAGAAGACACAAACAGAAAGATATTCCATGCTCATGGGGTAGAAGAACTAATATTGCAAAATGTCTATACTTACCCAAAGCAATCTATAGATTCAATGCAATCCTGTCAAAACTCCAGTGGCATTTTTCACAGGAATAGAAAAACAATCCTAATATTTGTGTAGAACCACAAAAGACCCTGAAGAGAGCTAAAGCAATCTCAAGAAAGAAGAACAAGGCTAGAGGCATCACACTCCTTGACTTCAAACTATATTACAAAACTGTTGTAATCAAAACAGTAAGGTATTGGCATTAAGACAGACACATAGATCAATGGAACAGAATAGAGAGCCCAGAAAGACAACCATACATCCATGGATAATTAATATATGACAAAGGAGGCAAGAACATGGAATGGGGGCAAGGACAGTCTCTTCAATAAATGTTGGGATGGGCGCCTGGGTGGCTCAGTTAGTTGACCATCTGAGGTCACGATCTTGGGGTTGTCAGATCAAGCACCACACCAGACTCCACACTGAGTGTGGAGCCTGCTTAAGATTCTCTCTCTCTCTCTCTCTCTCTCTCTCTCTCTCTGCTCCTCTTCCCCACTTGTCTCTCTCTCTCTCTCTCTCTCTCTCTCTCAAAAAAAAAAAAAATGTTGGGAAAACTGAACAACCACATGCAAAAGGATGAAACTAGATCACTATTTTATGCCATACACAAAAATGAACTCAAAATGAATTAAAGACTAGAATTTAAGACTTGAAACCATAAAACTCCTGCAAGAAAACATAAGTAATAAGCTCCTTGACATCGGTCTTAATGATTTTTTGGATCTGACTCCAAACAAAAAAATAAACACTAAAAAGCTTCCGCATAGCAAAGGAAATCAAAATGAAAAGGCAACCTACTAAGTGGGAGAAAATATCTGCAAATCATCTATCCAATAAGGAATTAATGTCCAAGACATATGAAGAACTCCTACAACTAAATAGCCAAAAAAAAAATAATCTGATTAGTTAAGCGGGCAGAGGATTTGAACAGACATTTTTTCCAAAGAAGAAATACAGATGGCCAACAGACACATGAATAAATACTCAACATCAGTAATCAGGGAAATGCAAATCAAAATCACAATGAGCTATCCCCTCACATGTTAGAACGATTACCATCAAAAAGAAAAGATAACAAGTGTTGGCCAGGATGTGGAGAAAAGAGAACGCTTGAGCACTGTTGGTGGGAATTTGAATTTGTGGAGCCAGTATGGAAAACAGTATGGAGGTTCCTGAAAAAATTATAAATAGAACTATCATATCCAGCAATTCCATTTCTCAGTATTTATCTGAAGAAAATGAAAACACTAATTCAAAAAGATATATGAACCTTATGTTCATTGCAGCACTATTTACGACAGCCAAGACATGGAAACAACCTTAAGTGTCCAGTGATAGCTGAATGGATAAAAAAATTATGGTATATGGGATGCCCGGGTAACTCAGTGGGTTAAGCATCTGACTTCAGCTCAGGTCATGTTCTTTAGGTTTGCAAGTTCGAGCCCCGCATTGGGCTCTCTGCTGTCAGCGTGGAGCCCACTTCAGATCTTCTGTCCCCTTCTCTCTCTGTCCCTCCCCTGCTCGTGCGCTCTCTCAAAAATACATAAACATTTAAAAAATAAAAAAAACCTGTGGCATACATACATACATACATGTATATATATGCAAATCTCTGTTTTATATATATATATATATATATATATATATACATATATATATATATATTGGAACACTGTTCAGCCATAAAAAAAAGAAATGGAATCTTTCCATTTGTGACAACATAGATGGACCTTGAGGTCATTATGCTAAGTGAAATAAGTCAGACAAAGAGAAGACAAATATGATATGATTTCACTTATATGTGGAATCAAAAAAAAAAAAGAAAAGAAAACCACCACCAAAACAAAACAAAACAAAGAAAAAAGTTGAGCTCATAGATACAGAGAATAGATTGGTGGTTGCCAGAGGAGAGGGGAATGTTGGGATGGGTGAAAAGGGTGAAGGAGGTCACAAGGTACAAACTTTCAGTTAAAAAACAAGTTACAGGACTGTATATAAAGCATGGAAACTACAGTTAATAGTACCATATTGCATATTTGAAAGTTGCTAAGAGAGTAAATCTTAAAAGTTCTCATCGCAAGAAAAAACATGTAACTACGTGTGTTGATGATGTTTAGTAGACTTCATGTGATCATTTTACAACATACACAGATATTGAATCATTATATTGTTAACCGAAGCTGCTATAATGTTGTATGACAATATATCTAAAAAAAAAAAAAAAAAAAGAAAGAACTGTGGATATTTAAAAAATACTCAGTTTCATGGTTTTCAGTCCCCGAAATTCTGAGTTAGTCTGTCTGAGGTTCCTAGGCATATATTGTGCGTTGTTTTGAAACTCCACAGAATCACTGGTCTAAATTACGGTGGTGGTAGTGGAACGGAAGTTATTTTGGTTTGGTTTTCTGTTCCACCACAAAAGCATATAAATGCAAACAATTGCTGTTTTTTTTTTTTTCCTGGTGAGCTGCAAAATAGCTTTCTCTGAACATTACCCTCCCCCCCCCCCATCCATTAGCCACAGTATTGAAACAGTCTCTTCCTTTTAGTTTCTCCAGTGAAATGCAAAGCTCTATATTTTCAGTTCTTGCTTAAAGTGAAGTGAAAGCTCAGGGAACTCCTTGGAGCAGCTCTGTGAATTGCTAAGATGAGTAAATAAAAACATGCCCATAGGATGGAAGAGAACTTGGTACTAAATGGCAGATGAGGGTGTGTGGCTGGTACACTGGTAGGATTTTCTCTGCCGCTTTTACCTTCATCTTTTTCCTATTCTTTTACCTGGCAGCAAAAAATAATCTGCTGTGTTCTGGCAGCTGACAGTGACATCAGACAGTTGCTTCCGAATATTCAGCTTACTGACGGCCCAAATGGCTGCATATCACTACAGAAGAGGTGAGGACCTGACACGTGGGAATAGGAAGAGAGTCACTTAATGGCTTAGGGGCTGGCTGAGCTGGGACCAGAACCCAGGTGGCTTGGCTCCCATCCTGGCTGACCACACCGCTACCCACACAGCCTGGGCTGACCCAAAACAAGCAGCCCATTGAGCAATCGCACAAACAACAATGAGTGATGGACGGTCAGAGCAAGAAACAGGCACAGAGCAACTGCAACCCCATCACTTCCTGGCCCCTAAATTTCCAGGCAAGCCTGTAAAAAGTGTGGTTACTTAATTGAGTTTGGCCCAGCTTTCAAATTTGGAAACTTTCTGTGGTCACTGCCAAGTAAAGGCCTGCCTTGTAATGAGGGTGGAGAGTGCCTTTGAACTCCGTACCTGGTTCTAATAACGCAGTGGTAGTGGAATTAAGACTGGAAAGAAATAGTTAACAGATGAGCATAACCTCGCCCTGGGAGGACTTTGGTGAAACAAAACCGCTTTACCTTTTTGAGGCTGCTCCTTTGTGACTCTGTTCTCCTACCTCAGATTTAGCCAGCAAGGGGTGGCCGTGATCAGTGGAGTTCAGTTAGAATCAACTTAGATGACCAAGTCTCATTCTACCCTCCTCCTCAAATTTGCCACTGAACAGTAGCCAAAATTCGTAGTCCCCGAACGCTTGAAGCCCAGGCCAAATGGCTCTGCTTGCCAACTTGTACTGTTGGTCCTGGGTGTGCCTCCTGCAAGGCACTCTGACCTGCTTGGCCTTGGTATGGCCTTAGGCCCAGCCCTGAATCAACTCTAAACCCTGGGTGTCCTCAGGAGATAGAGCTGCCTGTCTGGGCAGTTTCCTGTTTCAGATGTCCATTTTCTAGTCCGGAGCTGGATAATTCCAACAGGTCTATGCTCCACCCCTCCCATTTAGAAACTGAGGACTTCAGGAAGTACTGAGGGGGAAAGTCGAGTATAATACAGTGTTTGTTTTTAAATAGGCCTAATGGGCGCAATTTAGACAATAAACATTTTGAATATGCAGATCAGGTGCCACAATGTTAGGAATCTGAATTAAAATTCAGGATTTCTTTGGTCAGATTACAGCTGGGGCTGGCCTCATTTTGTGTTTGTCATAAAGAGGTATTGATTCAATGGCTCTGCTCTCCTAATATTTAGTTATACATTCAACAAATATGGAAGGTCTGCTTCTATATTTTGAAGAACAAAGCTTATGCTCTTATAGCCATAACCTATTGTAACTCACAGAGCACACATGTGAGTTCTGTTTCATAAAACATAGTTGCATGTGTTTTACTAAAGTGTAAGAAAGATCCTTGGTGCCTGGAATTATGTCTTTAAAATTTTTTTTAATATTTATTTTTGAGAGAGAGAGAGTACAAGCAGGGAAGGCGGAGAGGGAGACACACACACACACACACACACACACACACACACACACACACACACCCTACACACACGTTTCAAAGCGGGCTCCAGGCTCTGAGCTGTCAGCACAGAGCCCCACGGCGGGTTCAAACTAACAAACAGTGAGATCACTACAAGAGCCCAAGTCGGAATGCCATGCCTAATCGACTGAGCTACCCAGGCTCCCCTGGAATTATGTCTTCTTATACATTTTTGTGTCCCCAATATCAACACAGTATCTTGCACAATTATGCTGGGATGCTGTTAAAGGGCATTATCAAGAACAGCTATACTCGACTTCTTTCCATCGGGCTAACAGTCGGAGGCGGACATGTCCACAGGGAAGGGTATGTTCACTTCACGAGTGATTTAAGGAGACTTGCAAAACTGGGTGGAGACTGGTCTGGAAGAAGTATGGTTAACTTTCCTCTGGTCAGTCCAGAATGACTGCGCCGAGTAACTAGAACTTCACTGTTCTCGTTCCAAAGTATTATCACCCCTCTCACCTTTCCAGAACTATTCGCCGCTTTCTGCTTTTTCCCCAAAGGGCTGGAGCCAACTGACTCTACCTCAAAGTCTCAAGAGCCCACCCTGCACTCCTGCAGCTCCGGTTCAAGAACTCTCCAGACCCGAGGCCTTAGGAACGCGGTCCTGGAAAACATGGGGTCACGCGCGGGGCAGGCGCCAAACTGGCCACAGCCAGGGGAGCGGCACTAAAGGCGGGGCTGCTACGGGGCGGGGCGGGGCGGGGCGGGAGGAGGCCTGGGGGCGGCTTGGGTGTCACCACCAACACGCTCCGGCCGGAAACTGGCGCTAGTTTCCGGCCGGACGGCCGAAAGCCACCGATCCCGAACCAGCTGCCGGAGCCGTAGTGGCGACGGGGTGTGGAGGAGGCAAAAAGCCACTGGGGGAGGCCAGTCCAGATCAGTGCCGTCTGGCTCCGGCTCCTGATCCTGTGCGGAGCAACAGCCGCGGTCGCAGTCTCCGCCGCCGCCTCCGCCTCCATCGTCGTCGGGGGAGGGGCCAGCCGGACCCCGGGGTCACAGCCGAGGAATGAGGAGAGGCGGCCGGGCCCCGCGCTCCGCCCCGGCCTAGGGCCTTGCCCCGGGAGCCGCGAGGGTAACGGAGCCCCCTGCCCTGTCACCTTCCCCCGTCTGCTCCCGCCCTTCCCGCCTCTTCAGGACTCCCAAACTCTGACCCTCCGATCTCCACTGTCCCCCTTCTCCTTTCCGATGATATTTCACCCGGAGCCACCGCCTCCGGTCACCCTCTCCTCGCCCTGACTGTTCCTTGCTTGGCCCCAACCTTTTCCCCAGTTACTCCTCCTTTTCACCTGCGTCCCGCGTTCCTAGCCCCCCGGCCCCGTTCCCGGCCTCCCTTCCTAAGCTGTGCTGGGCAGTGTGGACGGTCCTCCCTTGTCAGCGAGACTTTCGGGAAGGGATGGTGGAGTGTTAAGGTGGTTGGAGTGCAGGCTACCCCCATCCTACCCGCAGAGGAGGATAAAGTTCATTGTAAAAGTCTCAGTATAAAAGTACAACGAAAAGAAAACAAGCTTGTTCTTTCCTGTAGAGAGCCAACTGAGGTGCGTCCAGTAATGGAGGAAGGGAGCGAAAAGTGTGCGAGTGTGAGAGCGAGGGAGAGGGGGAGGGAGAGAAGGATCGATTGATTGATTCTAGGGCAGGCTTATGAACTTTAGAAAAAAGAAAAGTTGCTCCGAGCCGATGGAAACTTTAGAAGCTGATGATGAGTAAGCCGTGGGCTGCGTGATCTCACTCCTCTTCTCATAATTACTAGGTTAACGGTGTGGCTCCGGTCGGGATGGAATGGGATTTGTTTACTGGGCCGGCGTATTTTTAGCTTGTCGGCTCACAAGGACCAGAGCTCTGAGTGTCTCCGAGTCTTTCCGAGTCTCTTTCCCTCCCTGCCTCCCTCCCTCTCTGTCTAGGTAGTCTGTCTAACCTAGGTGGTTCCTCTGGGCACAATACAGATACAGAAATTAAGTTGAAAGAAGTGAACTGGTGAAATTGAGAGTCTCTCCACACTCTTCGGGGGGTTTCCTATTCATAAATGCAAAGGCGAGAATTAGCAGGACTTTGACTTTTATTTTTGTTATAGTTTGATAACTGTGTATACAATATGCTTTTTAGAAAAATCAGATGCTGATCATTTTTCAGTCTTTGGCTTGTCATACTTAGTATATTTATTTAAGAGGTCTTGGAGGAGGCTGGATCCTTTTGTGTTTCAGAATCTATTTCTAAGGTGGGAAAGGACAAGAAGAGGGAGTGATAAGGCTAGTCCAAAAAGGATAGCAAATCCTACATTTTAAATATTTAGAAAATTTCCTTCCTAGTGAATGAGATTGCATTCCTGGTGGGGTGAGAAGACAGCAGGGACTTCTGCTGGGTGACTTGGGAGACTCACACTTGTAATTAAACGTTTGCTGTGCGTAATTTACAAACGAATATATTATACTCTTTGTCCTCATTGTTTTTCTGAACAGTTCTTTTAAAGTTTAGTATCCAACCTGCTCTGCTAGTCTATTGATATTTTGAAGGCTGAACAGAACTGTAAAATAAATGAAATTGATGTTGCTCATCTGGCGTCTGAATACCAGTCTTGTTCTAATTTCCACTAGCTACCCGGCGTGTCTCAGAGTACCTCCCTGAGTAAGTGGCCAGTTACTATGTACTTAGTGATCACAGATGAATACAAATATTAGCTCATGCTAGGAATAATTGAGAAAGTAAATATGCTGAAAAGATCTTCCGAAACTGAAATAGATTACTTTTCGATTTTATTCCATTCTGGATTATCAGCACCTTTCTGCCGATAATTATCCATTAACATGAATAATTTAGAATTGAACAGATATCCACTTTGGGCATTAAGCATTCAAGCAGGAAGGAAAGATGGAAAGACGATAATTTCCAAACCATTACTAATTTTTTGTTGTTGTTGCCTCACTTGACTTATCCCTTTCATTTAATGCCAAAGACTCCCTTGTGGAAAAAAAAGTAAACCTTTGCCAAAGAAAGGGCTGTCTGTTGACTTGTATAAGGCAGGCTGAACAGTAATGAATGGTAATTGTTAGTTGGACTTGATAGAGTTATGTCACCAACAACTTGGAAATATTCCTGAAGATTTAGATCCTTAATCTCCGTCTTTTGGGACCCCTATTGAAAAAAGATTTAATTTGGAGGGTAACATCACATTTTTAAAAACCACACACACCCTCTTTGACTATTAATCATTGTTTTAATTTGTGAGTCGGTTGATGCCAGTATTAGTATTGTCTGGGAAATTCTATTTATGTCAATGAGATAAATTAGGGAAGATTTCTGAATCAGCAAAATTTGAAATGGAATTGGAGACTATGGATTAGAGTCCTAAAGAAGCTTGACCTGTGGAGTTCGATAGAACTTGGTTCAAATCTTGATTATGGTTTTTACTATGTGACCTTGGACAATTTACTTCTACATTCTTATTTATAAAGTATGTATGAGCATTCAGGCAAATGAAATAGTTATTCTTTATTAGAAGTATACAAAGAGAAAAGAACTTCCAGGCAGAAAGTATGTTTATATCTATTTATATCAACTTCTACATTTATTATTCTGTGGCTGGTGGGATGGGATGGGGCTGCGGATTGAAGCAGTTGAATAAACCTAGGAATAAGCAAAGGGCAGCCTAGTAGTCTACCACTATTCCCATTTTGCAGAAGGCATCGTTTGGGTTTTTGATTCAATATATGTAACTGAGTGAATTATGATGGAATAACAGTATTAAAAATAAATTTTCAGATTGTTATGGGGATACTAAGTGCCACTTGTGAAAGTTTTAGAGCTTCTCAAGCATGGCTTAAACATGCTATGGATTCTGGAAGATTCTTGTAAGGCTTCTTGTAAGGAGCACCTCCTCTTCTTACCCCAATCCCATCGAGGGAAAATCCTGAGACAGTGCTTTTGAGGTGTGCCTTCAGCAATGTCTTCCCTGTGGGAACTTAGGAGCTGTGAAATCTTCTCATCAGCCCCCAATAAATTCAGAGAATTAAATTCTGTGTAACTGGAACAAACATGCAGGGCAGTTTTATGAATGCCTGAATTCAGTAGATTTTTTAATATGATAGAAGAAAGTTTTTTGTTTTTGTTTTTGTTTTTTTTTAAATTTAAGTAAGAAATACTTGCTGAATAATGATTGAGCACTCTTGTGGAGAGAGCTGTCTCCAAACTCCAGTGATGGACTTTGGGAATATAGAAAAGATATAAAGATGGGTGTCCTTGCCCTTGGGACATGACTCTATATACCCATCACAACGGGTATATAAAAAGGGACGGCATACTGTTGTAAGCTTTAACATTTAGAACACAACATGTAAATGAAAGCAAGTTTAATGTGCTACAAATGGAGTATGTAGAGGCTAGAAAAGTTGAAGTGACAAGGTAAGATTCCGTGAGATCAATTAGGAAAGATTTCTGAATCAGCAAAATTAAAACAAATTTTTTTCTTTAATGTTTATTTCTGAAAGAGAGAGAGAGAGACAGTGTGTGAGCAGGGGAGGGGCAGAGAGAGAAGAGGACACAGAAACCAAAACAGAGAGAGAGAGAGAGAGAGACAGAGAGACAGAGAGAGAGAGAGAGAGAGAGAGAGTGTGTGTGAGCAGGGGAGGGGCAGAGAGAGAAGAGGACACAGAAACCAAAACAAGCTCCAGGCTCTGAGCTGTCAGCACAGAGCCTGATGCGGGGCTTGAACCCATGAACCAGGAGATCATGACCTGAGCCAACGTCAGACGCTTAACCGACTGACCCACCCAGGCACTCCCTGAAACAGCAAAATGTGAAATGGACTTGGAGGCTATGGATTAGAGTTATAAAGAGGAATGGCCAATGGAGTTAGATCAAACTTGGTTCAAATCTTGACTGTGTGATCTTGGACAGTTGTCCGTCCTTATCTATGAGATATATGTGAGCATTCAAGTAAATGAAATAGCTATTCTGTGTTAGGAGTAAAAGAAAATAAAAGATCTTCCAGGCAGAAAGTATAGAAGGTACAGTGTGCAGTGATGATGTGAATGACTAAGCTGTGTTTGTTGGGGGAATAAATGAGAGGGGCTGGAGAGAATGTGGGTGGTCAAGTCATGGGTAGAGCAGGCAAGAGGGTGGAGGGGACTCAGAGGCCAGACTCTGTTGGGTGTTGATGGAAGTGTCAATAGAGTCATTGTAGGTCCTTGAACAAAGGATGGATTTAGTGAGAAGTATTGAGCCTTCTAGTCCAGGAACTCAGGGACAAGGAGTCAGGCGGCCACCGGTACATTGTAACTTCAGTTTCTCTCCTGGACCATCTTGGTGTAAAGGGACCATCCAGGAGACAGGATTCCTTGTAGAAGTTTTTGTGTCCACACACCTTACTCACCATGCTGAGCTCTGCTTGTGCCTGTCTCTTATTGTACTGGCTTGTGGGTTATGGCTGGATTCTCCTAAAGAGCTTATGGTAAGGACAGTGTCATGTTTTAGGTGCATTTAACTTTCAGTTATCTCTGCTATTGTAGGGCACACTAGTATATGTAATTCAGAACTTAATATGGAAATTTCTTGGTTTGAAAATGCATTATTTTTTAAGCCAGATGTGTTTTATTTATTTATTTTTAAAATTTATTTATTTTGAGAGAGAGAGAGAGAGTGAGAATTGGAGAGGGGCAGAGAGAGAGGGAGAGAGAGAATCCTAAGCAGGCTCTGTGCTGTTAGCATGGAGCCCAATGTGGGACTTGATCCCAGGAACCATGAGATCATGACCTGAGCCGAAATCAAGAGTTGGATGCTTACCGGACTAAGTCACCCAGGCACCCCATAAACCAGATTTATTTCAATGTTATTGAGGATCATACTAATGCTGATAATGAATTGCATTCCTAAGCCTATGTTACCTGATGGTGAGGCGGGTATATTGATGGCAAAGAAGAGTCCACCTTGGTTTAAAGATTTTCCTCAGAAATCCTTTAGTTTTTTATTTTTTTTTTCCAACGTTTATTTATTTTTGGGACAGAGAGAGACAGAGCATGAACGGGCGAGGGGCAGAGAGAGAGGGAGACACAGAATCGGAAACAGGCTCCAGGCTCTGAGCCATCAGCCCAGAGCCCCACGCGGGGCTCGAACTCACGGACCGCGAGATCGTGACCTGGCTGAAGTCGGACGCTTAACCGACTGCGCCACCCAGGCGCCCCATCCTCAGAAATCCTTTAAAATGGATAGTTAAGACTGGACTGTACTGAGTATGTTAATGAAGATGAATTTCTTTTCAAAATCTGTGCAAGTCCAGTATGGCCACCTAAGCTAGTCTACCTTATGCCTGAGAGTGATTTATAGATGATGCCTATGTTGTAGCCAGAATGAGTCCTCACTCACGGTATATCTGGAGGAATCCTATTGTGTTGTGTTGCCTTGTTGAAGATGAATGAAGGTAGCTTTTTCGAAGGACTTGGGCTTTGTAGAAGCTTTTCCAGATATCAGCTCTGCTAATAATCTGTCAGGTTTTTCCTCCTGAAGTAAACTTGTTTGAAAATCTGGCCAATTAAAAAAAAAAAAGATATGGGGAGCAGTGTCCACATGTAATAAACAAAAAAATCACACGGCTGTTCTTGCAACATGCTCTTTCAGTTGACTTGCTTGCCTTCACCACTGCCTTCCCCCACCCCTGCCTTCCCCCTACCTTCTCATAGTCATTACCAAACTATGTGCTTATGATGTCATGAGCACAGGATTATTATTTACTTCTTGAGTCAGGAGTTGTAGTATTTATGAGTGGAAATCAGAGGTGGAAGTCAGGAATCTTAATTTATACAGTTTAGTTCAGGATTATTTTCAGTTGTGTTTTTTAGGATTATGTCTCATCTTTTTATTTCCTCTAAGAAATAATTTTGGATAGGGAAAATTATTAAGCTGTTATTTTTAGTGACCTGCTTTGAGTTTAGTTTTATGCTGGTTACTGCAGAGGATTAGGAAAAATGAAGATTTTGTGCCTTTGGAGAGTTTGCAATCCAGTAGGGAGTAAGGGGTATAAGGAGGAGTGAATACCTGTTGAGCCTCTATTATGCCAGACAGATGAAACAAAGAAAATGTGAAGTTATTATTTTTAAAGATTTTTTTAGTGTTTTTATTTATTTCTGAGAGACAGAGAGAGAGAGAGAGAGCGAGCAAGCAGGGGAGGGGCAGAGAGAGAGGGTGACACAGAATATGAAGCAGGCTCCAGGCTCCGAGCTGTCAGCACAGGGCCTGACATGGGGCTCGAACCCATGAACCGTGAGATCATGATCTGAGCCAAAGTCGGACACTTAACTGACTGAGCCACCCAGGCACCCCAGAAAATCTGAAATTATATTATTGATTGCATAGTACAGACCTCATACCATAGAATGTACTTGGGGAAGAGCGCTCAGGTAGTTATTAATATCACAGAGAAATTGTAACTTATTCCAGATCTTAAAGAAAATTGTGTCAGTTACAAGGGGTGAAGGTGAAGCAAATAACAACAACAAAACCATTTCATTTGGAGCTGAGAGGGATCAAGCAAAAGCCTGGACCAGGCTTAGGTGTTCTTGGGGCAGTGATGAGACTGTCCTGAGTATCAGTGAACAGTAGTGACATGAGGTGCTTAGGTTGGTTTGGAGCTGTGTTTTATAGGGGTCTTATAAGGCAGGCTTATCAGTTGAGATTTTAAAGGATAGAAAATAGTGAAGCACTATGAATTTTTGAGGAGGATACTAATATGATAGTAGGAACCAGATTGGCTGGGATGGAAGGGAGATTGGCACCCGGGGTGTGTGAGGTGATGAGACCTGAGTTAGAGTTGTAGAGGGTGCGATCAGGAGAGAAAAGGGGGAAAAAGAGATTGTGAAGGAAAAATTGAAATCCGTGAGGACTGGATGTGGCAGATGGAGAGTGATCCATCAAGTATGACCATGACATTTTTTAGCCTGGGTTCTGAGACATCGAGATAAGGAAGGTAGGAAGGTTTCCTCATTTTTGGAGCGAATTTGATGAGTTCAGCATAAGAGGTATTGGATATAAAGTGGTAATGGAACGTCCAAGTGAAAGCTCTTCTAGTTCCTAGAGATGAGCCTGAAGCTGGTGAAGCTGGTGGAGAGTGGAGGACGAGGTTAGTACAGTTGCAAGTGTGGTTTTGTGGTGCATCAGCATGGATGTAGTGGCTGTAGCCAAGAGAATGAATAAGCTCTCTGACGACGAGGGTTTAGGAAAAGAGCAAAAGGCCAGAGATAGTGGTAACGATACACTAATACACTATTCTGTAGGCTTTAGGCCATTTTTTTTTTTTTTAAATTTTTTTTTTCAACGTTTTATTTTTATTTTTGGGACAGAGAGAGACAGAGCATGAACGGGGGAGGGGCAGAGAGAGAGGGAGACACAGAATTGGAAACAGGCTCCAGGCTCCGAGCCATCAGCCCAGAGCCTGACGCGGGGCTCGAACTCACGGACCGCGAGATCGTGACCTGAGCTGAAGTCGGACGCTTAACCGACTGCGCCACCCAGGCGCCCCGGCTTTAGGCCATTTTAATGGACTTCTTCCTTGTTCTTCCTTCCCCGACTCCAACAAGCATCCTTTGAACGCCTCCTACCTTGTAAGCACTGTCTTAGGCACCGAGGAAACAGATGAGTCAGACAAGGTCTCTACCTACAAGGAGTTTATGGGTCCAGGGGGAGGAGACAGATGCATAAATATATAGATGTAATGAAGTGTGGTAGTTGCTGCAATAGAAGTATGTAGGGGGGATTCTAAGGGCCTAAAGGTCTGTTCTGCCTTGGGCATGCAGAGGTTGGAAAGTGCTTCCCAGAGGAGATGACATTTGAGCTGAGTCTTGAAAGATGAGTTAAGGGTGTACCCTATGGAAGACGGGGAGAGGTACACTCCAGGCCGAGCAAACAGCATGAACAAAAGCTTGAAGGAACGAAACAGCCAGACTTCTTCAGGTAACTTGGGACAGCTTTAGCTTGTGCTGCAGTAAATGATGAGCATTTCAGGGTTTTTAAGCATCGGGTGATAAAGTTTCATGTTCTAGAAAGATTATTTTGTCAGTGGTGTAGGGGGTGCATTGGAGAGGAACAAAGCAAAAGCCTTTTTAAATACCTTCTTTATGCTTAACAGTAACACGTTTGTTACCGAATGATCCTGTTTGTAGACTCCTAGAATCTGAGAACTACAGGAACTGTTTCTCATTCATTTTCAAAGGGAATACTTGAGATTTACTCAGGATCACAGAAGTAGTTTTGTGATAGTTTGTTCTGGAATTCAGTCTTCAGTGGCCGTAATGTGGTTGGTGGTTAATAAATGTCATTTCACCTCTCTAATTCCCTCACGTCCCATTCCAGTGTTTGTTATGTCCTGCCACACTGCATTGTGCTAGAAGACATTCAAGTCCATTGTTGTTTTTCTCAGTCCAAAGTGAACAGTGGTATTTTCCCAGGTCTGACTGAGGAAGGTCTGCCCGGAGAGTACCTGGGAGAATAGGGACTTTTGACCTGGGGCAG
This sequence comes from Prionailurus viverrinus, assembly GCF_022837055.1. Classification (NCBI taxonomy): domain Eukaryota; kingdom Metazoa; phylum Chordata; class Mammalia; order Carnivora; family Felidae; genus Prionailurus; species Prionailurus viverrinus. The sequence goes on from NW_025927613.1 coordinate 2,647,342, forward strand.
TTGGGTGCCCTGGAGTGGAATGAATTGGATGTTAGGATTATTCATCTGTAATGATTCAGATGTAGAAGAATGTCAAGGTATTTGTTTTATTGAGTGTGCAGATGTAATTTTCTCTCCTGCTAAAGTTCCCTTCAAGTTGTTTTCTTTTCAACTTAATTTTAAATTGTGCCAATGAAACTTTGGTAGAAGAAATGGGCTCTAATAAATTGGTTACCTCCAAAAACTATGTTTATCTTTATTTAAAAAACATAAGATTTGACATTATACTTGTATTCTAAATCTTCCTTTCCTGTGTTTTTAATTTCTTTGGATATATATATATATACATATATATATATATATATATATATATATATGTATATATATTAAAGTAGGCTCTAGGCCGAGTGTGGGGATTGAAGTCACAGCCCCCAGATCAAGAGTTGCACGGTCTACCACCTGAGCCAGCCAGGTGCCCCTTCATTGGGTTTTTGTGAAAGGAAATTGTTTGGGTTTAAAGTGCTAAGTGAGAGTTTGGGTTTTTTTTGTATTGTAGTCGTTTTGCTGGAGAAGAACAGGCTAGAAGGATATCTTGGAGGTCCTTAGATTCCCTTGGGGGAACTTGGGACACAAGGGGATGTGAAAGGATGGATACGTTCCATTGATAAGTCTTCCTCAAAACTTAACTGAGTTGTGATTTCTTTACTCTTTTCTGTGGGCTCTGTCTCCATCTTCTCTGGAGACGGGTCTGGGTTTGGAAACTGTCCACTTTGGCAGAGCTGCCAATTCTTAATTCTTTCTCAAGTGGGCAAGGGTACATTCTGTTTTTGTTTGTGAGTGTTTGGGGGAGGGGGAGGGAGAGAAGGCACAGAGTAACTACTCACAGTGAGTCTTCATCTGAATTCCTATGTAACTGGAAGTTTCCTTGGCTTTGTTTTGGGGAGATGACTTGGTAACACCGGCATTTATGTTGTGTGGGAGCGGCATTTATGTTGTGTGGGAGCGTGGTTGTCACTTCCCTCAGATGTCTGATTTAGGATGGCCATAAAAACTTCCTTCTTGTCCTTATCTGTCAGCCTTCGCCCCGCCCTGGTCTGAGTGCCTTTTGTGCACACTGCCGGATATTAAGCATCCCGTTCAGTTTAGAGCTGAACTGATTGAGTGTTCCCTGAAAGTTTAGGGAAACCATCTTGCTCCTGACTGTTACGTTTGGGTTAATGACTCCAGTATTCTTCCAGTCACCTGGCCCTTTCTTAATTTAAAAATTTTGAGTAATGAGATATTTTGAATATTTAGAAAAGTCCAGGGGAAAAAAACTAACACATTTTTGAGCCCATAACCGAAATTTAATGGATATTAACATTTTGTCATATTTGTCTTGGATCTCTTACTCTTTTTAAGATATAATGTTAGATGTACCTAAGGCCTCCTCTGCATCCTTTCCCCTTTTTTCTTTCTTGGGAAATGCTTACTGGCCTGATTTGCTATGTATCATTCAATTTCATGTTTTATACTTTATATTTTTAATGTATTATATATACATAAACAACATATAGCTTTGTTTTGAAATCTTGCATAAATAGAATTGAACTGTATGTATCCCTTTGCAACTTTTTCTCTCAACATTGTTTTTCATCCGTCTACACGTAGATCTAATCCATTTACTCACCTAATCTTTAAGCCTCTTTCCTCCATTGCCTTTTTTACTTGTCCTGTGAACAAATATCCTACCCATTAAAGTCCCAGTTTAAAGCATGTCTTCCATGAAAACTTTCCTGATTTTTTTTCTCCAACAGGAGAGTCCCCACTTCTGAATTCTCCTGTCATTTTATCCATACTTGTCTGGTAGTAGTTGTATATTTTTGTATTTTTGCTTATTTGTGCCCTTGGCATGCCACTTCTACTACACTGTGAGCTCCTTGACAGCAGAGAAGTGTCTTTTATCTTTGTATTTTTCCTGGGGCTTGCCACAGTAACTCATACATGGTAGGCATTTAGTAACTGTTAGTGACTAAATGATTAATGAATAAAAAAGACAATCCTTCGCGTAGGTGAATTGTTAGTTTAATTAGGAGCGTGAGAGTGGGCCCCCATGAAAAATCGAGCTTATAAAAGAAAGATTCAGCACTGAAAATTACATAAAATGCACATAATTGGGTGAGAGTAGTCAAGACTAACTTCCTGCAGGAGATGAGAGCAAACATTCCTTGAGAAATGAAATGGGAATTGATCGGTGATATCATCCAATGAGGAAACTCCTGGGAATTGATCCTGATGGCATCTGTGAGGCACTGTGCTCCTGTGGCCAGCCTCATTTCACTAGCTATCAAATTCTGCTGTTGTCATCAAGGTCTTGACACCCTCACTGGAGATGGGACACTGGCTGTTGAGAAAAAGCAGCCTCTCTGTTCACTTAATAAACACTGCTGAGAACCAGGAATTCTTTGGCATCTAAAGAAGAAAGTCTGATATACCCATTCGTATATATGCTTTCAACACTTCCCTTTTTTTATTGAAACCAGATTGAATCTCAGCAGAATATTTTGAAGCTTTTAATTCTAGAAGGTATATTCCCAATATAACATCGTTTTGGCCTCATAGAAGTTCTTCCTTCCCCCGCCGAGTAGAAATTAAATATTAAGTGGAACTGTATGAAATTGCAGTTTTTAGGTAAAAGCAGTCAAATATTGGCAGTTGTGTATGGTCAGACCTTATATATCCAGTCTTGATTTTCTCCTGGTCTGCAGAACTTTGTGGACCTTTTTGAAGTGGATAATCCCAAGTCCAGTTTTTCTTTTGTAGTTATGTTAAGCTCAAATTTTTTAACATTTATTTTTTTAAGTTTATTTATTTATTTTGAGAGTTGGGGGAAAGGGACAGAGAGAAAGAATCCCAGGCAGGCTCTGCACTGAGCCTGACAGGGCTTGATACCACGAACCTCGAGCTCATGACCTGAGCAGCAGTCCAATCGGATGCTTAACTGACTGAGCCACCCAGGTGTCCCTTAAGCTCAACTTTTTAATAACATGTTTTTCAGAACACATTTAGTATATTTTTCAGAACACATTTAGTATACTTGGGAAGGTTGTGGGTAAATGTGTGAGGGTTGTAGGCCAGAGTACACTGTGAAAAGTAAGTCCGAGATAAAAAAACTTTTGCTCTCAATAGGCAGAATTGATTGAGTTGGCTTTAATGAGCATAGTTTCTTTGAATAACTGACACCCCCTCCCCGCCCCGCCCTTCCTGCCACCTCCATGTCTTCTCTCTAGTCTTGATAAGGGAGAGCTGGTGGTGGAGAAAACCATGGAAGAGAAAAATACCTGTGGCCCTTGATTGTATTTGGAGACTTAGCAGGGAAGAGGGTATGAGCCCTGGCTCCTAGCACCAGACTCTTACTTTGTAAACTCCAAACAGTTCTTAGGTTAAGGGGGGCAGGGGTGGGGGGGTGGGGGGGGGGAGGGAGTGGTGGGGCGGAGCTCAGGAAGTGGGATGGAGAGCAAAGACACAAAGATAGGGGGAGTTAGCAGTATGGAATAGGATTGAGGAACAGGAATGGAAAAATAAGGATAGGTTAAAGAGGGTCTGTTTCCTCTTATCCTTCAAAACCCTGTTACAAGTCTTTATAAACCTTGTACCTTGACTATATCCCAATTGCCTCCAGGCCACATACCTACTTTGAAAACATCATATATAGAATTCAGCTTTGAAAGTATTGGTTTTGTGTTCAAAAATGGTTCTTTGAGAAGTCAGGGTCATTTTAAATGAGTTGGTCTACTACTGTCCTTTGAATCATTAATAAATGACATTGAAGGAAAAGAAAATCCCTCTGAGCCTTTAGTATGAGTAAGTCTTGGTCTTTACGTGAAGATAGTCTCATGTGAAGAATTGAGGAAGACAATGGTCTTTCGTTCTATCGTGCTGCTAACAAAAATATTTTGGACAGCGAGTTCTCATCTATTTTCAAAACTTACCTGCTCTTATGAATTCCTTTGTATTTGCTTACATCTTCTTTGAATTAAGAGCTCACCTGGCTGAGTGTTAGAGTACTCATTCATTTTCTGAAGTTTTCCGGACATTACTAAGAACACAATTATCTGACATGAAGAATACTTGGTCGTGTTTAGTGACTGGGGATACAGACTTCCCATACTCCTCAGAATCCTGAAAATAGAATTCGAAAGTTAGACTTAATATTTGCTGCATCCTAGTTTCTTTGGTTGCCTAAAATAAATTCCTAGCTGTTTGGCACAAGGTGACCTCTCATTTTAACATTAAATTCCTTCTCTCTCACATCATCTTTGAAGTTTTTTGTAATATGCCAGTTCATTATGGAAATTAAGATGAAAAAAATTGTCTACACAAATTTCTCTTGATGTTAGCTGCCAGGTTGAGACTGAATTCCTTTCTACTGAATACCTGCTGTGTACTGGAATTTGGACAACATGCTCTAAGGAGATGCCAAGGACGTGTTACCCCAGTAAATAAACAGATAGTAGGAGAATCAGCCCCTTGGGAATTCATGTTCTGTGTTAAATGGGAAATAGTTATATATACATAAATACGTATATAGAAAAAATGTGAAAAACAAATAACAACTGCAAAGTAGTATGTATACCATCATACAGCATTTTAGAACCTAAAGGAAATTTACATATTGTCATCATTTTCTAGGTAGGGAAATGAGGTCCAGAAACTTTGACTTGTCCAAGGTAGTAGTTACCATTAACAACAAACATTTTATTGAGTATTTGCCCAATGAGAAGTTAGGCCTCGGTATAGAAAGAGTTCAAGTCAATCAAGAAAAATAATTGTTGTGAAGACTGAATATCTGCATAGAAAGATAAATAGTAACACAAAGTCATGGGTGCTAAGTGTCAAGTGAGGAGTACTGTTATACAGAATAATATAGAAGTTTTTTTTTGTTTGTTTGTTTGTTTTGTTTTTTTTAAAGTAAGCTCTTTGCCCAGCCTGGGGCTTGAACGCACAACCCCCAGATCAAGAGTCACATGGTCTACCGACAGAGCTGGCCAGGTACTCCCTGGAATTATATAGAAGTTTAGAGTGAGTAGATAAGGGGAAATTTTACACTTAGGGTAACCTAGACCTTAGAGAAGAGAGAAAACGGTAATTTAGAGGGGAAGGCATTAGAGCAATGTGTATTTAGAAGGCATTTAAGGCATGGAACAGTGAACTGAGCCCACCTTGTCTTGAGGACAGAGCAAGTAGATGAACGAGATAAATAAAGTTGGAGAGTTAGGTAAATTGGAGAGGGCCTTAAATCTCAGGCAGGGAAATTTGGTTTGTACTTACAGTGAAAAATCCCCAAGCACAGAATTGTACGTGTAAATGAATATTTTAGGAAAATAGATTTCAGTTATGCAGTGTAAAATGGAAGAAGAGAGGCCAGGTAGAGACTGTTATAATAGTCCTGGGGAAAAGGAGTCTCTACAGGGGTGATGGTAATGGAGAGAGGGAAGAGATTCGAGTGATTTTGAAGAAAAAAAATAGACTTTGGTAACTGCTTTTATAGTAAGGGGAGATGATAGTGCATATGTTCTCAGTCTGGGTTATAGCAGTAGAGGAGCTGGGTTTGGTTGGTTTTTGATACATCTACTCTGCAAAGGGATACCTTGGTGGAAGCCTTTGGAGAGGACTGAGTCTGGCCCAGTATTCTCAGTACTGAATATGTAGTTTAAGTGACCGGTTTAAGTTTGCAGACTTCCTAAGTTAGTAGAACTTGGCTCAGAGCCCATTCTTTTCACTGTTGTTCAGTGCTCTTTCTACTATATCCTATTGCTTAAGAAGAGGTGGGTCAAGTGGTTAAAAATGAGGAGATGCCTGGGAAGTGAAATGGGAAGTCAAAGACCACATTATGATGAGGTTTAACCACAAGCCTTTTCAGTTCTGCATAGGTTTTCCTTCTCTTCAGACACTAAATGTGTACACTGTTGGGCTCATAATGCAACAGTGACCCGCATTCCTTAGAGCCATCTTCTGACATTCAATTCTTCGTAGTCAAGGAAAAAGATTCCTTCCAATTTTGGATTTAATTGTGTTGTACTCTCTGACCTCCCATTTTGAAGATGAAATGTCTTTTCCTTTGCGTGTAGATAGGATGCTCTGGTTATAGGCTGTAGGTGAGGTAGCCTCAAAGGCCCCATCAGTCTTTTTGGAGTAAAGGGAGGAGGAGAGTTTTGGACCCAAATCTTTTAAGCTTATTTACCCCTGTCAGCAATTAAGAACAATTTACTTACACAGGTCTTATTACCTAAAAAGGTCAGGAAATACTTTGAATCAATAGAGTGTTTTCGCTAATAGGAAGTTTTAGAGAACTGAATAGCCTTCTAAAAAATCCTTTATATTTGGTTTTTAAATACATAGTCTGGTATATTTAAGATGTGACTCAGTCTTGCTTCCTTTCCTTTCCTTTCCCTTCCCTTTTCCTGTTCTGCCAGGCTTTTATCTGCCTGGTAACCGATACCTGAAGACTCACAATAGCATTTTCTGGATCAGCTAACATTTATTATGTACCTACTACAAAGGTCTATTATTTATTTGTTTATTACTATTATTTTTTTAAAGTTTTTATTTACTTATTTTTGAGAGAGAAAGAGAGGGGGGAGAGAGGGGAGTGAGTGCACAAGCGGGGTAGAGGCAGAGAGAAATGGTAACAAAAGATCTGAAGCAGGCTCTGTGCACACAGCAGAGAGCCCGATGTGGGGCTCGAACTCACGAACCATGAGATCATGACCTGAACTGAAGGCAGACGCTTAAACGACTGAGCCACCCAGGCGTCCCACAAGGGTCTATTATTTAATTTCATCTGCCAAGATGAAATATTCCTGGATCTTATGACTAGGGCCCTAGTAATAAACATTTTCCAGTGCTTGGCTTCTACAGTTCTTACCCCACATATTTATTTATTTGGGGGGTGGAGGGGCAGTGAGAGGGGGAGAGAGAGAATCCCAAGTAGGCTCTGCATGGCCAGTGTGAAGCCGGATGCGACCCTAACTCACAAACTGAAAGATCATGACCTGAGCTGAAATTGAGTCGGACGCTCAACCAACTGAGCCACCCAGGCACCCCGATTCTTACCTATTTTATTTAGTCTTTGCCATGGCTCATCTGTTATAACTTCTGACCTGGCAGGGAAGTGAAGGGAAGAAAATTTTACTATTTAATAGTGAGACCCTACTGTGAGTTATGCTAAGTACTTTATATATCACCTCACTTAATACTCATAACAGTTCCGTAAGATAGATATTTTATACCTATTTACAGATTAATTCATCTAAAATACTTATTTTGTTTATATATTTATTATGGTGTTAATAAAATATTTATTAATTCAGCCAAGATATTCAGGTACTGTTTAAGGTGCTGAGGATAGCACAGTGACTATCAGATGAGGTCCCTGCTAAGGCACAGAGAAGTTAAATAACTTGCCCAAGGTGACATAGCACAAAAGTGACAGAGCTAAGCTTTACGTATAGATCTGGTGGATTCCAAAGGGAATGTATGTAACCACTATAACATGCTACCATTTACATATATTGCATGTTCTCTGTGATTACTTAAGTTATAAAGATAGGTGGGACTTCTAGTATTTCTTTGTTTAAAAAGATTCTCCACGAATCCAAGAAAGAAATCTATCTTAGTGCCAACAAGCACACCTGCCCAATGATGCTTTTCCTCTCTTCCCCTCCCCCCTTCCTACTCCCTCTCCACCCACTCATACCTGGGTATAAACTGAACAGTGCCACCTGCTTTGGAATTTGGATGTGTTTGTGTTTTTGAGGACTGGGAGAGTTTTGTTTGTTTCTTTGGCTTCCTGAATGTTCCTTGCCCACTTGCAAGTGCTTTCTTGTAACATGATGGTGAGTAATATGTTGTTAATGTTGTAATGTGGTCATACCAGTTGGAATATTTTTTTTTCTTTTTCCCCCAGTTCTCTCTGTTGAGTATGTGAGTAGGGACTCTTGGGTCAAACTTTGGCAGTTCATTCAAATAGAGAAGGCTTTCTATATTTGGAGGACTAGAAAGTAGTCTCGAGGTTGGGAAGACTATTAAAATCCAGTGTCTTCTGCCCAGGTGAAATTCAGTTTTGTTAGCATTCTAGGTTTATTCTTTAGCTAGTGTGATCCAAGAGAATACTTGTTTTAGATCATGACCATTATCACCAGGTGCCATATCTAGGCTAGATGGTTTTTGTTCTGGAGTTAGGAGCTTAAAAACAGGCACACAGGTTTTGTGGTAAGCATTACCTAGTAGGTCAGAAGCATTAAAAAATGATTAGGTCTGTGAGAGTGAGAAGCGGTGTTCCAGTTGAGTTCTAGGGATTAATTAGATAGGGTGAAGGGGGCTAGTGTTAGAAGTGGTTTTGGGGACCCAAGTCAATGATGAGTTGGGATTTACGAATATCTGTGCAGGACACATAAGGTCAGTGAGATGATTTATGTGGATGTGACTAACCTAGTGCTTGGTCCTTGATTGGTGCACAGTAAATATTTGTTAAATCTTTAAAGGTACTTGAATGGTGAGTGTTGTCAGTTTGTCTTTCTGCAGCAGCTTTCTCATCAGTAACTATTCCTTCTTTAGAAAAATATTTATTGATCCTTTAACTGTGAGTAAAACATTGGGAAAGGGATTGGGGTATTGTAGATTTATATCAGATTCTTGCTGAAACTGCGGTCTTAGCATGTACAAATTGAATCAATCAGGCCTAGCATTTAAGGGCATAATTTAAGGGGAAATTTGTGATTTTGCTTTGCTAGAGTCAATCCTATGCTTTCTTGATAGAAATAGCTTCTTGATCCTGTGATAGAGTTGAAACTGCTTGCTTTTCAATTCCAGTTAAACTGGGTTCGATTTTTCCTGTTTGAGATAGTTGCCTATGATGTTTCCTTTTATTCTCCCTATTTTTTTCAGTGAATGAAGTAATACATTTGAAAGTATTTTGTGAACTGCAAAGCTAGCAGTTGCTATCACCACCACCACTACCAATAATAATGCTAAAAATATTAATGGGATAGGACTCATTTTAACAAGGGTTGATTTCCTGGATTAATTTTGAGGAGAAAAACTCAGGACCATGGGATATTTGCTAAATGACTTATGTACTGATTCATACTATTTGTACTTTTTGTGGAAGAGAGAAGGAAAAGCAGAGACCTGTTACTCTGAAAACTTAGCATGGGGCTATGTCATCATGAAGGGTTGCCTATACTACTTAGACATACTCTATTGTGGCAAGAAAGGTAAATAGGATTTGTCATATGTTTGACTTCAGAGGCTTCTCGTACATTCTACTGAAGTATCTATCTACGTAGGAAACAATTCATCCTAGTCTGTTGGTAAGATCAACCACATTCCGTTATGGATCCTATACTGATAAAATGTCTCTGCCCAGGACAGTATGGCCTCCCAAAGTGGTAAGATTAAGGAAACAGTACCTTTGACCAAATTATCTGGCTAGTTGTTACCATCAAAAGCCTTTACAGTCAACGTCTGATGATTGTCTTTCTTGGAGAAGAACATGTGATTTTAATTCAGAAGAGCAAGTTGTTTAGTAAATTTGAAAGACCCTTACTTTACAAGTTTACATCTTTTTCTGTTTCTGGTGCCTAGAACTCAGTAAATCTTTGAATAAAGGAAGTTAGCTGATACCTATCTTGGGGTTTTCTCTGGAACCAGCCCATCAGATGAATGTCTAGGCTGTTGGCTTATTGGTTTATGCATCCCCTTCACTTAGCAGACTGCCTGGCACAGAATGGGTCCTTGCTAAGTGCTTATTGAGTGATTGAGTCAGGAGGTTAAGGTTTTCATTACGGGAGAATTGCACTGACCTGGTGCTGTTGTGCTGATGGTGGCCCTTCCAAAGAGGAGGAAGAAATGTAGCTTTCCTACAGGTCAACATGAATCAAAGTGAATGTGAGGAAAGTGATTGCTCGGATGCTTGCAGGCATTTTACTTTTTCTGACAAGGAGAAGTAATGTGTTAAAAGTTGATGCTTTATTTCTCTCTTGGTTTTTATTTTATGTTTTATTCTGTTCAAAATTAGTTATTGCTGTGATTTCATAACAGCATAAGAGTACTATGTTATAGCTTCAAACTGTCCATAGAAAAGAAAAAGAAAATCTATCTCTTTGTCAACACTTAATTTTATCCTACCTTGTTCCTACAGAATTTCAGGCCTCAGGGATGTAGTGATAGAAGAATATTTTCAAATCCAGTTTATATCTCTAGTGGTGATGAACAAAACAAAAACGATGATTTGATTTTAGCATGCCTTCCTGATTGTCTAATGTAGATGATTGCCATTAATATGGCTTGCTTAAGTGATTAAATTTCCTAATTATATATCTTTTTCTTTGGTATACATCTGTAGAAGTGAGAGATTTAGCTGGGTGGCAGGAAGAAAGGAAGTTTTCATAGATAAATCCACAAAGGGTCACATGGAAAATCGAAAGTCATCGGTATATGTAAAGTCAGGTAAAGATTACTAGTATAGGAATCAACGGATTTATAGTCCATACACAGCATTAGTTAGCTCTGTGACTTTGGGCAAGTCACTTAATCTCACTCACCTGGTTCTTATACCTTCGTCTGTAATTTGAGGGTTTGGAATGAAGTGATCTCTGATGTCCTGGTTTTAAAGTCATAATTCCAAAGTGCCAAACAAGGAAAGCAAACTGACTTTCTGCACCTCACCACCAGGCTTATTCCACATAAACCCCAAATGTGAAGGGTTAATTATGTAAAAATAGAAGTGTATAGTCTACATTCCTAAATAGACTAGAATTGTCAGATTGTATTATATGCTCATAACTAATTTTATGTGCTTAAATATAAGAGGCTTGGTTGCTTTTAAAAGAAAAATTATGGGGCGCCTGGGTGGCTCAGTCGGTTAAGCATTCGACTTTGGCTCAGGTCATGATCTCTTGGATCGTGAGATCGAGCCACGTGTCGGGCTCTGTACTGACAGCTGCGAGCCTGTAGCTGCTTTGGATTCTGTGTCCAGAGACAGATTCTCTCTCTCTGTCCCTCTTCCGCTTGAGCTCTGTCTCTGTCTCTCTCTCAAAAATAAAACATTTAAAAAAATTAAAAAAAAAATTATTACTACAAAAGGCACAACATACACAAATGAAAGAGACCCAAATAATGCTCAGGATATCTTGGGTTGGAGTTTCTGCTTCTTAATGTTTATTTATTTACTTTTGAGAGAGAAAGAAAGAGAGCATAGGTTGGGGAGGGACAGAGAGAGAGAGAGGGAGACACGGAATCCAAAGCAGGCTCCAGACTCTGAGCAGTCAGCTCAGAGCCCGATGCACAGGCCTTGAATTCACAAACTGTGAGATCATGACCTGAGCCGAAGTCGGGTGCTTCACCGACTGAGCCACCCAGGTGCCCCTGGAGTTTCTGCTTCTTAATTCCAACCCAGAAATAGAAATATGTGTGTATTGGTAGAGTTCGTGGGGAAGTGGGGAGGATGGTGGTGGCCGGTAGTGTGGATGAACGTGGGTAGTATTTAAAAAAATTTTTTTTTAATGCTTATTTATTTTTGAAAGAGAAAGAGAACACAAGCAGGGGAGAGGCAGAGAGAGAGAGGGAGACACCAGGCTCTAGGCTCTGAGCTGTCAGCATAGGGACACGGGACTCCAATCCCACCAACCATGAGTTCATGACCTGAGCCAAAAGGGGATGATTAACCAGCTGAGCCACCCAGGTGTCTCAGATAGTATTTTTAATAGCAGAATATTAAAGAATTCTTTAGTCTGTGGAGTTTACATGGCTAGACTGATTTGATTTTGCCATAATCCCCTGGAGAACTGATATGAACCCTGTATTCAAATTCAGAATACCTAGGTCCAAGCTCCTTGCTATCTGGGTATCATTTAAGCTTTGTAAGCTTCTCTGTGTGTATGTATTTTCCATCAGAGAAGAGGGGATTAAAAATCTCAAAGAGTATTTAATTTTTAAAATTTGTATTAAATGAGGCCATATTTGTGAAAGTGCTTTAAAAACAAATCACAGCAAGCTATATTCAGCCATAATATGTTTGTTCATATAGACCTTGATTATATGTGTCTGTGGGGTGAATGATGACATTTGGAACCAGTAAATAATTCACAAGCCTGTTTTAGATATAGATTAGTTCTCAGTCATCCATACACATGGACTAGCATGAATAATTTAGAACTACAAATATTTGTTGGTCATCTACTATGAGCCAAGAAATTTTTTAGGCCTGGTTAGAATGTTTGTTTTCAAAGTTTATCATTTTGAGAGAGACAGTGCATGAGGATGCATGGGGGAGGGGCAGAGAAAGAGGGAGGGAGAGATCACTCTTACACATACCAATTTGAGAAACTTCCCTAACCCATCCAGGTAAACCAGTTGTTCTTATACCTCTTCCTACCCCACTGGGCACAAATAACATGTTTAGGTTTCTTCCAGCAATCTGGAGTGCCCTGAAGGTAGGGCTGTAGCTTCACTTGTATCTCCAGAAGCCCTAGGGCGGTGCCTGGTACATGGCAGACCCAGCTTGGTAACTTTTGATTGAATGACTTACCGATAGTCAAATTGAGAGATAAGATGTATCAGGAAGTAATGTTACAGGGCAGTATTTGATAACAGCAAGTGCCAGTGAATGTTGCACATACTGGGCCTACAGGAATTCAATGAGGTCTAGGTATGGCTGGGACAGGTAGAGAACTTTAAACATAATGATAGTAATAAAAAGTATCTTCCTTTGAATGGAGTTATATAATTTTGTAAAAGATAAATTTCTTTTTTAATTGGTTGGGGCTTTTAAAAACTTAGTAGTTGTGTGCTGAAGGAAGTTAATTTATCAGAAGTTTACAAAATGAGTAAATTTCCTGCGGATAACTAATTATAGATACTCAGTAATTAAAATTTTTTTTCCTTCTGCTATTTCTCTCCTTGAATAGATGTTCTGTAATTGATGGCAAAATGACCAATACTTAGGAATCAAGAAGGGGAGAGAAGATTGTCAGCTACTAAATGTTTGTGGGTTGATCCTAGAGAAAGAATGTGTTTTATTATGATGCCAGCCTCTGTTGATTTGTAGTATTTATTTTTTCTCTCATGTCAAAAGTTTAGTAATCAGAATCTTTAAGGGCTTAAGTAGAACTTTTATTTTTTACAGACTATTCTTTTAAAAGTTGAATTTAATGAGACTCAAACCTTGAACTATCGTTGACCCTAGCTGAAAGGGAAAAGAAAAAATTCGTTGTGTGTGGTAAATAGAAATACTGGTCTGGATCTACGAAAATAAACATTATCATGATTTCTGTTTCTATTCAAGTTTCTGTTGTTGTGCCAATTTTATGACTCTCTCTGCCCTTATTTTTCTAAAGGTCACTTCCATTGTACAAGTCTTCCGAATTATTAAATTTCCCAAATAACTGTAATCCAAAGAGCCTTTTATCAGTAGCACTAAAAAGAGAAATGCGAGTTCATAAGGAGTTCTCTGTGAGCTTCTCCCTGATCTCTGTATTAGCATTTGGCTGTTAATAAATTTGTCTCTTAGAGATTCATTTCTGCTATTTGTGGGCCTGATTTAAAAAGCTAGAAACTTTTTTTTTTTAAGTAGGCTTCATGCCCAGCACAGAGCCCAGTGTGGGGCTTGAACTCACAACCCTGAGATCAAGACCTGAGCTGAGATCAAGACATGGACACTTAACTGACTGAGCCACCGAGGTGCCCCCAAAATCTAGAAACTTTTTAAAAAAGTTAAATCTTGTTCTTGTTCTGCATGTACCACTGATAGTGATAAAGCCACAGGACCAATTCTTGAGTCCTTACTGGGCTGTATCCACACAATAGCATATGGTAAACCAATACATTGTTTGGGAATGGTAAATTATATGATAGAGTTTTTTTGGGTTGAGTTTTTTCTCTTAAGTTTGATTTAGGGAGAGAAAGTGGATTTTCCTTGGGTATACACTATAGTGGTGGTAGAAAACAATCTAGAATTGTGCAGGGTGAGTAGGAGGAGATGTAAACACTTGTTTTTGTCCCCCCAAAATAGACAACATGCATGAAATTAAGAGAATATTCTAAAATCTTTGAATCTGGAATGAATAGAGTAGTAAGGGGGAAAGGTGGGGAGGAAGGACTGGTAGATTAAAGACATTAGGGTTTCAGTAAATATGTGTGAATTTGCTATTCCTGGAAATTTGGGAATAAATGAGCTATTCAGCTGTGTCTATATGTCCGGGAGAGTACAGATAGTTTTCTTTTGCCGTTATTTTTGAGGGACCGTCTGGTAGAAGGTACAACCAAAGGAGGCCCTTTGTGAGTTTTCTTTGAGGCTCAAGGAGTTGAAAGACACTGGAATGGGAATGATAGACTGGGTCCTGTGTGCGTGTGTTGACTGTGCCTTGGAAATAAATGGCTGGGAGACCGGAAGGTTTGTTAAGGAGGAGTGGTGAGAGCTTTTGGAGGAAAGATACCACGGGCTGTATTGGGTAGCAGTGGAGTGAGGCAGAGTATGTGGGGGGAGTTAGGCAGAAGAAAGGCAGCTGACCTTTTCTGAGGACTTACTGTGTGTGTTAGGCACTGCCTTAACGTATCTTCGGTTATTTAATCCTACCAAGAGGTCTGAAATGCAGATATTTTCTCTGTTTTATACATAAAGAAATGGAGACACAAAATGGTTGTATTACTTACCCATGATAACATAGCCCTTAATAGTAGACTGGGATTTGAACCTAGATCTGCCTGAATCCAGAACCATTTCTCTCTCTCAGTGTGGTGTTGAAAAGAGTTGAAATAGGGCAGGTGGACGGCACGTGTTTTTTCAGTCCTCCGCGCTGGATGGGGTGTGCTGTAGTGCCAGGTCTGGTCTTGGGGGTCATATAGGCTGGGTTCATGAAAATCCTGGTCCTGCCGCTTCTTACCTGTGTAATCTTGAGTGGATTCCCTAACCTTTGTGAGCTTTGGCAACTTCATCCATGAGGTAGGGTTAATGATACAAACAAACCCCTTCGTGTTGCTTGGATGTTAAAGTGAAATAATGTCTGAAGCTTTAATGCATGTTACTTCCTGTCACTTCTTTTTTTCCTTTTAGAGCCATCTTATCATCTCTGGGTTGTAACATAGGTCTACACAGGTCTCTTTCGTATGGAATTTGGTCATGTTCTCTTTTTTCTAAGAAGGTTATATTTTGTTTCTTTCACTTGGAATGATCCATATTAATTAAAAACAATCTGCCAACAGAGTCTTTCCTTTTTCCCTCCCACCTAATCAAGAATTGTGTGAAATTTCTAAGGCTTTTTGTCCCTCCTCTTTCTCCCTGTCTGGATTCCTTGGGACTGACATCATAGACATGGAGGAGTCTCTGACCTTTGAAAATTCTTGACAGCCTTAAGTGTTGTGGTTTTCCATTGAGTTTTGGGAGGAGTTGGAGGGGACTCAGACACAGCTGTAGTGCATCACTGGAACCGGGAGAGGATATAATGTGAGAACGTGGACGCTTTGGGGGAATGTGGCAGACGAGAAAATGTAGGGTCAGTAGTTTCTCAGACATTTTAACATAGCTCTGTTATCTATAATCGGTATTTAATTTTGGGTCATTTTTCTCTGTTACTAAGTAGTTGGGCCCTCAGACCATGCAGACAGAATGTAATATTAGTCTGAGTTAAACAGTGTTTAAGAAAGAGAAATTTGTTGCAAATAAGATCATATAACAAGCACATGTCTTTACAATGACCACTGTTTGAGATTTACCTGTTTACAACACTGATTATCTGATTATCATCCATTCTAGTGTGTGTGTGTGTGTGTGTGTGTGTGTGTGTGTGTGGTGGAAACAAATGTGTAAATAAATACAAGTACTCTGGTGTGATAAATAATATAATAGTGGTAGAGTACCAGGTGCAGCAGCAAGGAGGGAGTGGGCAACTTAAGTTGGGAAGCCAGAGAATGTTTTGAAAATAAGGTAGTACTGAGTTAGTCTTATAGAAGAGATAAGAATTCACCTGCTAGGCCATAAGTCATTCCAGGCAGAGGGGACAACATAGGCAAAGGAACTGAAATGTGAGCACATGGTGTACTTGGGGAACTACCAGCACAGAAAGGGGAATGGTGGCAGGTGAATAAGGCAGGAGGGTCAGGGAGAGCCAGATTGTGAAGGAATCTTAAGTTTTAGTCATTGAAGAAGTTAGAGCAGTGAGATATAATACATATCCACATTTTAGATTGACCAGCCTCCATAAGCAAGCAATGACTGGAGAGAGGAGGAGGGAGAAATTAGGAAGCTGTTTCCTGGAGTGCAGGTTATGAAAATCTGAGAGAGAATAAGAGTTGTAGCTTATGGAAAGTGTGGGATGGATCGGAGAAATTTTAAAGGGAAAATGAGTAGCACTTCATAATGGACTATTTGTGAGTGAGGATAAAGTAAGAGAGAAGTCCAGGGTGGCTCCCAGGCTTTTGTGATTGGATGATGGGGGGAGGGGCGATGGTACCATTTGCTAGAATAGGCTTACTGGAAGAGGAGTACTTTGGAAGGGGGAAGGACAGAGATGAGAGAATGAGATTTTTTTTTTTTTATTTAAAAAATAAATAAATTTTTTATTAAAAAAATTTTTTTTTAATCTTTATTTTTGAGAGAGAGAGAGAGAGACAGAGTATGAGCAGGGGAGGAGCAGAGAGGGAGACACAGAATCCAAAGCGGGCTCCGGGCTCTGAGCTGTCAGCACTGAGCCCGACACAGGGCTCAAACTCAGGAACTGTGAGATCATGACCTGAGCCGAAGTCGGACGCTCAACCGACTGAGCCACACAGGAGGCCTCTGAGATCATGTTTTTATGTGCTGTGTTTGAAGGGCATGTAGGAGGTGAGGTGGAGAGTTTGGGGCTGTGAATACGTTTAAGGTCATCAGCATCGAGTGCTGAGGGGCATGAATAATGTTTCTGGTGGAGGTGATATAAAATGAGATGAAGGCCAGAGGTAGAGCCTTGGGTGCACTCACCCTTGGTGCAGGCACAGGAAGAGGAGTCCTCGAAGGTGACCAAGACACAGAGCCAGAGAGGCAGGAAGAGTGACCAGCGTCAAGTGCTACAAAGAGAGAACACTTCAGATAAGCAGTAAGGGTGATTGTGATGACCTTACTGTAAGTCAGTGCCACTCACTCTCCTTCAGTAGAAGCACATTTTGGCAGGATGAGCACTGCACCTAAGGTGAGGAAGTGGCATCAGTGGATGTCGTCGCTCTTAAGGAGTTTTGCAGGATGGAGGAGAAGAGCAACCGGCAGGTGGGGACAGGGGAGGAAACACGAAGGAATCCCTCTCGCCTTGTTTAATAATTTTTTTCTGTGAAGTCAGAGGCAAGATCACATGTCAGGGGTAAGGGAGGTGATGAGGATTGGGTAGGAGAATGGTGGAGGTGTGGGTCAGTAGCCAAGAAGATGGGTTGACTTGTACCAAAGTCAAGCGGAGACAGCAGTGTTTCATTGAAAGTAATGAGACTGGATACCATTAATTTGTAGTTGGGTTGCCCTGCGTGGTTATGTGATCTCGTCTTGCTTAGGAACCTCAGATAGCAGAGAAGTTGAATGAGAGAGCCATCCATATGGGGCCAGTGAACTAGACGGACAGCAGAACTAGGCTTTTACAGGAAAATAAGTGATTGGTCTTTGGGTTCATATTCAATTAGGCAAGAAGGGACAAAGTAGCATCTATCCATTTTTCTTCATCGCCACTGCTGTCATCCTAATCCAGCTCACCATCACGTCTTTGCAATAATTTCCCAACCAGTTTCCTTAAATCCGTGTGTTCCTTCCACATTCTTCTTCTCACTACAACCAGGGAGATCTTTTGATATTTCAAATCTGATCATGCCCAGTCCCTACTTCCAACCCTTCAATGGCTTCTCGTTACTTTTAAGATAAAATCTCAATCTTTAACAGGGTCCACTAGGCCTCTCCTAATTCTCATTTTGTACCATTCTCACCTGTGTGTTTCTTCCTACCACAGAACGTTGAGCCAGGTTTCCTCTGCTTGGGGTATTCTTTCTTTCCCAGCTTGTCTCCAATTTCTACTCATTCTTTGGTCCTTAGATATAATAGCACTTCCTTGGGAAAGCTTTTTCTGACTCCCTGTAAGAGATAATACCCATTTCCTGGGCATTTCTTTATTATAATCTTCTATGAAATTTTGTGGGTTTTTTTTTCCCCTTCAGACTAGAATCTTTGTGAGGATAAAGATTGTATCTATCTAGTTCATTGTTTTGTCTCTAATCCTGACCATAGCGTACCTAACACATAGTAGGCACTCCATGATTTTTGTTGAATTAGTGAAGAAGGTGAATAAGGAATTGGATGTCTTAGTCTGAGGTGAGGATATCTTGAATTAAGAGAGCAGGTTTAGTAGTGGAGAGGGAAGGCTGGAAGCAAGATGAAGTTGTAGCCAAAGTAAGGTGTTGGAAGTTGAAAGTACAGAGGTGCAGTAATTTTAGGAGATGGCAGGGTCCAGGACTGGGGCGTTGGAGTGGAGATGGAGGTCTTTGCATTTGATGAGATTATGAAACTCTCTGGCACAAACGTTGGATGGATTGTGCAGGTGGGTGTCAAAATTGCTGAGGAAAACGGTAGGATTTAAAGTGAGAGCAGTATAAGGCAGGAGTCTAGGTCTTTAATAAATATGAGCGAGAGGCTCAGCCCTTTCTTAGAATTCAGTGGGTAAGAATCAGGGTCGTTTGGGGTTCAGTAATGCCACAGTGCCTTGGGAGGCAGTGTGGTGCAGTAGAGAGAGCGTGTGTCCAAAATATCTGGGTTCAGACTTTGGGCAACCACCTGACTTTTTAAGCCTTATATTTGTTTATTTGTAAACAACCCCTTTTTCTGTGAAGAAATGCTTTCTCTAATCCTTTTCAATGAAAATGCCATCATTCTTGGGAATAGATTTTATTGTTCCAGAGAAGAGAACAAAGGCCATTATGTGAAAGTTACAGAGGGAGGTGGGCTGGTGATTTAGTTTAGAAAAGCGTTTTCTCACAATTAGAGTTGTCCAACAATAAGATGGACATGTGGCAAAGGAATGAGTTCTCCATCAAAGCTTGTATCGATGTGGAGGCGGGCTGATTTCTCTGTCAGAGATGTGATAGAAGGGTTCCTGCATGGGGGCAGACACTGGATTACATAATCACTAGTCTTGTCCACTTGGAGGATTGGCGGGTTTTGATCCCAGTTGAGATTTGTCTATACATGATTCAGTCAACAGATGTTTGAGTGCCTCCTCTGCTTTGCGTGAAAGTTTGGAAGCCAGTGTTTTCTTTTTTTCGTTCCTGTGTGCTGAGACAGAGCCCAGGACTGTGTGTCTTAGTCTGTGTTGTGGATATTTCCCATTTGGAATTTGAGAAGCGCAAGTCCGGTGTTGCTGGTGATGTAACAAAAGCTACTGTCCTCACCTGGTGGGTGGGGTTAGGGTGGAGTCTGTGGCCACACCTGGTGGCATCAAGTACAACAATGTGCTGCCAAGAAGTTTGGTTTAGTGATTTGAATTTTTTAGCAAGTAATTCTAGATAACCGTTGGATCTCTACATTACTTTCCAAAACTAATTTTTGAAAAGAATGACCTACTATGTTGGCAAATGAGATCTGTAATGCCATGGCATGGCATTGATGGTTTTCACTGGTTTCTTAGTCACAGGAGCCTGTGTCTGGCTGGGTGGGAAATTGCCTACACGTGTGTGGCTTAATCAACTCTTGTCTCTTATTGCTGACTGCCATTTGTGTGTTTATTGTACATCTCCCACATTCTTTCAGAAAGTTATTAGAGTGGCTTTCCTAAGTTCCTTTGCATATTTTTTTTTTAAGAGAGAAAATTGAAATTCATTTTGCTGCTCTGCTCTTGGTTTAGCATTAGTCATGCTTTTAAGTTATTTGGGCTGCACCCATCTCCTGTGACCTTTGAGACAAGGACTAAAATGGTCTTGGAGAAGAAATTCTTCTCTGTATCAGGGGAGGGGGAAGCCACTCATTCATTTATGAATTCTGAAGGGATTTAACTCAAGTATAAATTGTAAGAAACTAATTATAACTTAACAGTTTGAATTTGAGGTATGTTGGGCCAAAAGTTCCTTATGCATTGGCAGCCTTTTCTCACAATTGTGATACTGAAGTGGAAGGAAATTAGACATTGATAATATGTAGACTGAAAGAGAATGTCAGGATCATGTCAGGCTGTAGTGAACTGAAGTTCATTTTTTTTAACCCTGGAAAGGATCTTAGAGGTCATCAAATGCAAGTCTAGGATATACAAGAGGCAACTGAAACCCTGTAAGTAATTTGACCAAAGCCACCCAGCTAACATACACAGGTGTAGGTCAAAATCATACGATCCGAGGGTGGTGGAAGTAGTAACAGAAAGGAGAGTTTCTGAAACTTGGGAAGATGGATTAGGACCATCTAGAAATAGAGGGATTATATGAAGCATGAAGGACCCTGGAATTTCTTATCTGCTAACTTAAGCCAAAAATTGATTGGTTTGGTGGTGGCTGGTGTGGAGGTTCACTGAGTCATTTAATCATTTACTCATCAGGCATTTACTGACTGCCTACAATATTGTAGGTGCTGTGCTAAGTGTTGGGGCTACAAATATGAATAAAACACGCCCCTGCACTCATGGATCTCTTGTACTACTGGAATCGTACAAGAGAGAATACTTTGTATTTTGCCCTCTCTCTCAAAAAATTCGGTGTCACCAAGTTAGTGACCTACTTGGCTTTATGACCCACAAATCATCGCTGTTTATTTGCCTTAATATTTCTAAGGAATGCAGAAAATCAGGATCTGATCATAACACCGAACAAGCTGTGTCCTGGGGTAAGGGGCGTTTGAAGAAAAAGTATCTGAGTCACCCTTAGACTTCAGGTTGTTTAGGAGAAGATGTTTCTGAAGAGAGTCACCCGAGTCACGTTTTACCTTTGAGAATTCTACTTTTGGCCTTCCCCAAAAAAGCAAGGGATTGGTGGGTGTGGTAGGACAGGTGTGTTACAGTTACTGTAGGAACAAGCCGTCTTCTCCAGAGAACTAAACCTGTCTACTGTGGCCAAATTTGGTTAGAGATTGTTCTTCACTTTGTTATTGCTTCCGCAGCTGGGACTGCCAACTTCAGAGGAATGTGGATTGGTGCCAGGCTATCAGGTCAGGGACATAATTTCTGCCAAAGTCAAGTCTGAAAGAGGAGATCTTTTTCAGGTGAACTTATTTGGTTCATTTGTCCTGGGTGGAGAAAGGCATGTTTCCTGGGTTCATGAAGTCAATGGACAAAAATGAACTCTGTGTACCTTTGGGATCTCTACTCTGCTTTGTGTAATAGCTTATTGTTTCATTTTGAGTAGTTTTAGCTGTCAGTTTGCTCCTTCCGTGTCCACAGCCAGGCTCAGAACACTAGTCAGCTCTAAAGTTATTCAGTGTATAGTATTCATTCAGCAAATATTTACTGAGGGCCTGTATGCCAGGCACCGTGCCAAGTGATACATGATGAGGATACATTAGTGAACAAGACACACAAGCACTCAGCTTTTAAGAAACTTAAATATTAGAGGAGGAGACTAGACAGCAATGAATTAAAATAATTTCAGGGTATAGCAAATGCCAGGAAGGAAATAAACAAGGTGGGGAGTTCTTCAGGGTGGGTAGTCTGCTGTTTCCTTCTATTAGTTTGGGTAAGCAAACTGATGGAGGGAAATGGAATACTCTAGAAAGACAGAAGAAAAGCATTGAGAGTGACATTAAGTTTTGTGATTAATTTAGTAGTTAAGAAATTAATGGGGAATTAGGAAAGTAAATGTTGCTCTTCATAATAAACTCAACTGAAATGAACGAGGCAGGATAGTTTCCCCATTTGGTTAGGAAGCTGCGGAAATTGGGCTGTGATCATCCTGTCTCAGTGTAATTTGAGCCTTATGTGTTTATTTCCTCCTCAGGTGGAGGGCTGAGTTTTGATCTATGTCCACCCTATCTCAGCTGCCTGAAAGTACTTAATGATCACATGACCCTGGACATGGATGCTGTCCTGTCGGATTTTGTCCGTTCCACAGGCGCAGAGCCTGGGCTGGCCCGAGATCTCCTGGAAGGTAAGGAGTCATGAGGGGAGAATGAGAAGAAAGTAAAAGACTATAGTGGGGGCGCCTGGGTGGTTCAGTCAGTTAAGCGTCCAACTTTGGCTCAGGTCATGATCTCGAGGTTTGTGAGTTCGAGCCCTGAGTCTCTGTGCTGACAGCTCGGAGCCTGGAGCCTGCCCTCCCCTGCTCACACACTCTCTCTCTCTCTTTCAAAAATAAACGTAAAAAAATAAAACATAAATGAATAAAAGGCTATTGTTAGGATGACTTGGAACAGTTTAAAGTGATCCGAAAGGTACTTTGTGTATGGCAGGCCTTACATTTAAGTTGCTTCTGATGACTTTGTGTATGACTCACCATAATTTTAAAATGCAAAATCCCCTTTTTACCTTGAATTTTGGGGGTGGCTTTCTCCACTGTCAATTTGTGCTATGGTAATGCAAGTGAAATTTTATATTAGTCCACTAAGAGCGTAATTCTAGATCTGTAAGGTTTCCTCTTTATAAAAATGACTTTTGGGTTTTTGTATTTGGAATCATCCGTGGTTTTGTTTCTTTTCTTCCCTAATTTGTATAGATGGTTCTTTGTAGAGTGAATTAAGTTAATGTTTTCATTTTGCTGCCTTCGTTTACTTATATCTGTATATACCCATAAATGTGAACATTCTAGACTTTAAGATCCTCAAGGCTTGGAATCATGTCAGTAGGATCCTTTGCTTAGAGTCATAATTAACAGATGTTTTTTGACGATGGAAGTATATAATGATACAAATGGGTAAGCCTGTGGAGGAAGGGGCAGGTTAGGTTGTTAGCCTTAGCAAGGTGTGACAATTTGACATTTGCTTCTACCTGTTAATTAGGAGATGGAAGGTCTGGGTTTAAACTCCAGTATGCTAATTCAGGATGACTCTGCCCTTGACTGGCATTTTCAGTTTTATCTCCTGCCACCTTATGTTTCAGCCTGTCCCCACTTGTCACCTTTCCCTGGTCACATTGTTTTTGAAGTCTGCAGTGTCTCTTCCTCCTTTGTTCTCCCCAAATTCTCCTCATCCTCCAGGATTCAGCTCAAAGGCTTCCTCTTCCTTTTGTAACATGTGTTGAATGCTGTACGCATTCAATATGTGTGAGGTACTTGAGATAAGATTATTTTATTCTTAAAGTCACTCTGCATTATAGGTTTTATTATCCCACTTTACAGTTTTAAAAACTGAGGTTCAGAGAAGTTAAGGAGGATCTGAACTCAGACAATCTGATTTCAGAGGCTGGCTCTTCACAATTATGTTACAATTAATATTGATGTAATCCGCCCCCCCCCCCCCCCCCGCTGCACTTTCGCTTACTCGCGTGTGCACACACACGCGCGCACACACACACTTCTGTGTTATGAAGGAAAAGTTGAGGGGGTAGTATGGAAGTATAAGAGAGAAACCTAATTTAGACGTAGGATACAGAAAGGCCTTTCTGAGAAAGTGACATTTGAGCTGAACCCGGAAGAGCGCGTGAGGGTAGCAAGACAAAGGGATGGACGAGAGAGTGTCGATACAGAAGCTTACGCAAGGAGCCCAAAAGGTGAAAGAGAGTTTGGCACGAGGTAGGAGGAGTGGAGCAAGAGTGGTAGGAAATGAGTAGAGAGGCAGGAAGCAGAATACGGGGGCCTTTGTAGACTGTGGTAAGAAGTTTCCATTTCATTCTGTGTTCAGTGGGAAGCTGGTGAAGCGTTGTAGTCAGGGGAGTGACATGATTGGATTTGAGCTTTGGGTGAAGGCTATAGAATGGATCGGAAGATGGCCAGAGAAGTGGTCAACCCAGTTAAGTCTGTTGCCACAGTTGAGGTGGGAGATGATAGTGGTGCTGTGGTGGCAGTAGAGAGAGAAGTGGATGGATTTAAGATAGGATTTCGAAGGGAAATCAAAGGGCCTGATCCTCATTTTTCCCCCTGCCTTTGTCTTTCTCTCTTGCTTTTTCTTTAAAAGCTAGCTTTGGTTGTAGTGTAAAGAACAGATTTGAGAGGGGAGATATTAGCAGAAGAGAGACTAGCTGAGCCCCTCCCAAAGACCAGGGGATGATCGTGAGACGTGCATGGGACAGTGACAATAGAGATGGGCAAGAAAGAACAGATTTTGAGAGATGTGTCATGAGTGCAAACATTGACTAGGTAGTGAGGGAAGAGGAGTCGGGTTTGAGTAGTGAGGAGCTGAAGACGAGGCCAGTTTCTGGCCTGGAGGGCTTGTGATGCCATTACAGATTTGGGGAATATAGAAGAAGGAGACGAAGCAAGTCTTAGGAAGGAGGATGATGAAGGGGGGCGCCTTCGGTTGGTGGCTCAGTCAGTTGAGCATCTCACTTTGGCTCAGGTCACGATCTCGCGGTTGATGAGTTCGAGCCCTGCCTCTGGCTCTGGGCTGACAGCTCAGAGCCTGGAGCTTGCTTAGGATTCTGTATCTCCTTCTCTCTCTGCCCCTCCCCTGCTCATGCTCTGTCTCAAAAATAAATAAATGCTTAAAAAATAAATTAAAAAAAAAAGGAGGAGGATGGACATTCAGTTTTGGACAAGCTGATTGTTAGGAGGATCTGATTTTAAGGAGTCTACCACAGAGTTGGAAATGCAGAGTCAGTGTTCAGTACGGTGTTCTGTGTTTCCAACTGTGTGGTAAACCTTCATTCGTTCGTTTGTTGAGTCAGGAAAAAAGTCCTCATTCTTCAACAAATATATATTGAATACCTACTATGTGCCAGGTTCTAGGTGCTTGAATAAAACAAAACTGGCCTTATATTATAGCAGGAAACACAGTCAATAAATAATAAACATGATAACCAAGTCATTGGAAAGTATGTTATAAGGTGTGAAGTGCTATGGAAAATGATAAGGGAAATGGTGAGATAGGTTGTGATTTTTACTTGGGTAGTCAAGGCAGGCCAAATTAAGAATGTGACATTTGAACAAACACCAGAAGGAGATGAGGAGTTGTCTGTGTAGAAAAAATTGAGGAAAGAACCTTCTAGGCAGTGGGGATAGTTGGTGGAAAATCTAAAGGTGGGAGCAGTCTTAGCTGTTTGTAGGAACGGCACAGAGACCAGTATGACTGACGCAGTGTGAGCAAAGGGAGTTGGTAGAAATAGTGAATGTAATGGTTCAGAAGTAAATTCATTAGGCATTAATGATTCATGCAGCTTAACTGGAGAATTATAATATCAAGACATCACAGCAACAGCAATAAATACATATATAAAGCTTTCTGTGTACCAGGGCTTTTAATTCATTTATCTTCATAACAGCCCTGCATGGAATCATCTCCATTTTCATAGTCAGGGAAATTGAAGCACAGAGAAAAACCTGGAAAAGTAGGCCAGGTCATAGAGGCGCCTGCGTGGCTCAGTCGGCTGAGCGTCCGACTTCGGCTCAGGTCATGATCTCAATGGTTTGTGGGTTCGAGCCCCATGTTGGGCTCTGTGCTGACAGCTCAGAGCCTGGAGCCTGCTTCGGATTCTTTGTCTCCTTCTCTCTCTGCCCCTCCCCTGCTCACACTGTGTCTCACTCTGTCTCCCAAAAATAAATAAATGTAAAAAAAAAAAAAAAAGTAGGCCAGGTCATAGAAAGCCTTGAATGTCCGACACAGGAGTCTAGAATTTATTCTGTAGGCAGTGGCAAGAAATTCGCGATTTTGATTGTGGAACTGAAATGATCAGAATTGTGCTTTAGGACGCCTGGGTGGCTCAGTCGTTAAGCATCTGACTTTGGCTCAGGTCATGATCTCATGGTTCATGAGTTCAAATCCCACATTGGATGAGCTCGTGCCCCACATCGGGTGAGCTCGAGCCCCGCTTCAGGTGAACATGAGCCCACTTTGGGTAAAAAAAACCCATGAGCCCCCACTTCTGGTGTGCCCTGGTTCATTCTCTCTCTCTCTCTCTCTCTCTCTCTCTCTCACTCTCTCCCCCCCCACACACACACTCACCCTTTGCTCACTTGTGCCCTCTCTCTCAACAACAAAAAAAGAACTGTGTTTTAAAAAGATTAATCTCATGGGATACTTTAGAGTGGATTGATGGGACGCTGGGTGATAGGAATTGAATTAAGTGGGTAGCAGATGGAATAGAAGAGAAAAAAGTGTGAATGATTATGTCTTAATGTGATTTATTGAGTAATACAACTGGAGAAAGCAGCAGAAAAATCTATTATGACAAATCTACCATTTAGGGTCTTTTCTTCAGTAGAGTAGTGATTCTTAAATTTAGGGGCAGTTAACAATTCCTTTTGGTAAGCTGATGACAGCTGTCAGCTCCTTCTATAGAAGAATGCACATACACAGTTTCAGATGGTCTAGGGCGTCCTAGAGCATGTCTAGGCTAAGAACTCTCTGGATCTCAGAACTAAGAGACCTGGGCTTTCGTTGTACTTGTCCCTGGTGCAAACTAGCTCATTCTTTCTTTAGGCTTCCTCTGTGTTAGCTGTCAAACAAGGTCACTAGGTCTGCGTGGGCCCTTTCAGTCCAGAGACAAAGTGTCAGTGCTCACAGAGCTGACTTAGCAAATAGACAACAAGTAAATAAATAAATTATGGTACCGCACAGTGAAGTGTTAATGAAGAAAATTAAAGCAGGGTAAGGATTGGCAGAATGATGGACACGCTCATGAGCACATGCTTGCTAGTTTTGAAAAGGTGGTTTGAGTGATCGTTCTAGGTCTTTCCTCAATCTCCCTATACTCTGAGCACCCAGTTCCCTTTTTGCTTTGTCTCCTGCCAGGAAAGAATTGGGACGTGAGTGCCGCCCTCAGTGATTTTGAACAGCTACGTCAAGTTCGTGCTGGGAACCTGCCGCCACCCTTTAGTGAAGGGAGTGGTGGCTCCAGGACCCCTGAAAAAGGGTTTTCTGATAGAGAGTCTGCCCGCCCTCCCCGGCCCACCCTACAGCGGCAGGATGACATCGTTCAAGGTACTGGGGTAACTGAGGGGGTGTTTCTGTAGATGGAGTAGAAAGGAAGAGGGGACTGCTGAATGGAGTCATCCTTTGGAAATGACCCTATTCCTCCCCTGCCAAACTGAGGTGACCTCAGTGTGTCTCGGTGCATTATGGGGATTACCCTGTATGAAGGTACCACACTGTCTCACTGCATCTTGAATATTACTCTGTAGTAAGGCCCTTTGCAGATACTGGGAGAGAACTAGAGGAAGGAGAACAATCTAGTTGTTGTGATAAGGTACATAAAGGTAAAATTCAAAGGATTATGGCCATTTACCTCTTTGGTTAATATTTGTCAGTGTCTATCAAAATTTAAAAATGCATGCGTACTCTGATTCAATTTGATTTCTAGAAATTTATCATATATGTGTATGTGCATGTGGGCGTATATATATGTCCTTTAAATAAATATATACATGCATACATAGACACATACACATATGTAGCATAAAGCTTGGAAATGAAAGCTTGAAAAAAAAGGACAAGTTAAAGCTTGAAAACAGCCTTTAATGTCCATTAAATAAATTAAAATCTTCTATGTTGTGGAGTACTCGGCAGCCATTGGAAAGAATTAAGTAGAACTTGATGTGCTGTTTTTGAAGCATCTCTAAAATCTACTGAGAGAGGTAAGATGTAGTAGAGTTATATGGTGTGTTCTTGTTAGTGTTTTTTAAAATGATTTTAAAAGCTGTATGTGCTTCTGTGTGCATAAAAAATTCTAAAAGGATCCAAAAGTTTGCTTCGGGGGAAAGGATCAGAAATTTTGAATATGAGGGAGATTTCTTTATAATACTTTGCACCTATTGATGGTATTTTGATTTTTTACCATGGGCTTATGGTACTTTTTATTTTTTTATTTTACTTATTTTTATTTTTATTTTTTGGTACTTTTTAAATACTTGAAAAAAATGGTTTAAAAAAGAACATCACTATGAAATAACTTTAGACAACTCTTGATTGACTTTGTGTGTCATCTCTGGCAAGTATTGTATTAAGAACTACTTCCCAACATAATTTTTAGCGATTTTAATAATCTTGATATAACTCAAGCCATGCAAAGGAATTGTAACATGACACTGAGCAGATTGTGATCACAGAATATCTGCTGGGGAATTGTAAGTGCCATGTAATTGAAACAAATGAAATGATTGGGGGCATTGTCTATGTTATTGTCTTTCTCTGTAGCATGTTAAGTGAGAATGACTGTACCTCTACAGTTCTGATAAATATGAGTATCGAGAAAAGTTGTAGTAAATAATGTAAGTAAATGATATTGATGGTAGATGAGAAAGTTCCCGGGTGATTTATCATTAGTTTTCTATAATGGAAATGCTTTCCTATGTTCTCCAAACAGTGAGAATTATCAGAGTGATTATTTGATTCAGTCTAGCCAAACGAAAGCCCCACTTCCCTTATTTCCTCTTTTTCCTACCAAACAGTGACCAAATTGCCAACTGAATGAGTCCCTATTATGTTGGGAAATGGAATTGAAAGAAGATAGAATCATGGGGAGAAGTTCAGGCAAATTCTCTTAAAAAGGGTAGAAAGAGGAATATATATTTGGTGCTAATATAAGTGCTTGCAAAAATACTACTTTCTATATTTCTCCATTTGTATTTGGCTTGAGAAAAAGGATTGGGAAATGTGGCAGCCAGTTAGATTCAGAGTTAGCCCCTGTGTGCTAGAAGAGGTAACCCTTGTCAAGAGGTAACTATCACCATGTGAGTGGAAAGTTCTCTGGGCTGTGTATGTTCTAAGGTAACTCCATTTCTCATTGCAGAAAAACGCCTGTCTAGGGGCATCTCCCACGCCAGCTCCAGCATTGTTTCCCTGGCCCGATCCCATGTCTCCTCCAATGGTGGGGGTGGGGGGAGCAGTGAGCACCCCCTGGAAATGCCCATCTGTGCCTTCCAGCTTCCAGATCTCACTGTGTACAACGAAGACTTCCGCAGCTTCATAGAGAGAGACCTTATTGAACAGTCCATGTTGGTTGCCTTGGAACAGGCAGGTCAGTGAGTGCTTCTTTTCCCAGGCCCTTCCCTCTGCTTTCCACCTGGAGGCAGCCACGTGGAGGGGCTGGCCTTGACCAATAGCTTCCAGTCTAAGTGTGGGATCTGACTGCAGTCAGAGTCAGGAATCAGTCAGATAAACATGCACCGAGCTAGGTGCTTCTTCTCAGGACACATATTAGACACTTTCCTCTGGAAATTTCCTGTTTGATGGAAGGGAAACCAGATATACACATGAAAGGCCCACACATGGGGAGAAAAATACAAACGAATTACAGTTGGCTCTGGAACTCCTTGTGACCAGAAAGACCCAAACTATAGATGATGTACGATGGTGATTAATTTAGAAGTTCCATTTGTTTACATGAACCTTTCCCAAAAGATTTATTTGCCTTTACAATTGTGTTTGTCTTAAATTATTGTTAAAATTAGTTAATATGATGGGTTGGGGCTGCTGGGAATTCTGGGAAAAGCTAGTCAGGTATTAAAAAACTCCCTTGGAAGAAAGACTGGGGCTAAGAAGTAGGGGCATGGGTAAGAAGCTTTCATTTTTCATTCGGTACCTGTGTGCATCTATTTATACTTTTTTAAAAAGTTAGCACGTTATCTGGCTTAGTGACATTATAGGCCAATTTTTCTTTCTGTAGACTTTTCGGTAATTCAGGAAAACTTTTAAGCATGATTCATAAAATATTGTCCTCATATGAATAATGGGTTGGCAATTGTGGATGACTGTACAGGACCGAGACTCATTTTCTTAGGTGTTTCATGTACTTTGCTTGTTGCTCATGTTTTTAAAGTCATACCACATACAAGCTGACAACGCTGACTGTCACGTATGCAGATGATACTCACATGACACTTGGACTACATGCTTTGGTTTTTCTTTTACCGATGTTGGGTTTGTGCTGAGATTCACTGGCACAATATTCCCTGGTCTCCAGAGCAGAGTGAAGGAATCAGAGCCAGACCAAGTAGCTAACACAGATTTCAACCTGTGACTTTGGCCTCCTTACCTAACGCAGAGTTGCTCAATCTTAGCACTGTTGACATTTAGGACCAGATAATTCTTTGTTGTTTGAGCTGCCTGGTACATTATATTATGTTTAACAATCTCCCTGGCATCTACCCACTAGATGCCAGTAGCATCCCCCCTACCAATTGTGACAATCAAAAATATTTCCAGATACTGCCAAATGTCCCTTGGGTATTGATGAGCTCAGTGGTCCCCGTGTAACAACTGCTGATCTAACCAATCATGCTCTCCAGCTTCTGATGGACTAGGTGTAAGTGACGAAGGTATAAAGACAAACAGAGATGATTTTATTCTGGGTAGGCTTCCTACCCAAGTTTGGGTGGAGGCAAGTTGGGAGTTGTTTGAGGGCAAGGGGGTGGGAAGGATAATCTGCTCCTCTCCTTTTCCTCCTTTTTCTGTAGGGCGTTTGAACTGGTGGGTGAGTGTGGACCCTACCTGCCAGAGGCTGCTTCCTTTGGCAACTACTGGGGATGGAAACTGCCTTCTTCATGCAGCCTCCCTAGGTGAGTCTTGAAGATGATGTTCCATACCCTCCAAAAGCAATAGAATTAAATCTCATGTGCAGGACTTGATCCGGCTAACCTTGATCTTAGACAGAAGTAATGATACAGTGCGTGTGTACATGCTCGTGTACGCGCTAGTGTGTGTGCAGATGCACATGGGCATGCGGGACGGGATGGAGGAGAGCTCTGCCCTGGATTTTCAGCCTTGTTCAGAGGACATATGGAGAAGCCAGGACTTAGCATGGGTCCCGCTCCAAGAGCTGCCCCCCAGAAGTAGTGAGCAGCAAGCATACAAGCGCTAGAGAGCTATGTGTGGATATCATTCTACTTAATGCTTCCCCTTCTGGTATATAAAAAAGATGTGTTTTCATCGGTTTCTGGGATATTTGCTTACTTTAATTGTACAACTTATTTATAATTCAATGTCTTTTGCCTTAGATCTTTAAAAAGTCTTCATTTTCCAACCATCCCTCCAGCTTTGATGCTGATGGCCATGTGCCAGACCCGCCTTATCTGCTGCTACCCTGTATTTTAGTTTGTTGGACTTACATCGGGAATAAGGGGCTTTCTATCAGGAGTTTGTAGGACGTGGTATATTCCCCCACTGTTAAGTTCTCGAAGTTCCTGAACCTCCAGAGTGGGAACATCTTTTCTTTCATGATTAAGTCGCTCTCCCCTATGTCACAGTGGGTTCTTTGAACCTGGCCTTCAGCCTGATTTCTTTCATGCTAGGGTATGTGCATCATAATTAATAAGTGGTGTGAAGTCATGGTAAAGTGTCCTACTGATATGTTTCCTTGCCACAGGCATGTGGGGTTTCCATGATCGGGACTTGATGTTGCGTAAAGCTTTGTATGCACTGATGGAGAAAGGAGCTGAGAAGGAAGCATTAAAACGGCGCTGGAGGTGGCAGCAAACACAGCAGAATAAGGAGGTGAAGGAGTTTGGGTGGGAGCACCTTACTCCCCAGAGTTAGCTACACAAAATGCTCTGTGCTTCCCATTAGGCAGTGTCTTCTGGGGTTTAATCAGTTGGCGCTCCTCTTGTAATCCTGGAAATTATAGAAAATGCAGACGATGCCATAGGGCCGATGCCTGCCTGATACAGTCACGAGAACTAGTGTGGGGAAGCCGAGACCTATAGAGGAGGTAGCTAATGTTGTGCTTCTCGTCAGGTAGGTGCTCAGGAAGCCTTCAGTAGCAGTCTTTTGCAAAATAAGATAATGACAAGTCCACAGGATTTTTGTATTGTTTTGGGTTTTTTGGCCTCTAATAAGGCTAGACCAATTTTTAAGGACTTCTATGTTTTCAATCCTTATAAAAATGTAAATGCTTAAAAATGTTGTTGGCTGTATGTACTATTTGCTTTTCATGTACTCTGTTTGAAAATCTTAAAAACATGCCTGTTAAATTGAGTTTTAATTGTACTTTTCAGGGGTTCAGCAGATGTTGAGACTGCTTTTGTATAAGAAAGTAACAATGGACTGTTTGTATTTTCTGTGTACTTTCCATCCCCATAACGGGTTGGGCAAACTATGGCCTATGGGACAAATCCCACCTACAGTTTTATAAAACAAAAAAAAGAAGAAGAAAAATTTATTGGAACACAGCCCTGCCCATTCATTTATGTGTGTTTGTTTATGTTAAGTGCTTTCCTCATGTAGACTAGAACAGCAGCAGAATAGAGTAGTTGCATATGGCTCGCAAAGCCTAAAAGATTGACCGGCAGTTATGACAGAACAATGAAAGAGTTTGTCGACCCCTCACTTTAATATAATAATGATTCTGTACATTTCCATAAAGATAACAGGTCTCCCTCTTTCCTTTTCCTCTGGTTTTCTCTGTCTTCTGTGTTTATCTCATGCTCTTGTGTGTCTTTTTTTTTTTCTTTTTTTCTTTTTTTTTTTTTTTTTTTTGCCATTTTTATGGCTGGGTGCTCTGGCCTAAATATGGGATTGTCTTTTCAGAAACTTTCCTTTTTCTTTCCATCTTCTTTCTTGTCACCTTTTATTGCTGTGTCATAACTGGCCATTGTATAGAAATAAGAGGTTTTGTTTTGTTTTGTTTTTTAGTTATTAGAATTTTATGTCCTGAAGATTAAAATATGTAGGTAGAATGTGTCATGTTTCTTTCTTAAAAACAAAGAACCGTCGTTAAAATTAGGATAGTATTAAGATCAGAGTGCTGTCTTTGATCACCCAGTCTTCCCCAGAGGATTCCTGAGGGGAAATAGAAGGGGCGAGGCCAAGTGGACGGCCCTCTTCACTACCACCGAATCCCACGCTCCCTGGTTAGCTGACACGGACCTCGTAGAGAGCTCCTTTGGCCTGAGCCAGAACCGGTCTCGAGTTGGCCTTCTTCACCACTGACTTCACTCCATACCCGAACCTTACATTTGCCTACTCCAGAGTCCAGAAAAGGCCAGACTAGAGCATTTAGCTATTAAGTAAAAGTTCGATACTGAAAATGTGGCCTAGAAAAGTGTTTTAGTTGAGACATTTAAAGTATTATACAGCATCTTGGACGTGGGAATGGAGGGAGGTGTGAGGGACTGGGGGGTAATCAGGACCAAATACCACACAAACTAAATTGGTTTTGATTTCTCAGGGCTTCTTGTTTTGTGTTGAAATTGGTGTCAACCAATTCAGTGAGGATGGGGTGCCTGACTGGCTCAGTCAGTAGAACATGTGGCTCTTGATCTCCGGGCTGTGAGTTTAGCCCCACGTCGAGTGTAGAGATTGTTTAAATAAATAGACTTAAAAAAAGAAAAAAATCAAACAAACCAGTAAGTACATTCTCAGGCTAGAAGGGTACACCATCTAGTGGCTGTGTGTATAAAAACAGGAAGCTGAAATAGGTGAGAGGAAGACGGAGAGTGACCAGAGCACCCAGTATATATTGCCTGTGCATTGTTCTTTTTATTTTTAATAGAAAACTTTGTTACAGAATTTTACAAACAGAAAATAGCTTTGTCACTTTTTTGTTATTAAGATTAAATGTGCTTATAACAGCTCTTTAATTCTAAAATTTGTTCCTCATGCCCTTCATGTTTCCAGTGTGATTCTTTCTACTCTGTCAATGTGTGTTTAAGCAGTATAAACTCATGTAAATATTAGCGTAAGCCAAATACAATTAACAACACAGACTCATCTCCCAAATTATCATGTATACTCTAAAGCCAAATGATATTTTTAAATTATTTGTATCACTTCTCCCATTCCTTTGCTAAAAATTATAGTTTCATTCAGCATGCATTTCTCGATTACTGATCACATTCATAGGCACTAGCATGTTGCCTAAAATGTGCTCCTGGCCCGTAAGAGTAGTAGTAGGAGACCGACATGTAAATACATAATTGCACCAAGGTAACAGGTTATGGTTTCTGTGATGAAGTCTATATAGCAGTTGTGGAGGGAGACCACAAAGGCAGGAGTGGATCTACCCGGGAGATTTAGGAAAGGCTACAGAGAAGAAAATACTTGAATTCTGTCCTGACAGTGGAGAAACTGTTCACCAGGTGGCAGGGAGTAGGCTGCTCCAGACAGAAGGAACAAGCGAGACGAAGGCTCAAGCACAAAGTAACACAGTGCATTCAAGGAATTACAGATAATTAAATGATGCCTTCGAGAGGTGGGTAGGGGCCAGGAAGTGGACTTTGTATGCTATGCTTATGGAGTTTGAGCTATATCTCGTAGGTAACGATGGTTCTGAAAAGAATTTGTGACAGGACGCAAACATCAGATTTTAATTTTGGAAAAATCTTCCTGTTAGCATTGTAGGAGGTGGATGAGAAGAATGCAGACTAGAGTAGTGATAACATTTAAGGGTGCATCACAGTAGTTCATGCTTTATAATTGTTGACTAAGGAATCCAGGTGTGGAGTGGGTACAAGGAGGGGAGTCTTTGGTACCCTCCCTGGTTTCTAGCTTGGGTGTTTGGCTGTTACTCTGTGCTCTTCACTAAGGCAGGAATACAGGAGGAAGAGTGTGGTGTTGGAAGAGGTAGGAGTTCAGTTTTGACTCCATAGAGTTTGAGATAGTCATGGGCAGGTAGCCATCTTCAGTAGGCAGCTGGATATGAATATAGAAATTAAGACGAAGTCTGGACTGGAGGGGACATTTTAGAGTCCTGAGCATATAGATGGCAGTAGATGAGATTATGGCAGTAGAAGAAATCACCCAGAAGGGAGCAAGGCTGCTGATATTGTTGACACAACACCAATAGTGCTAGGGTGGACAGAGTTGAGAGAGACAGGAGAAAGTAGTATTGTGGAAGCTAAAGGAAAAGGAAGTTTAACAAGGAGTTGAAATCTGTGTGAAGGCTGAGAAAGATGAGAACCAAAGAATCCACTGAATTTGGGAATTAGAAGGTCATTATCCTTTGCCAGAGTTGGTTAGGTGAAGTCATGTAAATGGGGTAAGGGGTGTAGGCTGAGGAAAGAAACAGAAGCTAGACCACAATGGGCTGGAAAAGAGTGGAAGAAGAAGAAGTGTGAGAGAGAGCCGAAACTTCTGTGGATCTTGACTAGGAAAGGGAGAAGAGTTGTGACTTTGTAGTACAAGGCCAAGAGAATAGGCAGTGGGACAGTGTGAGTTGAACAGCTACTGCCTTGAGAACCTAGCCTCTAATTGCTTCATCTCTCCTGCCTGTCTTTCACACAGTCAGGGCTGGTTTACACAGAGGATGAGTGGCAGAAGGAATGGAATGAGCTGATCAAGCTTGCCTCGAGTGAACCCCGCATGCATCTAGGTACCAACGGAGCCAACTGTGGTGGGTAAGTATGGCTAAGTGGGGGAGTAGAAAATAATCTTTACTGAGTCCTCAGTGTCCAAAGAACTTGAGGCTAAGAGGATTGTTAGAAGGAAAGAGAGGGGCCATTGCAAGGACAAAGAAGGGTGTAACAGCATGGTATGTTCTAGGAACTACAAGCAGTTTGGCGTTGCCAGAATACAGAGTATGTAGTATAGAGTGATAGACTAGGCTGGGTAACCACAGTTTCGTGTGCTATGCTGAGGTTTCTGTTGTGCCATGTTAAGGAATTAAAACCATATCCTATCCAGATGTTGAGAAACTTCAGGACAGACAACTCTCTTTCCTCAATAAATACATTGCAAGGAAAATAGAAAGGGAAAGGG
Source organism: Prionailurus viverrinus (assembly GCF_022837055.1). Taxonomy (NCBI): domain Eukaryota; kingdom Metazoa; phylum Chordata; class Mammalia; order Carnivora; family Felidae; genus Prionailurus; species Prionailurus viverrinus. Next base: position 2,683,055 of record NW_025927613.1, read on the forward strand.
AACCTAAGTTTAAAGACACTTAGACAAATCAACTAGTGGGAACCTATGGACATTTATGACAGTTGGGGAAATGTAAACAATGTCTACATGTTTGATTATTGTTAAAATTTTGAAATGTGATATTTATGGTTATGTGGTTTTTAAATGTCTTTTTTTTTTAGAGATAGAAACTGGAAATTTTATGGATGAAATGATATGTCTAGGATTTGATTCAAAATAATCTGGTGGGGTGGGGGTGTGGGTGGGAGTTAACAGGGAAATAGATCAAGGTCTAGGTGAACACAACCTTGACCATGTGTTTTATAATTGTTGAAGCTGGGTGATGGACACATGAAAGTCTAGGTGTAATATTCTTTCTAGTTGTGAATGTTTAAAATTTTGAAATTTTCTGAAACACAAAGTTAAAAATGATAACCTAGCCAAACTTTATTGTGCATAAGAATAATCTGGGAGACTTGTTAAAATGTAGATTTGGGAGGGGCGCCTGGGTGGGTGACTCAGTCGGTTAATCATCCAACTTTGGCTCAGGTCATGATCTCACGGTTTGTGGGTTCGAGCCCTGCGTCGGGCTCTGTGCTGACAGCTCAGAGCCTGGAACCTGCTTCAGATTCTGTGTCTTCCCCTCCCTCTGCCCCTCCTCTGCTCATGCTGTGTCTCTCTCTGTCTCTCAATAATAAATAAACGTTAAAAAAAATTTTTTAATGCAGATTTGGGGACCTTCACTCTAAGGAAGTCCAGTTGAGTTGGACTGAGCTCAGGCCCAGAAATCTGCATCTGTCCGAAGCACCCAGTGTTGAATAACATTGCTTCAGGGGGCAGGAAGCTACTGTATTGTGCGCATGCGAGTGACAGGAGCCAAAGTCGTGTATTTGAACATACTGCCAGCAGAGTGGGTGGAGAAGTGGAGGGCAGTGAGACTGGGTACAGTTGTGGGAATCCAGGAGAGAGGGCCATGGGTGTGACTCAGCAGTGGACTGCAGACAGGCCAGAGGAGGTAGATACAAGAGACACGGAAGAGATGGAATTGGTCAAGCCAGGTGATTAACTGAAGATTAAAGGGTAAATATTTCCCAGATTTCTGATTAGGCTACTAGTAGATGGTGAAGTGAGATACTGTTCTTTACGGAATGGACCTTGGAAGAGGAATTTTTGTTTCTTTTGTTTGTGTAGAACATGATGCATATGGTATGTGGGTGGTTGTAGTGGGTAAAGCGGAACTACACAGCTGTGTACTGAGCTATAGCGTAAAGCGAATTGGGGAAGGCTGTTGAACAAGATTGGTTTTAGCAGAGGGATTACCTCCAGATTCCTAATACAACTTTAACTTTAGGGCCTTCAGATCTCTTTTCTTGGATTTCCCCATCTGTGAAATGGGATTAGAAATAGCCATGGTAGCATAACATAGTCAGGTATGTCCGTGGCAGCCTTAAGATGAGAAAACCAGGAAAGGACATTCCTCTTTTTTGTCTTTGCACAACTGATCTTCAAGGGCGTCTTGTTGTGTTTTCTTCCCCTTCCCCTCCACAATCTCCTCTCCTGTAACTCTAGGGTGGAGAGCTCAGAGGAGCCCGTGTATGAGAGCCTAGAAGAATTCCACGTCTTTGTCCTTGCCCATGTACTTAGGAGGCCCATAGTTGTTGTGGCCGACACCATGCTGAGGGACTCTGGTGGGGAAGGTGAGTCAGTCCTCATGCCCTGAGCACCTTCTGTTTGCAGAGCCTTGGCTGAGCACTGGGAGGAGGGAAGGAAGGGGCTACATAGACCCCTGGGGAGAAGCAAGGTATACATGAGAACAGTACAAAACTCTCAAGAGATTAAGAGCACAGTGGTTGGGATTAATTGATGAGGCTTCTTAGGAAAGAATGATGAACAAGGGGTTAGAATTAATGAAAGGGGGGAACTCACTTGGTAGAGTGGGTGTGGGGATTACCCTGTAGGCAGAAACACATCCTGAATAACAATCTTTGTGGTTTGCTGCAGCATTTGCCCCTATTCCCTTTGGGGGAATCTATCTGCCTTTGGAGGTCCCAGCCAGCCAGTGTCACCGCTCCCCTCTGGTGCTCGCCTATGATCAGGCCCACTTTTCTGCACTTGTGTCCATGGAGCAGAAGGAGACCGCCAAGGAACAAGGTGCTGAATGCAGTGCTGGTGTCTGTGGTGTCTCTTGGTGCTTTCTTCTCACTTGGAGAAACTGAAATGGGAGAGAATGTAGCAGGAACGAATTAAGTGACACGCAAACCCAGACCACGCACATTGATACGGTTTTACTAAGCTAAAGATAAACTGGGGTTTTTAAATTAAAAATAAATACTGTTTTTAAGAACAGCTTTGGGGAGAACACAGTAACCTGCCTGTATTTACTGCTCCCCATTCTGGAGTAAAGAGTGAATGTATTAAGGACACAGAACCTTCCCAGTGATGCTTTGCTGTATTTGCCTTATTCCTCGAACCCACATTAACTGGCAAGAACATCGTGAGTGTTCCTTGACTGACTGCTGGGGAGTCATGGAGATTAGTGGCCTAAATTGTGTGCTGGCTCGTAAGGGGAAACCAGTCTGTTCATTTTTAATGCCTGGGGATTTCACTTGTGAAACCTGAGAAGCGAGCTCATTAGAGACCTGTGATACAATTCAGCCTCCTTTTTAATGAAGTTCGTTTGTGTTCAGTTGCCTTCCTCTCTCCTCAAGAAGACTCCTTGATGACATGTTTCTTCCTCCCCAGCTGTGATCCCACTCACGGATTCGGAGCATAAGCTGCTGCCCTTGCACTTTGCTGTGGACCCTGGAAAGGGCTGGGAGTGGGGCAGAGATGACAGTGACAACGTCCGATTGGCCAGGTGAGGCAGGCCCACCTGCTAGGTGGCTGCAGTCTCTTCCACAAAAAGCGTCCATTTCCCTGGGAATTTCTCCTCAGCCCACAGGGAAGACAGTTACATCTTGACTCCAGTGTTTTGGGGAAGATGGAAAAGTGGGGGACGTGTTGGGCACCAGGAATCTTGCAACATGCAGCTTGCCTTGTCTTCCCACGAAAGAGATGGGAATCTGGGATCTCAACTTGGTCTTTCCTTATACTATGAAGGGTGTTCTGCTGTTACACCCCACAGTCTCCCAAACAGTGATCAGAAAATCAAGATTATCAAATCATGGGGCACCTGGACAGCTCAGTCGGTTAAGCGTCTCGCGGTTCATGATCATGATCTCGCGGTTTTTGAATTCCAGCACCGCATCGGGATCTGTGCTGACAGCTCAGAGCCTGGAGCCTGCTCCGGATTCTGTGTCTCCCTCTCTCTGCTCCTCCCCCGATCGCACTCTCTCTCTCAAAAATAAACATTAAAAAAAAAAAAATCAAATCACACTTTTTTCTTAGCCCAAGTGAGAGGGTGTTTATTTATTTAAAAAAAAATTTAGGTTATTTATTTTGAGAGAGAGAGAGAGAGAGAGAGCATGCCTGCGCCTGAGTGTGGGAGGGGCAAGAGAGAGAGGGAGAGAGAATTACAAGCGGGCCCTATGCCACGAAGAGCTGGATGTGGGGCTTGATCTCATGAACCATGAGATCATGACCTGAGCTGAAATCAAGAGTCAGATGCTTAACCGACTTAGCCACCCAGGCACCCCTATTTTTAAAAAAAATTTTATAAATTTTTTTTTTTCAACGTTTATTTATTTTTGGGACAGAGAGAGGCAGAGCATGAACGGGGGAGGGGCAGAGAGAGAGGGAGACACAGGATCAGAAACAGACTCCAGGCTCTGAGCCATCAGCCCTGAGCCTGATGCGGGGCTCGAACTCATGGACCGCGAGATCGTGACCTGGCTGAAGTCGGACGCTTAACCGACTGCGCCACCCAGGCGCCCCTAAAAAAAATTTTAAAGATTGATTATTTATTTATTTATGAGAGTGAGTGAGTGAGTGAATGAGTGAATGGGAGAGGGGCAGAGAGAGGTAGAGAGAGAAACCCAAGCAGCCTCCTCACTGCCAGTGCAGAGGCTAACTTGGGGCCCAAACCCATGAACCATGAGATCATGACCTGAGCTGAAATCAAGAGTTGGACACTCAGCTGACTCAGCCACCCAGACGCCCCTAAAGATTTTACCCTTTAAGTGATCTCTACACTTAACACAGGGCTCAAACTTAAAAGAGTCGCAGGCTGTACTGACTGAGCTAGCCAGGTGCCCCATGAGAGGGGTTTTTAAATAATTGGCCAAAGTGGTTTGCTCTGGATTGTTGCCTTTCTGGAATTTAAATAGCCAGAAAGATTTGTTCTCCCTGCCTGTCACCCTCCCCCAAGCCCTCCAGTGGGTTTAGTCTTCTACCTGAGCCCTCCACAGCTTCAGGGAACAGTGTATGAATATAAAAGTTCTGCCCTTCCCTCTGACACAGTGTTTCCTTCTTTGGGTTCCCTGACCCTGGGGATCTAATTGAGAGGGTTTGATTTAAAAATTCAGAGTTTATGGCTTTTAAAGTATGTTCTCACCTACCTATCAAAAACTCCCTCTTGGGGCGCCTGGGTGGCGCAGTCGGTTAAGCGTCCCGACTTCAGCCAGGTCACGATCTCGCGGTCCGCGGGTTCGAGCCCCGCGTCGGGCTCTGGGCTGATGGCTCAGAGCCTGGAACCTGTTTCCGATTCTGTGTCTCCCTCTCTCTCTGCCCCTCCCTCATTCATGCTCTGTCTCTCTCTGTCCCAAAAATAAATAAACGTTGAAAAAAAAAATTAAAAAAAAAAAAAAAAACTCCCTCTTAATATTTATACTAGCAGCAGTAATAATGGCTACTGTTTAGTATTTCCTGTATTCCAGACATTATCCTGGGTCCTTTCCAAATACTGTTTTAATCTTCATAACAACCCTACAGGGTAGATGTTATCTACACCCATTATCAACCCCAACTGAGTTTTAGGGAGGGTGAAGTGGCTTGCCTCCGGGCCATAGAAACACTAATTGGTGGACCTAGAATTCAAACCCAACCTCATCAGAGTCCCAAGCCTTGTAGCCCTCTCCCATCCTATCTCCCAGCTGGCTCATACTGCTTTGCCTTTTAAAGGTCACAGTATGTTTTTAATTCTTTTTCTCCTCCTCACAGTGTAATCCTGTCCCTAGAGGTCAAATTGCACCTGCTGCATGGCTACATGAATGTGAAGTGGATCCCAGTGTCCTCTGATGCACAGGTGAGGACTTCTGCGCCCTCATTTGCAATGAAGGGAAGCCAAGGAGACCTGGTGGTGGTCTCTTCTGAATCCCTTCTGAATGGTAGCTTGTAATTCAAGGTTAGGAATAACTGGGTAAGTTCCAAAAGACACTTTTTCCTGCCTTTCTATCTGTTAGTGCCCTCTGTTTTCCATAGCTCCTCTCCAGCCAAGCTCTACTTTGTGATACTAAAACACATTCTTCAAGAAAAGTTTCCTAGACACTTTGGTGAACTTGAGATGGTCATTACTTTGTCCCAAGCCTTGTAAATATAGACCTCTTTGGTGGTGGGTACAAGAGGAGACAGAATAGCTTAAGAGATCTCGATCCAGGAGGTTCGGAGGCTGTCATCATTATGCATAGAGCAGGAACACAGGAGCAAAGGCAAACTGACGGACTCCAGTGCTGAATGTCTAAAAGTTGGGGGGATGCAGAATGGTCAGACCTGGCTATGGTTAGTCAAGACTTCGTTGAGATTACCTCTGGGCAGAATCTGGTATAGAGAAATTTATAACAAAGGACACACTCTAGTGTCTATGGATATTCTTCCTTCTTACCCAGAGGCCGTGTATTGTGTTAGTTGCTCATTGCTGCAGAAGAGCCTCAGGCTTCACTTTGACATCTCCTTATTACAGGAGGGAGTCAAATTGTGGGGGCGAGGTAAAAGTTAGCTAGTAGACACAACGCTCCCTGCTCCATGGGAGAGCTGACTGGAGCTGAGAAAGGACAGTGCCCTCCTAGGTAACCCCTTGCCTGCCATGACAGCAGTCCTTCTCTGAAAGTAGGCAGGCTCTCCAGGGATGGGGTTTGTAGGGGGGTTAGCAGCCCTTTTCCACTTGGCTAATGCCTGTAGCAACGCTGCAGCGAGCCCCATGAGCCAGAGGTATGAGCTAGGGGTCCCCGGGGACTTCCCTCAACCAGACCAATGGGACAAACATAACACTGCTCTAATTTCCCCTCAGGCTCCTCTGGCCCAACCTGAGTCCCCCACAGCCTCAGCTGGAGATGAGCCCCGGTCCACTCCTGAGTCTGGGGAATCAGACAAAGAGTCCGTCGGCAGCAGTTCCACGAGCAATGAGGGCAGCAAGCGGAAAGAGAAGGCAAAACGAGGTCGAGAGAAAGACAAGAAGAGAGCAGACTCCGTGGCTAACAAACTGGGCAGCTTTGGCAAAACCTTGGGCAGCAAGCTCAAGAAGAACATGGGCGGCCTGATGCACAGCAAGGGTTCTAAGCCGGGAGGGATGGGAGCAGGGGCGGGGGTAAGCAGCGGCACTGAGACACTGGAGAAGAAGAAGAAGAACTCCCTGAAGAGCTGGAAGGCGGGCAAGGAGGAGGCAGCTGGGGACGGGCCTGTGTCTGAGAAGCCCACGGCGGAGTCTGTCGGTAACGGAGGGAGCAAGTATAGCCAGGAGGTGATGCAAAGCCTGAGCATCATGAGGATTGCAATGCAAGGGGAGGGGAAGTTTATTTTTGTTGGAACCCTGAAGATGGGTCACCGTCATCAGTATCAGGAGGAAATGATCCAGCGCTACCTTTCTGATGCCGAAGAGCGATTCCTGGCAGAGCAGAAGCAGAAAGAAGCAGAGAGGAAGCTCCTGAATGGAGGGCTAGGCGGCGGGCCTCCTCCAGCCAAAAAGCCAGAGCCAGATGGTGGGGAGGAGTTGCTGACTGCCCCTCCAGCAGAGTCCAAGGCGATGGCATTCTCTTCTGGCTACCCCGGGGGCTTTACTGTCCCTCGGTCTACAGGGGCTGGGGTCCACTGCCAGGAGCCCCGGCGGCAGCTGGCAGGGGGTCCTTGTGGGGGAGGCCTACCACCATATGCCACCTTCCCCAGACAGTGCCCTCCAGGGCGACCCTACCCCCATCAGGACTGCATCCCTTCTCTGGAGCCAGGCAGTCACTCCAAGGATGGCGGTCACAGGGGTGCGTTGTTACCACTCCCCTTCCGCGTGGCTGATTCCTATAGCAACGGCTACAGAGAGCCCCCTGAGCCAGATGGATGGGCTGGAGGGCTTCCTCTGGCCCAGACCAAATGCAAACAACCGAACTGCAGCTTCTATGGACACCCGGAGACAAACAACTTCTGCTCCTGCTGTTACAGGGAAGAACTGAGGAGGAGGGAGCGGGAACCCGGTGGGGAGCTGCTGGTGCACAGGTTCTGAGCGGGGGAACCTTGGAGGGCAAGGGGGCTAAACAAAGAGAGTTAAGCTCCACTAATTGGCTCATCAAGACCCAGCCCCCATGCAAATGGGGCAAATGCAGTAACGTTGGTGGGAGCCTGGCTGGAAACTTTGAAGTGGGTGCGCGCTCGAGAGCTGCCAGGCTGGCAAGAGCAGGGCAGGGCCAGACGGTGCCTGGAGGGCTCCACTGGTCCTTCGCCAATCTTGATGGGACTGAGGAAGTATGGGGTGGGGCGGGGAGATGCTGATTCTGTCTCATAACTGCTTGGGTACACCCCAGGACCTAAGGGAAAGAGGGGAAGGTTTAGTGTGTGGGAGTGGGGAGGTGGGCAGAAGTGGGGGGGGGGGGAGCAGGCAAAGGAGGTTCTCAGTCAATAAAAGAAAAAACAGACCAAAGTCCTTGTAGGTTGGAAAAAAGCACATGACGGTGGAGTTGGGAGTGTGGAGGGAAACTGGGAAATTAGATAAATTTGCTATTGGTTTGAATTAAGGTAGGAATTAGGGTTGGATAAATTCTTCCTCCTGAAGGATCTGGAAAGACTAGGCAGTAATGTGTGCTCACAGGTGCTTATTAGGAGGGGGTTAGTTGAAATTGGTTTGTTGAGATGGGAAAGGGAAGAACTTAAAAGGGGAATCCTTTTCCTCTCGAGTTTTATTTCCTTCTAAACAGTCTTGCTGATCGCCCTCTATCTTTTCCTCATCCTTTTTGAGGGCTGAGCCTCAGCTAAGTTAAGATTGTGATTTTTTTTTTTTTTTAACGACTTTAATTTTATTTAAATAAAAAAAGTTCCCTCTGGGGAAGGGAGGAGTGACAAGAAGAGCAGCTGTGTGGGCTGAATCTTCTCCAGGCAGCGGGGTGCACAGGTGATCCTTTTGTAACTACTTAGCAATAACCACACAGTGAGGTTTGAGTGCACCCCGGGAAGGGTGGGAGCAGGACAGACCTCTGGCCAGACTGTTTTAAACAAAACCAAAAACCTAAATAGAACACTACCATCCTCTGCTGCTGCATTTCTGTAGAAAGCAACTTATTTTGACTTTTTTGTTTTTAAGGAAAAGAAAAAGACCCCAGTGAACAAAAACGTTTTAAAAAAGTGGTTGTTTTTGTTTTTGTTTTTTCCTATTTAAGTGATTCTTTCTCCTTCCTCTCTACTTTTGGAGAATGAACTTAACATCCCGGCTTCTTTTGTTAAGCCATAGCTGACCTTAATCTGTGGTTAGTTTATTAAAATAATTAAAAAAATACTTTGTAAGAAGACATATTTTTGATAATAGGATTGATGTTAAAACGCGGGGGTAGGGGTTAGGGGCAATTTATAAAAAAGGTAGTTAGAGAAATATATTTTAGTGAACTGTAACCACAGATCACAGATTCCTCCCAATGAGCTGATAAGTTCTTTGGGTTTTCCCCCTTCCCCTGACTCAACCCTTTTCCCCAGGGGGTGGAGTGGGCCTATGGACACAGAAGGGGAAGCCCCTTTGCATTTTGCACAAAGCACAAATCTGGCCAGCCTTCACTCTGGCCAGCACCATTTCTAAGAGCTTTAAACTGGAGAACCTATCCTGGGCCAATTTTCCTTTTTCTTTCTTTTTTTTCTGGGGGAAAAAATCAACTATGCAATTGTATACACTCCTGGGTGCATACGAAGAAGGGGAATAAGTGTACTTAAGTGTCCAGAGTGTTAATTGGGGCTATTTTTCTGTACGTGGATTTCTCTTTTGAGATATGTACTCCTAACCCATCTCATGGACTGTAATCCCCACATTTGCTCTAAACCGGACGAGGGCTGGATGTGTGTGTTGGAGACCTGTAATTGCCATATGTTGCTTCTGCCCAATCAGGAAAGTTGTCATCCCACCGTACCCCTTGGTAACAAAGCCCATCAGGACCATCCTCTTCATTGGAACTGCTCACAATTTAGCAAGGTTACTCTCTCCTCAGCAAACTTGAAGGTCACTTATTTTTTAAATCTGATGTCTGTTGATTTAATAATTTCCTATAGCTATTAATACTTAGGCTTTTATTTGAAAATAGGATGGTTTTAAAGAAGCAATGAGGTCAAAGGAGATTGGTTCTAAAGGAGGGGATGTATATATTTCTGGGCAGGGCTGGGACTAGTAGGAGATGAGTGCTTCCCTTGGGTACAAAATGTAAGGGGTATTGAAAAACTCAGTAATTAAGACGAATACTGTTTTAACACAGTGTTTCAAAAATAATGCAAAAATATCCATAATGAATAAAATACCAAAATCTTGAAGACAGAATCCAACGGGACTGAGATTAGGGTGAGGGAAATAAGCTGAATTGAGCAGGTTGAATCCTATCTTTAAAATTTTGATACTTAGTGGATTTGATACTGTGGATTTTTTACGTTGGTCTTGATTTTCAAAAAATACTGCACTAAGATAGTAGGTTGGTTTATTGAGTTTTGGGGCACCCTTTAAATTCTGTGCCCAAAGTGAGTGCCTTGCTCACCTCACTCCGTCTCTGGGGTTAGAACAACACTGGTGAGACTACCACCTGGTGAAACACTGTCCCCTGAGGGCACCCGAACAACAGGTGGCTCCAGCTCACACCTTGCACACTCACCCTGCTTTCCCATAGGTGCCGTCTACCGCATAGGATTCTGGCCTGGACCAATAAAAGTGGAAACAGACGAGGGGTTTTCCCAGAGAATAAAACCAGGAAAGTTTTGATTCTCCACTGGACTGCTGTGTTTGGGTTTGATTTGTTATTAGATTCTAGTTAATACTTTTGTTTTTAAAAACTGAGGACAAATGAACAAAAACAGAAACTTTGTGTCATGTTTGTTTTTGTTTTGATTTATAAACTAACCAATCTCAATTCCTTTTGGCCTCTTTTCAAATAAAAACCGTGGAAATTCTGGGGGTGGCCTAGGGGTGAGTATGGTAAAACAGGGCTTTATTTAGGCCCTATGGCTTTTTATTCAGAAATAAATTATTTTTGTTTAATTTGGGAAGGTAACTATTTATTGAGGCATTAAAAAAAATTCTCCATTCTAAGGATGAGGGACCCTGAGTCCATGGATGTTTTTCTATAGGGATGAGTAGACTGTTTTTGCTTTATTCTTTGAGGGGGTTGTGTGGGATGGAGGGTGAAGGAATAATGCCTGGGGAATGAAAACAGACTCTGGTTGGTTTGTGGTATTTTGGGAAGATGAGGGGGTGGGGGAGAGGTAGGCCCATGCAATTACTGTGCTCAGGAGAAGGGAGGAGAGGGGTCCGTGACGTTGGCCCAAAATGAGCAAGAATTCCTTGGTTAAGGAAGGGTACGTGGGTGAAGGGGGAGGCAGATCCCGTAACCCTCGCTGAGGGATGGTATCTCTCAGGCTTAAATAAGTGCACTTAGTTCCTTTAACCCAGGGCACGGGGGGTGTCTACTGAGGTTTTTATTGGAGAAGGGAAATACTTAGGGTTATTTTTCCCCTTTGAAGACAGCGCTACCCCTCCACCCTACGTTTTCCACCCCAGCCCTGATGCAGCAAGTATACTATAGGATAGGCCTCCAGATTCCTACCTTAACCTGCGCTCATTTTGTTGAGAGTTAAAAAATTTAATCAAAAGTTTTTCCCTCATACAGGATTCTATCAACAAAATAAAAACATTATATAAAAACATTTTTTTAAAGATTCAATCTCTTCATGGAGTGGGGATGGTGTTAAACTCGGTGCTGTACAGAGCCCTCTCCTGTTGGCTCAGTTTCTTAAGAGAAACTAAAGCTCACAGACCAATAAAACAAAAATCAGCCATGATTTCGTATTATGCACTTGGGAGGTGACACCTAGGCAGGAAAAATGGAGCTGGTTCTGAATGATCTCTGAGAACCTAGCTTTTGCCATTCTTGCTCCTTTCTAAACAACCACACATCTAAGGTTCGTCCCATTTCATCTTTCCCATTAGAGATTCTAAGATGATTGTCCCTGCGTTCCTTGGAAACCAGTTACTCTGGACTTTGTGTCCTCTTCTTTCTCCAAGCAGTCAGTGCCCCAGACACACGTGAGAAGACAATTAGAAGCCCCTTCCTGGCCTGCAGAATCACCTGCACCCCAGATTTTTCCAATTTCTTCTCCCTCTCCCCCCGAGGCCCTTCAACTGCAGATTCAGTGACTTGTCCAGGCACTCTTGTCCCTCTCACTTTGTGGATACCCAGCCTGCAAATCGCAGGGTGTTTTGCCCCTGTACTTAAGTTGAGTAATGAAATACTTCTTATGACGTAGTCCCTCACGTAGACTTTCTCCAAGCCACCGCCCTTCCCTGGCTACGTGGGTAAGGGGCGGTGGAAAAGGGGAACGGAAGCCGGCTGACGCTGGCCGAGGGTAACGTGCAGAGCGGTGGGGGGTGGGGAGGACCTTGGCCTCTTTCTGCGCTTATAACTGGATCTGTGACTCATCTTGTGAGTCACTCAGCTCCACCTCCCTCCTCCAGCTGCCCCTCCCAGCAGCTTTCTCTCTTGGCACAAACCTGCAGCTAGACCAGGATTCTGAAAGTGGAAAAATCTGATACAGCCCCTTGCTTCTACATCCTTCCTTCCATCCACTAAAACCTCCACTAGTGTGTGGGGTACCGAGAGATGGTCCTCCTAGGACTTCGCCCTCAGCTGCCGCCCCTTTGCATTCCTTGCGCTGATCCAAGTCACCCACTTTTTTCTGCCTTCCACCTCCTCCCATTCCCTTGATATTTTCCCACTGGATTCCTCTGCTGCTGCTATACCTCAAAATATTAAAGAATAGAATGAGGCTCTTGAATGCAGGGTGGTGGGGAGAAGGAAAGTGGATAATGGGATTTAAAAATTGTGGTTACACAGCTCTTCCTACTGCAAGAGACCTTGGGAAGGATTTTTTCCCCCAGGAGATTGAGGCGCATGGAAAGTAGGTGGGGTTGGGGGTGCTTGGTAGCTTTTAGGACTTCTAGAATAAGGCTTCTGGGCCACCTTCCTAGCAGGTGTATGCCTCTTTGTTCCAAATTAACTTCCTGTCTTATAATATCCTCACTATTTCCATAGTAGCAGCCAAGACAGGGAACTTTTAAAGCCGAGGCCGGAAGGGTGTGTGTGCTGAGGGGAGGAGAGTTGAGTGTCACTTTGGAAAACTGGGGCCCCCACCTAAGGACTGCTACCTCTGTACAGACTCGAAATCAATAAAATAGCAGCTCATTAACCCCTACTTTGTATTTCATTTCCTGTCTTTTTCACATCTAAATGCAGATTTTTGCTTCCGACCCAGGCACCATCAGCTGCAGTTCCTTTATTTCCCTCCTAGGGTCCTCCCCACCCATCTCTGCTTCTCTAGTTACAGGGGGTAAGGTGGGGGGTGGGTGGGTGGGTATGTTGAACTGATAGAGGTTTTCAGCCCTCAACTTTCAAGGTTCTAAACATGAATCATTAATTTGGAGATCTGGTGTCTGGGTTGCAGGGAGGGGTCATGTACCTAGAATGGGCTCTGGTTTCCCACTGGTGTGTGTGTGTGGGGGGGGGGGGGGGGGTAAGATCTTTTCCTTGGGCCTGCCCCAAACCCAGAACTTGCATGTAAACACACCTGTACTTGTGTCTGCATCCTGGAGAGATTTCAAGTTCTCTCCCCAATATTCTCACTGCACCCTCCACATGAGGTATGTTTAATGCTCTCTGGAGAAGAATATACAAAATGCTTTAACTCAACTCCCTCATTTCTTGGACCCCCCCAGGCAAAACTCCCCTGAGGTCCAATTTCCTACTACTTTTGCCAGGTGTGAGGCAGTAAAGAGGCCCGAACTGCTTTTGCATTCCTCCCACCTCTCCACACCCTTTAAGAAGACAAAAAAATTAAGCCCAAATTATCCCAGGTTAATATTCAGCATTACTGCTCCCCTCAAATAGTTTCCAATGCTCGTGAACAGAAAGCATAAGATCTGGGACTGGGGTAATGAATCTGGGCATTTTTTTCCCCAGTCACCCAGTTTTTCCTCACCTTTTCCAGGCTCCTCCACTTTCTCTCCACTTTTCCAAAATTGTGTGTATTCCCCTTTAAGGGGCTGGGCATCTCTCCCGCCCTCTCCAGAGTCGACTGAAGTTTCCGAGGAGCCTCCTCTGGCTGGGTTGGACACACCTTTCAAGAGACCCCTAATCGAGCTCCAAGCACCACAACCGCTCCTTACCCTAGTGCTGTCCCCCTGCCCCTCTCCCTCACCTACCTCTTCTCAACTACAAGATTCAGCCTCTCCCCAAAGGGCTTGAGCATCCTAAAGGTTTCCCACCCTTCACGGCTCTGTCCCCGGATGGAGCCAGAGAAATGTGGTGGGGGGGCCGGGGCCAGAGTTTCAACATCGCCCCCCAGAAGGAGGAGCCAGAGATGGGGGTAAGGAGAGGAAACTTGGGCTTGGGAGGGAAGGGGACCGTGGGCAGGAGGGGGTGAATGAGGAGGATTGGGAGATAAAAGAGGGGTAGGAAAAAGATCTAGAGGAGGATGGTGTGGTCCCATATCAACTTCGGTTGATGGAACTTGGTCTGTCTTTTTCACAGTCTCAAGTTCATCGTCTCATTACCCATTAACCAGCCCCTCCCTTTACTGTCTGCCAACTGGGTCCTAAACTCCCCGGCAGCCACTGATCTCAGTTTCCCCTGAGAGCCTGAGTGTAGGCCTCCAATGGTGGCTGCTGAGGTAATCCCAGGTCCCAGAATTGGAGAGGCCTGGGGATTAACCCTACACCCTTTGCAGCACTCTGGTCCAAAGTGTGTCCAGAGGACTGGGATGCTGGAGCCCAGGAGTCGGCAGCTTGACAGTCACGTGGCCTCTGGATGCCTCCCAGGTAGTAGCTTCCCTTTCAATACTTCCAACCTGCAAAGACTCTTCCAAATTCTATCCTACTCAAATCTTGCTTCAAACTTCACCAAAGATACCTCTGTATTCTTCTACCCACTCAAAGTGCTTCTGCCTCAGGCTGGCTCTCTTCCCTGTCCAGAGCTGACTGGGAACATGGATCTTGATGGTCCCTGTTTTCTGGACTCTGTTACTCTTTTTCTCATTTAGTTATCCAATAAGTATCTGAGTGCCTACTATGTATAAAAGAATACAAATGATCCCCTCCTAAGCTTTCTTTCTAGTGGGGTTAGGGGAGGATCTTAATCTTCCCTCTTTGGATCCTCCTGTCTCAGAAGAGTCGGTGTATACCAGTGTGGGCGACACTGGGAATAGTCATAACCTAGCTTTCCTTCTTCCCCTGTAGGGGAGCAGATCCTAGCATGGGCCCCAGGGGTGAGGAAGGGGCTGGAACCTGAATTGCCTGGAACTTTGATCTGCACCAACTTGAGGGTCACCTTCCAGCCCTGTGGATGGCAGCGGAGTCAGGTGAGATGGACAGGGCAATGGAAAGGACAGTTAGTGAGAAATGGACTGGGGGGTCTAGAAGGATTTAGACAAGTGAGACAGGGAGAATTATGCTTAAGGGCTGTCTTTTGAATGTATCAGGGATGGTCAGTTGGGATTATCTCTTGGGAGGTTGGGGGTTGCCAGGGTAGGACAATGAGCAAGATTTCAGGTGTCTTTGGCATCAGTCGTGTGCTTCCTCTAGGAGACTCCCCTGAGCAGCGAATATGATTTTTCCCTGGTCAACATTGGGCGATTAGAGGCTGGTAAGTGGGTGGTGGGGTGTTTGTGAAGGGGCTCACTGGGGGCTCACCCTTTCTCAATTCTCCGAGGGCAACAGGGATGGAGTGGGATGGGCCGGAAGACTTCCTTGTAGAGGGACTCTGACCAATGGCTACACTGCTTTCTAACTCTTGACTTCAGTGAGTGGCCTGTCCAGAGTCCAGCTCCTCCGTCCAGGGTCCCCACTTAAATTTATCCCTGAGGAGATTCTCATTCATGGCCGAGACTTCCGGCTGCTCAGAGTTGCTTTTGAGGCTGGAGGACTAGAGCCTCAAGCCTTTCAGGTAAGAGACCTTCAACCCAAAGACTCCTCTTCAGAGCCTTGGGGATCCTTTCCCTGGTATTCCCACTACTGCCCTATCTTTTACAACCCCTCTCATCATTCTGTCTGCTTCTCTCCTCAAGGAGAGGCTAAAAGCACAAGAGTAAGGGGCCTGAATTCTAGCCCTGGGGTTGCCAATTATCAGGAGTGTGACAGTGGGCAAGTTTCTTCCTTTGAAAAACAGGGAGGGCTGGATGAGACTGTTCCTGAGATTCTTCCCAGAATTCACATTCTGTGGTTCCGTGATTCTGGATGTGTTCTCCTGAACCCAGGCCCCATGACCTGTGGAAGCTCCCTTCCTCAGCGACTGTCTTTGCTGTTGTCCTGTGTCTCTACTGGTGGCAAAGACAGTTGAACAACACATGGGCCCCACTTCATCCTCTACACTTCTTCAGTCTGAGCCAGAAGGCTGTGATGTCCTTTCTTCCACAGGTGACCATGGCCATTGTCCAAGCCAGAGCTCAGAATAGTCAAGTTCAACAGTATGCAGGGATACCCCTGAGCAAGGCTGGTGAGTGAGGGTGCTTTAGGGTAGGGAAAAGGTAAAGAATCTGAGAGAGCAGAGGCTGGCTGTAGACAAAAGAGCTGAGAAGCTCTCTCTGGTTCCTCTTCCTTTTTTTCTGTGCCTCACTCCTGTCCTAGGCCAGAGTTCAGGGTCCAGAAAACCACCTGTTCCCCTCTTGGAGACATCAGAAGACTGGGAGGCTGAGCGGAAAAAGCAGGGGGCCAGGGGCTGGAGGGTCAGCACCGTCAATGAGAGGTTCGACATAGCCACCAGGTGATCCCCAAGTCCACCCCAACCCCTGCTGCCCTCCCAATCTTCCCACAATTCTTAGATCCTCTAAAGCTAGGACTTCCCACAAATTCCAGCCTCTAAGGACATCCACAAAGCTTTCCCCCTTACCACCTAGATCTCCAAACTTGAGGTTCCTGGGAATAATGCCCTCCTAAGCAACTTCCTGATAATGACAGGTTGCATTATAACGAGGTCACTGAGCTAAGCTGTGACACACTCTCAATTTCACAGCCTCCCCCGTTACTTCTGGGTCCCTAAGCGAACCCTGGACAGTGAAGTCAGGAGAGCCTTTGGCCACTTCCATCAGGGCCGTGGACCGGTCAGTATAAGCACCAGGGTGATGGTTTTGGATTAGATGATTATGGGGGAGGGGGGTCAGGGGGGATCATTGTTGAGGGAGGTCAGTGTGGGGGCAGGACAGGGTGGGGCTAGGAGTTTCTCCCATGGTGATCCTAACCTCCCACCATCTGAAGCGTCTGTCCTGGCATCACCCTGGGGGCAGTGATCTTCTCCGCTGTGGTGGCTTCTATACAGCCAGCGACCCTAACAAGGAGGATATCAGGTGAGGGAAGGTTTGATGAGTAGAATCAAGGGTTGGAGGTTCAGGGCAGATTCGTTCCCTTACGTTGTGACTCCCTCCCTTCCAGAGCAGTGGAGTCGATGCTTCAGGCTGGGCATTCAGATGTTGTCCTGGTGGACACCGGGGATGAGCTGCCTAGTCTTGCAGATGTCCAACTTGCCCACTTGAGGCTGAGGGCCCTCTGCCTGCCTGGTGAGATAACCTCTGGGCCCTACCTCCATCCCAGGTCTGCTGACCCTAACCTGGTTTTTACCCTTTTGCCTGTTACAGAAGAGTAACCAACCCTGCAGCCCAATCCTTCGTTTTCTATTCCACTCTCATCTCCCACAGACTCAGATTTCCTGTCTTCCTGACCTCAAAGTATCCTCTCTCTTTTTTGTAACAGCTTTATTGGCTGACATATAATTTACATACCATAAAACCCACCCTTCGCCCATCTTAAGTGTTTGGTTAATTTTATTACATTTACAAGGTTGTACAACTATGTATGATTCATTTTAGTAGCCTCAGGAGCAGATCCTGAATCATGAATCCTGAGTTCTCCCAATCTCTTTGTCCTTCTGACCCCTCTACTCTCTCTCAGATTCATCTGCAGCTGAGGAGAAATGGCTCTCAGCCCTGGAAGGAACACGATGGTTGGATTATGTCAGGTACTGTCTCATGTTCTAGCTATGTTTTATAATTCAACCCTCCCCAACCTTCTGTTAACTTGAACTCCTAAATGGCCTTCCATTAACTCTTCTCTTTGGTTTCAAGAAGACTCTTTTTTTTTGCTGCTCCTTAGAAGGAGGAAGGGGCGGAATTTTGGAGTCTGCGTCTATTCCATCCCATGACCCATCACTCCCTTCCTCCAGGCTTATCATTCTTCTCTCCTTTCTCTCCTCTGCCCCACTAGGTCTTGTCTTCGAAAGGCCAGTGACATCTCAGTCCTAGTGACATCCAGGGTTCGCTCTGTAGTACTACAAGGTGAGTTTCTTGGGTTAACCTACTCCATTCCTTCCTTTTTCCTTTACTCACCTAACTGGGAGGGAGACCTAGAAGTTTTCCTTGTCCTCTTCTAGTGCTAGGACCTTATCCTGTTACTAGGAACTACCCATGGGCCCTACCTAAATCATTCCTCAGTGCTACCTGTGCCTCACAGTAGTAGTACTACTACTAGCTCTAGTGCTGCTACAGTTTGTGGTCCCTAACAGTAGGGTTATTCACCTTCTGTTCTCGTGCTTCCATCAGTGGATGGTGACCGGGGTTGGGGTGGGAAGAACAATGGAGAAGCTGGTTTGAGATTTGTGATTCTACCTCCTGCACGTGAAGCTGGGTATTTCAATCCAGGTGGAGTCTATGGACTGAATCATTCAAGGTCTTTATTTTCTCTTCTATTTGCCCTCTCAATCCTACCTACCAAAACTTTAACCCTCTGTACCTCTCTCTTCTTCTTGCCACGTTTCCTTTCCTCATTTTCTTCTGCCCTAGTTTCGTGGCCCCTCTTCTTTGTCCCTTCTCCCTCTTTATCACCCAGAGCGCGGTGATCGTGATTTCAATGGCCTCCTCTCTTCACTCGTCCAGCTGCTTTCAGTCCCTGAAGCCCGAACACTGCTTGGCTTCCAATCACTAGTGCAGCGAGAGTGGGTGGCAGCTGGACACCCCTTCCTGACCCGACTTGGGGTAACTGGAGCCAGTGAAGAGGTGAGATCATTTTGGGAGAGTAGTGGGGGGAGGTATTACCAAAGATGTAAGGGGATGAGAAAAGTATATAGTATAATCCACTGGAGGTGAAATCAGGTTAGAAGGTTCCTGAGATTAGGCTAAGCTTGAAGGGAGACCTAGATGAATGAAGCACCACAACTCCCTACTACCCTCAATCGGATTTCCATTCCCTGATCTTAGTGGCCCTGTTGTCTGTGTCTCTCGTCCCTCGTCATTGTCATCCTCCTCTTTTAGGTGCCCACAATCCCTCCTAACCTCTTAATTTCCTCCTTCTCAGGCTCCAGTGTTTCTCCTCTTCCTTGATTGTGTCTGGCAGCTCCTCCAGCAGTTTCCAGCTGAGTTTGAATTCTCAGAGTTTTTCCTTCTTGCTCTTCATGACAGTGCCAGGGTTCCTGACACCCTCACATTCCTGAGAGATACTCCCTGGGAGCGTGGAAAACAGGGTGGACAGGTCAGTGAGTTCCAGTTTTGATTTGTCTTTTCTTTTCCTTGAGAAGTACCCTCTGAAGTTTAGTCTTAATTTATGGAAAGTGAGGTCTGTGGATGGGAAAGGGGGAGGTTGGTGCCCATTCTCACAACTGGACTTTCACCCTACATCTGATTCCCAGAGGAAGAGGTGAGCGTTTCATGATTTCTATACAGACTTGGGAAAAGGATTATTTTGTTTGTTTTACCATCCTTTTTCTTGTTTTCTCTGTCCAGTTCAACTCCTATACACAAATCTATAACCCAGGGTACTGCCAACCCCCTGCTGGGAATTCTGTTAACTCGCAGCTATCTGTCTGGGACTGGGATTTACGCTACAACAGTGAACAGATACTACAATTCCATAATCCTGGCTATGACCCAGAACACTGCCCAGATTCCTGGCTTCCCAGACAGCAGGTGAGATGTCTACACTTCCTAAATTCCGTTGCCTTTCTCACAGGCTCATCCTATTAGACAAGGAGAAGTAGAAAGACACAGTTCCCATGAACTCATGTCTGAGTTCCCCAGGGAAAGCTGCCCCACACTTCCTCTGTAGCTGTCACACGTTTTGCTCTTCATGACAGTGCCAGGGTTCCTGACACTCTCACATTCCTGATTAGGCAGAAATCCTAGAATAGCACAGAGGGCAGCCTTCTTGTCCTCATCTTTATTAGTTTTTGTCTCTTACACACATTTTACAAGTTTCCCTAAAATTGACTTTCATGAGACCTGAGGCCTAGTTTGAAGTTTGAAGCCTAATGAGGAGAGAAGATAGAGTTCTCAGGGGGAGGCCTGTAGTTCAATCACTAATGCAGTGTGAGTAGGTGGCAGTTAGACATTCCTTCCTGACCCATTTTGGGGAAAGTGGGGTCATCTAGTTTCTAGGTTGCCAGTTGATTTCTCTTTTCCTTTTAGCCAAGCTTCATGGTTCCTGGACCCCCCAGTTCTGTGTGGCTCTTCTCCAGAGGGGCCCTGACTCCCCTCAATCAGCTCTGTCCTTGGCGGGACAATCCTTCCCTGCTGGCAGTCTCTTCTCGTTGGCTCCCTCGAGCAGCTATCTCCTCTGAAAGCCTGGCTGATCAGGAGTGGGGGCTCCCCTCACATTGGGGGGCTTGCCCTTTACCCCCGGGGTTGCTGCTGCCTGGATATCTGGGACCCCAGATCAGGCTGTGGAGACGCTGCTACTTGAGGGGAAGGCCTGAGGTCCAGGTGAGGAGGGAAGACAGGGATTGGGAGTGGGAGAATGGGCTTGACTACTAAACCAGATGTTTCAGGAGAAAGTAAATGTTTCTAGGAGTGGAAAAGCAAGGGCCTGGGGAGATCGAGAAGTGAAGTACCATTCCTATTGGACTCCAAGTGGATAGGGTTGGGATTGTGTATGTGGTGGGGATGCAGATGGTTGTTGCTCAGATCAAGTAGAACCTAAGGCATAGCTGGAGGGGGAAGAGAGAATTAAAGGTGCCAGCGGTGATGGTAACTAGACTTGTCATGGGGATCACTTGGTAATGTATAAAAATACCAAATCACTAGAATATGCACCTGAAACTAATAGGATGTTGTAGTTAATTATACTTAAAAAAAAAAAAATGATGCCAGTAGTGGACAGAGATCTCAGAAACAGGGAGCTAGAGCTACAATAATATTCCTCTCTGCCTCTCTTTACCCCCTCCCCAGAAAGGCCTCTCAGCTCCCACAATCTCTGGCCTCCAGGATGAGCTATCCCATCTTCAGGAGCTTTTAAGGAAATGGACACCAAGAATATCTCCTGAGGATCATTCCAAGAAAAGAGACCCAAATACCATTCTCTCCCAATCCCGCTGAAATTACTGTCTTTTTTTTTTAACCGACTGAGCGACCCAGGTGCCCCTTAATTACTGTCTGTTTTATGGGCATGGCAAAGGGTGGTCCAGAGTGAGGGAGGGTTCTAACCTTCTGATTCTTCTTATCTGGTCTTGCTGTCTCAGCTTTTGACACTCCAGCACTCAACAAGCTCACTGACCTTTCTGTTGCAAGTGTGTGGTGCTAACCTTCTCCAACTCTTGCCCTGTCCTGTTTGGTTCAAGATAGGTTTCTTGTGGTTTGAGGAATTAAGAAACAAAAGCATTCTAGAACATGATTACCTTTTTTCCAGGGCAATTTTATCCCTTTGGATATCCAGCTGTTAAATTGTGAGAGATGCTGTCCATCAGTCTTAACACGATGGCCTACAGACCTCATTCTCACCTCGTCTTGCTGCTTCCTTAACCAATTTGTTTCTTCCCTTTGGTTTTCTCTGGGCACTCAGTGGGTATGGGAGATGCACTGTCTCTTCCAATTGTGTATTTTATACACTGACATTTCTATTTAAGGAGTTCATTAAAGCACAGTATTTATACACATTGCTGGCATTATCTCTTGCGTCTGAATAAAAGATCCTAGGTAAGGGGTGACTGTGTGGCTCCCTAGTCAATAAAGCATGTGACTCTTGGTTGTGCTCAAGTCATGAGCTCCTGGCTCTTGAGTGTGAGGTCCACAGCTGGCTCTGGGCTGACAGCACAGAGCCTGCTTGGGATTCTCGGTCTCCCTCTCTTTCAAAAACAAATAAACATTAAAAAGACCCTAGGTAGGAAAGGGGTGGGTGCGAACCGGGAAAGGATGGTACCCATCATATTGTCCTTAAGGAAGTAAGGGGATAGGGCAGGTGAAGTCCACATGCGATTGGGAGAAGGGTTCCCAGACGGGAAGGAGCAGACGGGCCAAAAGCACACCAAGACGTTGTTGCCGGGCCCAGGGTCCAGGGTGTTCTGAAGGTAGAAACTGAGGCCTCTGGGCTTCAATGTCAACTACTCCTCAGCTTTGGCCACTCTCCATTTCGGAGCCCCAGGTTCCCGTCAGGAGCCCTCACCCCCACCCACACGCAATAGGACTAGGTGAGTTAGACGTTCCGCTTCTTTCCCATGAAGGAAAACCAAACACCTCAAGCCCAGGCTGGGGCTGAGGCCACCGCTGTCCGCTGTCCGAGGGTTGTGGGCCGGGGTGGGAGCTGCCTCCGCGTCTTAAGGCAGCAGAATCCCTGGGGGGGTAGGGGTCCTCAGGACACCCTCCTCTGGGGAACAAAGAAGGATCGTTTGGCAACAAAATATAAAAAAGTAAAGTTTTGTTCTTTCAGCTTTTGAATTTCCATTTTTGGGAGCAGTGTGATCCTTTAGCGTCCAGTACTGCCTTAAGAGGGTCTGAGCATTTGCATCCCGCCTCCCTCGCTTTCACCGCCCGCACGAGCACTTCCTCGCAGGGCCATTGATGGGAGGCGGCCCACCGAATCGCGGGAAGTCTCCGCCGTTCCTAAGATGGCCGCGGCCGCTTCCGGCTCCTCCCCCGCCGCGGCCGCTTCCGGCTCCTCCCCCGCCGCGGCCCTGCCCACTGCCTTCACGTCCGCGTTCGCCCCGGAAGTGGAAGTAGAGTTCAGAAGGCGGGACCGCTGCCTGGAGACGGCGGGAGCTCTTTCGCCATGGCGGCCGGGCCGATCTCCGAGCGGAACCAGGGTGATTGGAGGGGATGAACCCGGAATAGGCCCACGGGGGCTGGCAGGCATCGACTAGGGCCAGCAGTGTTTTCGCCTGGGCAGGAGATCGAACCCCCCTGGAGGGCGCGAGACCGGCCCCCGTGCCTGCCGGAGGGAGGGTGGCCGAGTGTAGGCTGAGGCCTGTAGGGGTGGTGCTGTCTGTGCCCAATCCCTTCTCCCTTCCCATTCAAAAAAAACAAAAAACAAAAAACAAAAAAACCCCACAAAAAACAAAAGCCAAACCAAAAACAAAACAATTCACCAAGAGAATTTGTAGCAGAACCTTTAGCTTTCGGAAGGCTTTTTAGTTCCTGGAAAGGGAGGTGTAAGCGTTTAACCGAATTTTCTTTTTTTCTTTTTGCTCCTATACTCCATCTCCACTCCCAATTCCTCCGCCTGTTATCTCCTTCCTGTCATTCTTTCATACTTGGCCTAACCGGCTTCCATCCTCTAGATGCCACTGTCTACGTGGGAGGCCTGGACGAGAAGGTTAGCGAACCACTGCTGTGGGAGCTATTTCTCCAGGCGGGGCCAGTAGTCAACACCCACATGCCAAAGGATAGAGTCACAGGTCAGCACCAAGGTGAGTACATGACAAGAGGTGCGTTTATGTATTGAGGGGACAAACTGCTGGTGGAGGGCTCCAGCAGTATTTATTTATAGATGTTTTGGAATGAATTCTCCGCAGATTCTTTTTTTTTTTTTTCATTTTGAGAGATAGAGAGTGCGAGCCAGCATGAACAGGGGAGGGGCAGAAAGAGAAGGAGAGTCCTAAGCAGGCTCCACACTGTCAGCACAGAGCCCAGTGTGGGGCTTAAACTCATGAACCTGAGATCATGACCTAAGCCAAAATCAAGAGTTGGATGCTTAACCGACTGAGCCACCAGGAGCCCCTGCAGATTCTTTTAAGCGTAGCCCACAGCTTGTTTCTGGAACCATTCCCAATGGAAACAAAGTCGTTATTTCTTGTGGTTTGGAAGGTGAATGAGTTATACCCCATTTTGAATCACTTAAGTTGTTAATTTCCGCTCTTTTACTTCCCAGGCTATGGCTTTGTGGAATTCTTGAGTGAGGAAGATGCTGACTATGCCATTAAGATCATGAACATGATCAAACTCTATGGGAAACCAATACGGGTGAACAAAGCTTCAGCTCACAACAAGAACCTGGATGTGGGGGCCAACATTTTCATTGGCAACCTGGACCCAGAGATTGATGAGAAGCTGCTTTATGATACTTTCAGCGCCTTTGGGGTCATCTTACAAACCCCCAAAATTATGCGGGACCCTGACACAGGCAACTCCAAAGGTTATGCCTTTATTAATTTTGCTTCATTTGATGCTTCGGATGCAGCTATCGAGGCCATGAATGGGCAGTATCTCTGTAACCGCCCTATCACTGTGTCCTATGCCTTCAAGAAGGACTCCAAGGGCGAGCGCCATGGCTCTGCAGCTGAAAGACTTCTGGCAGCCCAGAACCCCCTCTCCCAGGCCGACCGCCCTCATCAGCTGTTTGCAGACGCACCTCCTCCTCCTTCTGCCCCCAATCCTGTGGTGTCATCACTGGGGTCTGGGCTTCCTCCACCAGGTAATGCTTTTATTCAAAATACTTTTGTCTTGTGTTTGGGATATGGTGGTGGTGGAGCAGGAGGAAGGATAAAGGACCTGATGAAGGGGGATGTGGAGTCAGTAGGTGAGGAAAGAGGGATTGAGGGGTGATAGTCGTGGTGGGGAAGAAGGCTGTTGAGTTTCTCCAGGAGGTTGAAGTTGTTCAGACTTGTCTAGTATTGCTTCTGACTTTGAAGAGCTGGGAGGAGGGGAAACAGCTTTTCCTGCCTGAAGAGGCCAGATGGAACAGGCTCTACAGACATTCTCTTCTCCCTGTCATTAACTTTTCTTCCATTTCCTCTATAGGCATGCCTCCTCCTGGGTCCTTCCCACCCCCAGTGCCGCCTCCAGGAGCCCTTCCACCCGGGATACCCCCAGCCATGCCCCCGCCGCCTATGCCTCCTGGGGCTGGAGGACATGGCCCACCATCAGCGGGAACCCCAGGGGCTGGACATCCTGGACATGGACACTCACATCCTCACCCATTCCCACCAGGTGGGATGCCCCATCCAGGTGGGTATTCTTTGCTGGGAAAGGGAGGGATGGCCTTGGCAGAGGAGCTTTACTGCCACTTATGCTCCTGTCCTTGTCCCTCAACAGTGATAATAATAGCCCCAGAGCTCAACTTTTCTTCAGTTTTTCATATAAAACACAAAATACTGTTCTCTGTTCACTTTAACAACTATCATCCTGTTTCCTTTTTCTGATGTAAGTTTTTCCAGAGAGTATAACTGTACTTGATTTTTTTTTCCTTTCACTTAAAAAAAATTTTTTTTTAACGTTTTATTTATTTTTGAGAGAGAGAGAGACAGAGTACAAGCGGGGAGGGGCCGAGAGAGAGACAGGGAGACACAGAATCTGAAGCAGGCTCCAGGCTCCAAGCTGTCAGCACAGAGCCCGACGTGGGGCTCAAACTCACAAACAGTGAGATCATGACCTGGGTGCAAGTCGGATGCTTAACTGACTGAGCCACCCAGGCGCCCTTCCCTTTAACTTCACTTTTCTTCTCTGATTTCTACCCTAAAGCAGTGACCTAATTGCCAAATCTAGGGGATGCTTCCATTCTTTATCTGGTTTGCCCTTTGGTATACTTGAAATTGGGCATGTTGTCCTGTTTGAAAATCTTGTCTCTTGGTTTTATTGGATTCTTCATCTGTCTCTGACTCCTCAGTCTCAGTCACCTTAATAGGCTTCTTTTTCTCCCCACGTAGCTAGGTTTTTATATTCGGTTCTCTTCTCCACATGGCTCCATTACTTGTACACTGATGCCTCCTAGATAAGTGTCTCTGGTCTGTGACCCTTAATCTTGCTGTGTGATGGACCTCTCCACTTTTCTACCCCTGTCTTCAAACCTGTTCTTCCTCTAGTATTCTTTGTTTTCAAATGCTTAATTGAGAAATCTGAGAGCCATTTTAAACCATTTCCTGTCACCCCACTCTAGATACCAAGTCTTATTAATATCTCTGGCATTGGCCCCACTGCCAGTTGCCCTAGTTCAGGCCCTCTTGTACTGATTATTTCACACCTGATTTACTGTAGTAATTTTCTCATGCTTTGCCTCCAGTTTCTCTGTCTTTGATCCACTTGCATAGAGTAATTCTAAAACACAGATGCTCACATACCCTTGCTCAAAATTCTTCTGTTGCTCCTTTTTATCTACAGAGTGAAACTCAAACTTATCACCGTGGCATTCTAGGCTTTTCGTGATCTGGTGCCTGTTCATTACTCCCATGACTACATGCTGCTGCTCTGCATTTCTCTGAGTTACTGGTTTTCCCCAAACATACTGTGCTGTTTGATGGCTCTGTGATTGGCGCATGCTGATGTCCTGCCTGGGATGCTCTAGTCTACTTTGTTGTCCACTTGAAAAATTCTTACTTACTCTTTAGAATTAGATCTTTGCTCAGACAGTGTCTCTGCTACCTTCCCAAATCCTGTCGTCACTCTGTTCGTTACATACTTCTGCAGCACCGTGATACTGTGAAAGTCGTGGAAGGAGCAAGGTGGGTGGGTTGGTAGTTGATTTGTTTGTAACCTTGGAATGGGGTTGAGGATAAGGGCACTTTGTACCAGCCCTATTTTCCATACTCTTCTTTTCCTGACATCATGTCTTTCTCTATTTTGTTCTCTTTTTCTTTGCTTTTTGTATGCCTTTTGTCTCCTTTCTCTTTGTGTCTGTTTTTTTCTCATAGGGATGTCTCAGATGCAGCTGGCCCACCATGGCCCTCACGGCTTAGGACACCCCCATGCCGGGCCCCCAGGCTCTGGGGGGCAGCCGCCACCCCGACCACCCCCTGGAATGCCTCATCCTGGACCTCCTCCAATGGGCATGCCCCCTCGAGGGCCTCCGTTTGGATCTCCCATGGGTGAGTAGGATCCAGCCACCCCCCCCCCCCCCCATCCTCAAATGTCATATTCTTGCAGCTTCTTTTGTCACGCTCCTGTCCCCTGCCCTTTCTTTTATTTACATTTCTGCTCGTGGTGTCCCTGCCAGTCTTCTCTGTACATTCTCCCAACATCAACTAGTACCTGTTTCCCAACTGTTGCTGAAGTCAGTCAACTTTTCTTTTTTTGTGTGCAGGTCACCCAGGTCCTATGCCTCCACATGGGATGCGTGGGCCTCCTCCACTGATGCCTCCTCACGGGTACACTGGGCCTCCACGACCCCCACCCTACGGCTACCAGCGGGGCCCCCTGCCTCCACCCAGACCCACCCCCCGGCCTCCAGTTCCCCCTCGTGGCCCACTTCGAGGCCCTCTTCCTCAGTAATTTCTCATTCTCTTGCCTCCTGTTCTATCTTCCCAATATTTTTTCAAATCCTTGGACCAATCCGAGTTGCTGTAGCTCCTTAGGGCTGAGGCACTAATCCCTCTCAGGCCTTTTTTTTTTTTTTAAGTGTAATTCTTTTCACAGGAGGTGTTTTTTTTTTTGTTTTTTTTTATGTTGGTCCTAAGTGTTTTGCAAATGCACAGAGAAAATAAAATTAAACTCCTTGTTTATTCTTTGTGCTCTTTTCCTCGGCAAAATAACTTCTTTGTTTTCTCTAAGAAGAGACGTCAGTATATTGGGAAAAGAATGGTAAGGTAGGAGGGAGCATGCTTATTCTATGTTTTAAGGCTTACATTTAGCTTATAAGCTGGAAACCCTAAGTACCCGTGATATAGGGTTTTTGTGAATATGAAGCGAGAACAGAGGTGAAGTTCCTGGAGATAATGCTGGCAAAAACAGGAAGGAACATGCACAAAGCCATCCACTGCAGTCCTGCTTGTAATGGTAGTAGGTTGGAGACCGCTCTCCTCTGTTGGTCAGGGATTGGTTGAATAACTTGGTAAATCTACACAGCAGCGGTAAAAAGGAGAGAGAAGACTACCTACTGTTTTAGAGAGACCTCCAGGATACATTAAGGGAAGAAAGTAACAAGCAGAACGGAACGTCCTATGCTCCCTCATCTAACATACGCATTTATTTACATTAAAAAAACCAGATAAACCAAAAAGGAAATTCATACACTGGGATGGGGAGGGGAGCTAGATTTCTCTGAGCATACTATGTTAAACTTGGTTTACTTCAACACTATGTACATAAATGTCTTACATAATTGCGAAACTGTTGAAATTGGGACCGTTGGAACTCGGTAAACCTACATTTCTTCCATGCTTTCCCTTCAGACATCATGAATGAGGAATTTGGATCTTACTCCTATTTTTTTCCTCCTCAGTCCTTCCACACCTGACTTCCATCCCATGGAAATCTGTCTTCAGAGACTTTGAGTAATTAGACCAAATCCAATGGCCCCTTTTCTGTTCTTTGCTGTATTTAATCCTCTTATGTCACCACTTTCCTAAAGTTCTCTTTCTGGTCTATATGACCATGGATTTTGCTGATGTCTAGGCAAGAAACGGTGCACCCGGCCCTCTCGTTCTCTTGAACCATTCTTTAAAAAAAATTTTTTTAATGTTTATTTATTTTTGAGAGAGGGAGAGATGACAGAGTGTGAGCTGGGGAGGGGCAGAGAGAGAGGGAGACACAGAATCTGAAGCAGGCTCCAGGCTCTGAGCTATCAGCACAGAGCCCGATGTGGGGCTCAAACCGACGAACTGTGAGATCATGACCTGAGCCGAAGTCGGATGTTTAACCGACTGAGCCACCCAGACACCCCTCTCTTGCACCGTTCTTACTCACGTGATGTGGTACCTATAAGACCTGCCAGCGGCAGCTGAATGATACAGAGATGTGCAGAGCGCTTCTGTTCTGGTGTTACCAAGGCAGTGAGCTGACACGTGCCATTATTACGACACAAAATATTCTGGGAGCGTGAGGAAGGGTATCCCGGCATGAAAAATCCGAGAAAACTTCCAGAAAAAAGAGTGATAAGTTCGGATGTAATGTCAAAGGAAGGGTAGATGTTTCCCGGGCAAAGAAGGGGAAGCTCCCTCCTGGTAGACTGGATGCTCCCGAGCAGAAGCCGAGATTGGTCAACAGCACTACAAGTGATCCACTAGAGCTGCATGGCATTGGAGCTAGCTGGGGAGCTCCTGTTGATAGGGCTTCTCTGCCCTTTCTTGTGTGGCCCAGAACCATTCGAAACAGCACACTGAGGCAAAGGGAGGAGGCTGCTTCGGGCTGGAAGCTATTGGCTCAGGAATTCTAGCCGTCCTGGGATATGCTTAGCAGCCCGGAGTGCTGAGAGAATTGCCATCCGAGCACCACTGGCAGGGCACACTGGCTGGGAAGCTGCTATCCATAAGGGAAAGCCACAGGGAGGATTTGAGCAAGGGAGTGACTGATTTGCATTTTAGAACTGTGGTATTGGGGGGAAAAGATCTTAGGGAGAAGACCGGGCAAGGAGCCAAGCAGGGCTTTCAGCAGTAATTTAGGGAGAGATGCAGTCCTCGAGGGCTGTGATAGAAGCCCGATGGAGAGGAGGGGATGCACTGGGGAGGTATTCTGGAAGGCAAAAGAATAGGGTGAGGTGTTAGATTGGATATAGTGGAGGAAGGGAGAGTGGAATCAGGATGAGAGTATGCAGCAGGAAGAATTTCCCGGGAGTTGGGATGGAAATGGTAAATTAGGTTTGGCATATGTTGACTTTCAGGTGAATTGTGGCACAGGCAAGTGGGATCACCTAGTGGGCATTTGTCAAAACTTGGGGAAGATTCCACGTGATCATTTCACACAATGAATGGCTAAGGATGCCAGGCTTTTAAATCATAATGGGCTTAATTGACTTCATTTCAAACAGCACTGCTGTGCAGTTACTTTGATGTGGTCATAAGCCGAGGCACTTGGGACCTAGCATAGTTGGCCACTGGCTCCGAGCCCAGGTGCCCGCAGCCAGTACTCCAGCAGCCCCAGGTGGTAGCAGGCTTTTTTTTTTTTTTTAATTTTTTTTTTTCAACGTTTATTTATTGTTGGGACAGAGAGAGAGCATGAACGGGGGAGGGGCAGAGAGAGAGGGAGACACAGAATTGGAAACAGGCTCCAGGCTCTGAGCCATCAGCCCAGAGCCCGACGCAGGGCTCGAACTCACGGACTGCGAGATCGTGACCTGGCTGAAGTCGGACGCTTAACCGACTGCGCCACCCAGGCGCCCCATGGTGGTAGCAGGCTTTGTCTCAGTCCCTGTGTCCTTTCTGCCTCCATGGCATCTATCAAATGAACTGACTAACTGATCCTTGGTGAGGACTTCAAGGACTGTTACCCTTATGCTGAAGATTTCTAGCGTGTTTTTTCATATAAGCTCCTGTGTGGTATTTTTGGCTCTTATCTGATAGCATGTTGATGAATTCACACCATCGAGGAGTAAATTAGTGCCTTTGCTGAATTCCCCACGTCTCTCTTTGGAACCACTATTTCCTCAGGCATTCATTCGCAGAATCTCGGAGCTTTCACTCATTCAACACTAATTTTTGAGTGCCTCCTCCAGTCAATGAGGTTGACTCCCCCAGACTCTCCTCCAGCTCTCCCGCCCCTGGCTCCTGCAGATACTGGTGCTCAGCGGTTCTCTGTGCAGGCCCAGTATTGCTGGTACATTTTAGTACTTCAGTTCACACATCTGTTTGTTATTCA
This sequence comes from Prionailurus viverrinus, assembly GCF_022837055.1. Lineage (NCBI taxonomy): Eukaryota > Metazoa > Chordata > Mammalia > Carnivora > Felidae > Prionailurus > Prionailurus viverrinus. The sequence goes on from NW_025927613.1 coordinate 2,713,145, forward strand.
CTAAACCAGGGTTTTTCCACCTTTTTTTTTTTTTTTTTTTAAATCATTGCCCCTCTACCACCACGGCTGGAGACATTGTTTTCAAATTGCCCCGCATTGTTTTCAAATTGCGGGCATGAAATTTTAAATCACAGATATGCTATATATGTCTTTTTCTCCAAATTTTTATTTAAAAGTGGAGGAGGGCAGAGAGAGGGAGGTTCCAGGCTCTGAGCTGTCGGCACCGAGCCCGATGTGGGGCTCGAACTCTCCAATGGTGAGATCATGACCTGAAGTCGGACACTTAACCCGCTGAGCCACCCAGGCGCCCCTGTGCTCTATATCTTTTTATGTACTAGGGCCCTTTGGAGGGACACAAACCATTGTAATATCTAAGATTCCTGCTCCCCAAACCAGTTTTTGTCCCCTTTGGGGGGGGGGGGGATACCACTCCCATTGAGAATGCGTGGGACCATTGGTCCTTAATGTTTTGTGGGCCCCAGACAGCCCTTTGAGAGCATGACAAAAACTGTGGACCCTATCCAAAAAAAATACATACATGCCTGTATTTCCAATATCCTGAAGCAAAAATTACATAAGGTTCATAGATCCCAATCTAAGTATCCTTGTATTACACTGAATCTCTTCAAGAACCCTGAAGGAATCTCATTCTATTAATTTATCTCCCGAGAGTACCCGAGATGCCTGGCATATATAATAATTGTAAAAATAGTAACAGCTAATGTTTACTGAACTCTTCCTAATATGCCAGTACTAAGTGTTTAATACTGTACTAAATGTTTATCTCAGTTAATCCTTGTAACAACCCCCCGAGGTAGGTTTTGTTATTACCCCCATTTTAAGATCTGGAAATGGATATTAAGTTATTTGACCAAGGTCACATGCTACGAAATGATAGATGGAATACTTGAACGAAGATCTGCATGAATTCTAGAGCCAGTTGCATAGTCATGTTATACTATATTTACCAAATAGGTACTTGTTGAATGAATGTTTTCCTTTGCTATTAACCAGCTTTCTTATAAGATAATCCCTCTTTAACTGGCTTATAAACTCCTAAAGGATAAGAGCTTTTTTTGTGCTTTTTTTGCTTCAATTGTTAGCATCTCTCACTGGAACTTTATGGTATCTTAGAAGTGCTATCATTGACCCCATTTTGTCCCTCAGTTTCCCCATCCTGACAATCTCCTGTGCTTAGAGTGTGGTTGCTAGAAGCAGTGATAGAATACAGGGGGTTGGCTGATGAGTAACTGGGCAAAGAAGCTACACTAGGAAGCTTTATAAGGCAGTGGTTAAAACACCTGGAAAGCTCTAAAAGCCAGAGACCTATATACGGTATGAATCTACTTAAATGAAGCTCTAGTCTAAGACAAATCTTAAATTTTTTTAATGTTTATTTATTTTTGAGAGAGAGACAGAGACAGAGACAGAGCACAAGCTGGGGAGGAGCAGACAGAGGGAGACACGGAATCCGAAACAAGCTCCAGGCTCTGAGCTGTCAGCACAGAGCCTGACATGGGACTCAAACCCACAAACTGCAAGATCATGACCTGAGTCAAAGTTGGATGCTTAACTGACTGAGCTACCTAGGCACCCCTAGAAAAGACAAATCTAATGTATGGTGACCAAAAGGAGATCAGTAATTGCCAGGGATGGGGATATTGACTGCAGGGGCAAGGGAATTTTGGGGGGCAAAGGAAATGTTCTTTATCTTGATCAAGGAGGTGCTTACATGGGCGTATACTTTTGTTAAAACTCATAGAACTGTATATTTCATTGTTTTATTTTTAATTTTTAAAAATGTCTTTATTTATTTTTGAGAGAGAGAGAGAGAGAGAGAGCTCAAGCAGGGGAGGGGCAGAGAGAGAGAGAGGAGAGAGAGAGAATCCCAAGCAGGTTCTGTGCTGCCAGCACAGAGCCTGACTTGGGGCTTGATCTCACAAACCACAAGATCATGACCTGAGCTGAAACCAAGAGTCAGAGGCTTAACCAACTGAGCCACCCAGGCGCTCCACAACTGCATACTTTAAATGGATGCATTAAAAAAGCATTAGGTCTCTGAATCTATATTGCCTGGGTTCCATTTTTAGTTTTGCCACTTCTGAGTTGTGTGATCATATCAAGTTACTTAACCATCCAGTACCTCAGTCTCATCATCTGTAAATGGTGACCATCTCATAGGGTTAATGTGGAGGTGGGGTGAGTTCATCAATGTAAAGTAGTGAGAAAAGTGCTCAAGTCAGGTAAACACTCTAATGAGGCTAACCATCATTACCACATACCCACTTATCACCTCCTGGGCCATAGTCTTATTTCCACACTTAATATAAGCCATTGTGGAGAAGAGCTGAGTCTAGGGATAGGAACAATTCTAGACTAAAAATGGGGCAACTCTTAGTAGGTAATTAAATTATATTCTTTGAAACAAATTATTTACCTGTTAGTTCAACACTTATATTTAATGGGAGTAAGCAGAAATTTATCATATATACTAAAGATAATAAAATTAAACTTATTTGGAATAATATTTCATTAAGTGTTTACTTACTTAATGAAATTAAGTATATATTGGGGATATAGCAGTAAATATGTCAGATGAGGTCCTTATTCCTTTAGAAATGACAATCTAAGTAGGAGAAGGCAAAAAATAAAAAAGTAAACAAAAATAATAATTTTAGATAGAGATATCTTGTAAAAAAAAAAAAATAAGGCAGGGTGATAGGATACTGCCTGGGAAGTAGGGAGGGTCATCTGAAGGGTGACTTTTTAAAAAAATTTAATATTCATTTATTTATTTATTATTTTTTAATTTACATCCAAGTTAGCTAGCATATAGTGCCACAATGATTTTAGGAGTAGATTCCTTAATGCCCCTTACCCATTCAGCCCATCCCCCCTCCCACAACCCCTCCAGGAACCCTCAGTTTGTTCTCCATATTTAAGAGTCTCTTATGTTTCGTCCCCCTCCCTGTTTTTATATTATTTTTGCTTCTGAAGGGTGACTTTTGAGTGGAGACCTGAATGGTAAGGCAAAGGTCTGGGAGAAGGGATTTCCAGGCAGCAGGACTGCAAGTGCCAGGGTCCTCTGATGGATTTGCAGTGGGCATGCTGGAGCTGTATGTAGCAGGAGACCAGGGAGGCTGAAGAGATTCAAGGAAGAGGGTTGGGGAGGCAGGCAGGGGCCAGATCCCACAAGGCCTTTTAGGCCTTGATTAGAAGTTTGGATTTAATTCTTAGTACAATGGGAAGGCATTGGAGGATTTAAAGAAAGGGGAGTGGTAAAATCTCATTAAAACTTTTCCTAAAAATTGCAGTTTAACATGTTCAGAAAAACACCTAGGTCGGGAGTGAATTTTTATATATGTATGCACCCTTTTAACCTTATATCATCAAGATGTTGGCACATTTCCAGCACCCAGAGGGCTCCCTTGTGCCCCTTCACAGTCAATTTCCACTTCCTGGTGGTAGCCTCTCTTTTCTTCATCACTGTAGATAAGTTTGCTTTTCCTTTGCACTGTATACAAATGGGTTCATAGAGTATGTACTCCTTTTGGTCCAGCTTCTTATACTCAATATTTTGTTTGTGAGATCTTTTTATCTTGTTGTATACAGTAGTTCGGTCTCTTAAAAATTTGTCAAATAGTATTCCTTATATGAATATACCACGATTTGTTTATCTAAATGTAACCATTCTTTGGCTGATAGGCATTTGAAGTTTTTGAATCTTATGAATGAAGCTGCTATGAAAATACTTGTACCTGTCTTTTAAAAAAATGTTTATTTATTTTTGAGGGAGAGAAAGAGTGGGAGCTGGGGAGGGGCAGAGAGAGAGGTGGGGACAGAGGACCCCAATAGGGCTCTATGCTGACAGCAGTGAGCCTGATGCAGGGCTTGAACTCATGAACTGCACATTCATGACCTGAGCCAAAGTTGGACGCTCAACTGACTGAGCCACCAAGGCGCCCCTGTACCTTTTTTTTTTTTTTTTTTGGCCTGTACCTTTTTTTTTTTTTTTTTGTGGGACATATGCACTAATTTCTCTAGGGAGAGAGTATCTGCTAAATCAGGTTTGATTTAGAGGATCCTCCTGACGACTGAGAATGATGGGTAGAGCAAGATTGGAAGTAGGGAAATCAGTTAAGAGGCTATTGTGGCAAAGGACAGAGATGATGGTGGCTTAGACTAGGGGACAGTGGTAGAGAAGTGGTAGATTTAGAACATGTTTTGAAGTAGGGCTGACAAGGCTTGATAAGAGCAAGAAAGGAAACAGGGCAACTGCAAGGTTTCTGGCCTGAACACCTTGATGAAGAGTTGAGAAAGACCTCAGTCTGAAGTTTATTTCTGGGTGTTACATTAGAGATGCTGATGAGATATCCATGCGGTGATACTGACTTGACAGGTGGAGATTTTGAGTTTGGGCTTGGTAGAAAGGTCTGCACTGGAGACATAAATGTGGGAATCGTCACCACATAGACAGTACAAAAGGCATGGGATTACCTGAGGTGACAAGGGAGAATACAGTAGGCGGAAGGGGGGGAAGGGGCCAGGACTGATCCCCTAGGAATTCTTATGTTAATGGACCCAGCAAAGGGGACAGTGAAGCAGCTGGTGAGCTGCATGGGTCTGTGGTTCCTGGAAAAAATGATGAAGTCTTTTCTCAGCACTGGAAAAACATATACTACCTTTCTCTCTAAGATTACAAGATTTCTATTTTAGCAAGTAAGGGATAAGTGGAGAGTATGCAAAGTCACCTTAAAGAGAAAAACCGGCTCCCTGCCAGCAAGGCTTGGCTGTAACCTAATTGAAAATATTAACATATTTAAATAAAGAATGTATCAACCTGAAGAGGGGTCAGCAATGGAAATCTAGTAAAGGGAGAGTCGCTGAGGCTCACACAGGCATAGCCTTTCCAAGTACCATCCTGGAAAGAGTGCTTTAGCCAACAGAATGAGAGTAGTCCAGGAGGATTGGCAAGGCTGCCCATACATAGAGAGGGGAGTGGAGAACTGTAGCCAAGAAGAGTTTTCTGAACCCATTGGCACAGCTCCTTCCTGGGGATGGCCAGATGCCATTAAAGATAAAAATATTCCTGTTCGGTTATGTCATTGTGCATCTATATGTTGACATTCTGATTCTGATTTGGCTTAAAGAAGAGAATGTGCTGGACATGAGTCTGAGCAACGGAAGATTTCTCATGGTAAATGAATACGTATGTATTATGGCTTTATGTTTCAGTAAATTGTAAACTTCGTTGGCACAAACAGGTATTTCCAAGATGTAGTTTTGAAGTCTGTGAAACCCTGGCCCACATCCCTATGAGAAATGACGTAAGTATAGCCTTTTTTTTTTTTAATAATTAAGTCAGAACAGCCATTTCAGAGGAAATTCCTTGCACATCTTGTTTTCTAAACGTTTGAACCTGGGCCGAATTGCCAATATTCCAAGATGTCCACGAGAATGAGAAAATCTTCTTTGAAAAAAACTGAAAAAAGTGAACTTTTGCCTGGTCACCACTTCTCCCTACCAGTCAAGGAAGTACAAATCTAGCCCAGCTCATCAGCACCGATGAACCTCTTTTTTTTTGTTGTTGTTTTTTTTGTTTCGATGAACCTCTTTTTAAAAAACTTACCTAATCTTCCTCTTTTTCCTCAATAAAAACCCTGAGCCCACTTCCTGTAATTGGGACACTTTTTGGGTTTCAACCTAAACTATGTGCCCTGAATTGCAATTCTGTGATATGAAATAAACACTTTGCCTTTTGAACTGGTTTCTTGTTTTTAGACTGAAACAAGTCTAAAAGTTAGTGGTAAATTCAACACTGCAAACGCCACCTGCGAGCTCTCTTGGGACACGGCCCACCAGGCCTCTTCATGTAACATATTCCAGCATTCTGAAGCCTCCATTTTTATCAAAGTAGAATCACACACTATTAAACCCGAAAGGGAGCTGATACAGCCTCTAGTGCAAGCCTGGCACTTTCCAGATGAGAAAACTGAGGTTCAGAGAGGCAGAGAACTTGAGCCCACAGCTTATGGAAGTGAGAACCCAGGTCAGTGCACTGTCCAGAGTACCCTAAGCCCTTACCTAGAATAGGGAGACACATTCAGTATGTATATCCCCAAACCACCCAGCTCCCCTCACCTCTGAAGCAGGGTCGATCACCTAGCGGGATGTCTTGGATCTCTGAGCCCAGGTTGTTGGTACAGGGGCAAAGCAAAGAACTGAAACTAGTTCAATCCTTCCTGCCCCAGAAGCAGGTGTGTGTGTTTGTGTTTGTGTGTGTGTGTAGTAAAAGAAATTGGATAGAGCATTGAGGGAGGGAGTCCCTCTTTGAGTCATTGGAGCAAATTAATAGAAGGAGAAGGTAAGGCCTGTAAATCCCGCTCAGCTTCGTCCCCCACTCACCTCTGCTGCTACCAACTGAATGGAAGATGGGAGGTCTGCACTGGCAGTAAATAACCAGGACTGTTTCTGGTTCTGGAAAAAGATGGCAGGGATCCAGGAGTCTCACCTCTTGACAGTTCAGGATTAAAAACTTTGTTATTCCGGCGTTCTCTAAAATGGCCAGGTAAACTCGGATTCTGAGCACTCTGGATCCGGAAGAGGGCTGTGGGAAAGAGGTTTGGCTGGGAGTGGAGGAGAAAGGGAAAGAGGAGGGTGCTTTGGAGACTGAGAAGCCCTCAAATTTGTGAGTCCTGCCCTACTAGGGATGGGGCGCTGAGAAAGGGTCTGCCTCGTTCCCCACCTCCCTTTCTGCCTTCCCACTTGTCTCCCTGACAGTATTCTTGCCTTAGTTCCTTTCATCTTTTATTCGGAACGGGCTGGGAAGGGCTATGTGTGTTATCTCCAGCTGTGCCTGTGACAGTCCCCTCTGCTGCTTCATCGTTGCTCCCCGGTGCCCTGAGGCCCTCCCCATCCTCTTTTCTTCTGCCGCTCCCCACCCCCCCAACAATGGTCTCTCCCGGTGCTCGGTGGCGCTGGGGGGTTGGGGGGAGGGAGGAGGCGGGCGGAGGCGGGGCCGGAGCGTGGGGAGTGGGGGGGGGGGGCAGGTCTGCATTGCCGCTTCCCCTGGTACCCGGAGCAGTCGACGCTGCCGCCAGCCCCGCGGCCGGGACCCCCGCCCTCACCCGGGACTGCCTTACCCGGGGCACCCAGCCCAGGTGAGACCCCTCTCTCAAGTCTCTTACCTCCACCCCGCCCGGGGCAGAAGCATCCTTGCCTTGCCTTGCAGCCATTTTATCCTCCGATGCTTTGCTTGTGGGGATGGTGACCGTCCCTGCTTTAGGGGTGAGGGGGCCGGTGGTGGTTTGAAAGGACATTTAATTAAGTTGCTGTGCTGATCAGAATATATATATGGAATAAGGGTGTTTTTCTCTACCTTAGCCAAGTCCCTAGTACGCTCTCAGATATTGACAGGTTTGGGGGGGAGGAGGATTTAGGTGAGGTAGGGTTCCCTCGAAGTCCAATGCCCTCCTCACCTTGCACGCCCCCCACCCCCGCCATAAGTGACCTTGGCTGGGGCCAGAGAATGGATGCTGCCTCAGTCTGCTCCCCTGCACTTGGGCGGGGGTGGGGGGCAGTGGAGGAAGGGCAGGTGAAGGAGGGAGGAAAGGGAAAGGAAGAATGGAAATGCTGGGTAGAGAGATGGTAAACGACCAAGGTCGGGGGCACGCGTAGCGGGGCGGGGGGGGGGGGGGGGGGGACTTGGGCAGTTGCTCCTAGGTGGGGGGAAGGGGTGTTGAGTGATGATGGGCACCTGCCCAGAGGCAGGACTAAGCGGGGGAAGACACTCCGAGAATGGATTCAGTCAACTCTAGGGGCTCCTCTGTTATGCCAGAGCAGAGGCGAGACGGGGTGGGGGATGCTGGGGGCTATCGCGGCAAATGCTGGTAGGGGCAGTCTCTTGCCTTTGCTTGTGGAGGTCTCTCCCTGTCTCCCTGCCCCTGTGTTCCTCTGTTGCGTGCATTTTCAGCTGACACCTTTTCCCCCCTCCGAACTGTGAATGCTCCATCTTCCTAACCCTTGCGGTAGGATGTAGGGAGGGGAGGTGCAGCCTTGGGCGTCCTGGGTGGGGGGCTGAGGCTCAGTCACCCAGCTGTCACAGGGAGCGGTGCTCCAGCACACCCCGCTTCCTTGTACCCTCCCCCCTCTCCGTGGTTGTTTTGACAAGTGACTGCTTCTTAATGACCTTGCCACCTGGGCTAGGGAGGGTTGGGGAATCCGGGTGACCCCCAAAGTCAGGGACTTTGATTGGGGGTGGGGGCTTCTGGACCCTCCTATAATCCAGGGCAGAGTGAGTCCTCCTGAAGGGAAGCATCTGCTCAGGAGCCCCTCCCCCCCTTCTGCAGGAAAATCTCCCGGGCACATTTTGCCGGCCAACCTTAAAGGGCCGTGTAACCCGGAGTCTTGTCTCCTATAACCTCCACCTCTCCAAGCCCCATCTCTCTCCCACAGGCTTAGCCACCCTGTGCTGCTTTGGGGCTAAAAATAGCACCACTTCCTCACCAACCTAAAGAATTTGTCTTCTTTCTCTCCCTTCTGACCTCCTGGCTCATCGGCCCTGGGGGAGCTGGCTGTTGAGACATCCTATCCTGCTGTGGCTCTGGGAGCCTTATCTACCCTCCATGCACCTCTCAGGGGTAAACAGTATTGATAAACACAGGATGTGGTTCCTGATGGGTCTTTTTGTCTCCTTCAGGGTTTGGGGAGGGCGGGGGGGGGGGGGGGGGGAATCCTAGATGGGAAGGAAAGGAGAGGAAAGCAAATGGCCATGCAGTGGGGGGATTCCACTTTCCTCTCTTGCATGGGGGTGGGTTTGGGCCTTGAACCATAAAGAAAAGAAGGTGACACAGGGGTCACTGGTTTTGGTCATTGTGGTCCACTGCTTACATCTGGCCTGAGGGGCTAAGGCTATGCTTGCCAGTGCTTCTCTCTGAGCCATGTAGCATTACTTATCCCCTTCTACCAGGGCTACCGTGTGTGCGTGTGACATTTAATGAAGGCCCTGGATGGGTGGGAACAGGAGGCAGGATATTTTTAGGGGAATGATCTCTGATCAGAATCTAGTCCTACTTCTTCTGCTTCTCTGAATGAAGGGGTGGGGGGGTGTTCTCCTATGTTTCCCTCTGGAGAATGTCTTTTTTGGGGGGGAGGCCCAAGGCCCCCTTCATTCTATACTGGCCTCCTACGCAGTGCGGTATTTGTGGACTCCTTTTTCCTTGACTCCTGGAGGAGGAGCAGAAAGGATTAAGGGGGATTAGGAAAGAAGGCCCTGGAGAAAGGAGGTGTAGCTATAGACCTTAGCCCCCAATGCTGAAAAAGTATGTATTTGATCAGCCATTTCTGTTCCTGCCCCCACCAGGGAAGGGGCTCATGGATGATGTCCTGAAGCAAGGTGGCAGGAGCCAGACATCACCTCTTCTCCATGACCTCAGGTTCCAGGTTTCCCTTTTTTTGAGTCTTCCCTTCTTTGTCTGGAGGGAGACAATGTGGGCCCATCTGCTGGAACTAATTTGAACACAGAGAGGTCTTGGGACTCTGTTTTGGGAGGATACTGGACAACAACATCCAAGTATGACCCCTACTCTTCCCTTGCTGCTTCCTGTTTCTTTCACATTTTTTTCAGTCTAATAGGAAGGAAGGAAACTAATTTATAGAATATCTACTGTGAGGTTGGATTCTCTTGTGGACTCAGAAAACTAAAGATTATTACCCCCAGTTTAAATATAAGGACACTGAGGTTGAGGGAAATTAAATAATTTGCCCAAGAGCAGTTAGCAAGTAAGTGACAGAGCTGGGATTTTAACTTAGGTCACCTAACTGTCATGTGCTTTGCACTGAACCAGCTTTCCCTTGCCAGTATCCCTTTCTGCTCCTTATCCTCATAAGCATCCAGACGTGGCTTTTGTTCTGGGGTCTTGTGAGGGAGTAGAGGGGATCGCACTGTATTATTATCATCACAAAGAGCAATAACCAACATTTCTTAATCGCTTTTTATGTGCTAGGTACTATGGTAAGGAGTTATACACATTATGTCATTTAATCCTTACTTTCCCCTTCTTAAATAAGAGGAAACTGAGGCCTGGCTGTATGGGGAGATGGCCGAGGTCACTTAGCTAGTAAGTGCTGAAGCAAGAAGTCAAACCCAAGTCTGTCTGACCCTGGAAGGGAATTTTCACCCACTGAGAAAACCCTTCCTTGTGGGAACCTGAGGGGAAGACCCCGAGAGCCCCATTTGAGATGCCATCAGTGGATTGAAGTCACAGGCTGGAGGACTTGATTCTCCTTTTACACATTCTCCCCCCAGCTCTTCCCCCAGTAAGCAAGCCAGACCAGACTAAAACAGAATTATGGTTTCTCATATTTCCTGTTTTGTTCTTTGCAGTTTGGTGGTAAAGCAAGGGGTCTGGTCTTGATGTGGGGCAGGCAGAAGGAGGGCTCTAGATAGGTGACCGTGACTCTAGAGCGTATCTCATAGGCCTGATCTCCAAGGTCAAAGTGAGGGGATTTATACTGAATGATCCACAGCTGGCCCAGGGAGGCATCCCTTTTTAACTGTGTGCAGGCTTGAAGCAAGGAGACCATCCGTATCACATGGTCTTGGTTGGGGCTCTGTATTGGCCTTCTTTACCATTTTAGGCCTCACCACCTCCTTTTTTCCCCCCCTCTTATATTTTCTAGATCTCAAGAGGCTTCTTGAAGAGAAGTAGGCGGCCTTTCCTGAGTTATCCTGGCTCCCCATCTTAGCTTGCACAACCTAGCTCCCCCTCCCCTTCCCATTCTGCTGTTCCCCTTTTCCCTTCCCCATGTATCCAACTGAACTGGCCAGAACTCCTCTCCCTCCTTTCCCTTCCTACACACTCACTGGCCAGGTCCTATTTGCTCCTATTCTGTGCCCAGAGATACCTGAATCCACTTCATCTGAGTAACTGGGGGAAGGAATCTTTCTGACTTCACAAGTCCTTGAGCAGGGAGTGGAGGAGGAGTCTAGTGAAGCATTCCCAAAGACCCATCATGGAAGAAGGCTTCAGAGACCGGGCAGCTTTCATCCGTGGGGCCAAAGACATTGCCAAGGAAGTCAAGAAGCACGCGGCCAAGAAGGTGGTAAAGGGCCTGGACAGAGTCCAGGACGAATATTCCCGCAGATCCTACTCCCGCTTTGAGGAGGAGGAGGATGATGATGACTACCCTGCCCCTGCTGATGGCTATTACCGTGGGGAAGGGGCCCAGGATGAGGAAGAAGGTGGTGCATCTAGTGATGCTACTGAAGGCCACGACGAGGATGACGAGATCTACGAGGGGGAATATCAGGGCATCCCCAGGGCAGAGTCTGGGGGCAAAGGCGAGCGGATGGCTGACGGGGCTCCCCTGGCTGGAGTAAGGGGGGGCTTGGGCGATGGGGAGGGCCCCCCTGGTGGCCGGGGGGAGGCACAGCGGCGGAAAGAACGGGAAGAACTGGCTCAGCAGTATGAAGCCATCCTACGGGAGTGTGGCCATGGCCGCTTCCAGTGGACACTCTATTTCGTGCTTGGTCTGGCACTGATGGCTGATGGTGTCGAGGTCTTTGTGGTGGGCTTTGTGCTGCCTAGTGCCGAGAAAGACATGTGCCTGTCGGACTCCAACAAAGGCATGCTAGGTAAGACACACTGGGGGGCCCTCCAGCCCTGTCCTGCCCCAAACTCTAGAAAAACCTCTGCTCCTGAGAACCCCTGTCCTTACCGTTCCCTAGGACCCCGATCCCAAGATGTCCCCAGAGGGCGTGGAGTTCCTCTGCATGCTCATCCCTCACAAACCCTCCTCTTGGGGTTGGGTCACAGTGAGATTGTTTGTGCAAGAGAGGCTTGGGGAAGGGCAGCTGGGCTGGGGCTTGGGGCAGTGGCTGGGTGGTGGTCTGCTTAGTTAGTTCTGCAGGAGGTGGCCATGGTGGGATGGGCCCCTGTTGGGTGTTTCTTCAGAGACTTCCCTTCTGTCATCTTGCTCCTTTTCCCTGATCAGGGAAACAAGAAGTCAGTGTCCAAACTCCCTAGTTTAAATGAGGAGTCAGTTTAGTAGGGTGGGGATCGGGGAGGAAGCCCAGGTCTGCCTTCAGCCAGAGAAATTGGACATGCTTGCTCTTGGCAAGCCTTGGGAGTGTTCAAGGGCCAGTGAGTGGTCTCTAATGGCTCTTCCTGATGTGGACCCTGGGGGAGGAAACCGCCTGGACTCACCCACAAAAGGTCTCTTGGTCTTGCACTGCTCCCAAGTTGCCATGAGATGTTGGGGAGATTCCCACTCCTTGGGGCTTGGCTGAAGAATGGGTAAAATGCAGAGTTTGGAGTAGATTGATTTTTAGAGTTATTCCAACTCTGAATGTAGGAAGGAAATAAGGAACAGGAGAGTTTTAGGACCAGAAGCATTGGAGCTGGGGGAGTAAAGCACGGGTTCTGTGGGGGGGATTTTGTAGGGGGGACTGAAGAAATGGAGGTGCTTTCCTAGGGACACAGGAGATCTCTCCTGCTGCTTTCAGGACGTCAAGGCAGGGAGGGAGAGGGGACCCTGGAAAGGTCTGGGAATTTGGGTAGATCCATTACTCCTTCTAGGCAAGCCAGAGATGGGGGTGTGTTGTGTGTGTGTGAGAGAGACAGAGACAGAGAGACAGAGACACAGTGAGAGATGAGAGCAAGCAAGAGAGAGCAGGAGGGAGAGAAAGAATTCTGGGGGGTCTCCCATGTCTGCATTCCTGCCTTTGAATCTCTGGTCTGCAGAGATGACATTCCGTGAGCAAAGACAGAACTCTCACTTGCTCTCATCTCTGGGTAGACTTACCTATCCTAGAAGTCTTCCAGCTCCTCAATCCATTCTGCTGCAGCTCTAGCTCATCTAATGCTCAAAAAGTGAGCGAACTGAGGCGTGTCTGCTCATACCTCTGCTGTCTCTGTTTCCCTCCCTGCAGGCCTTATAGTCTACCTGGGCATGATGGTGGGAGCCTTTCTCTGGGGAGGTCTGGCTGATCGGCTGGGTCGGAGGCAATGTCTGCTCATCTCGCTCTCAGTCAACAGCGTCTTCGCCTTTTTCTCATCTTTCGTCCAGGGTTATGGCACTTTCCTCTTCTGCCGCCTCCTTTCTGGGGTTGGGTGAGTGGCCACCTCCTAAGCCCCTGGAGGCAGTCCTGAGGGAGGACTGTGCCTTTGTCGCCGTTATGTTTCTAGAACCCAGCACAGTGCCAGGCACACCAGATGCATCTCAAATATGTATGAATTGAATGAATGAACTCCTTTCTCCTACCGTCTTTAGGCCAGCTTCCCCCTGTCCTGGACCCACCTACCGCCTGCCCAGAGCACCATTCCATGTCTCGTCCACTCCTGAGTCCTCCACCCCACCCTCCAGTTCCATTCTGAGCCTGGCTCCATGACGAGAGGCCTGGTGGGTCTCAGCTGTACCCCTGGGTGCCTGTGAACCCTGGAGTTATCCCCTTCCGAGTCTCCATCTTTCCTGCATTTGACAGCAGACCTTTCTGTTAACACCCACAGCTGCCAGAAATGTGATGCGTTGACCCACCACACTCCCACACTCCCTGAGCCGTCTGCGTGCATTCTTTGCCCTGTCTGCAAGCTCTTTTCCGGCCTGCTCCCTCATCCCTGCCCTCGGACTCCTCTTTGCCTAGCTTTTTCCTGTGGGGATTTTCCCTCTTTTCTGTAATCATCTTCTGTCTCTTGCAACTCAGTAGCCATCTTCAAGGTTCAATGTTTGTTCCTTCCCTTCCCCTCAGACCTCCCTGCCTGTTCCCCAGGGTCCTGAGGATGGGTGCGTAACAGCTGGTGGTGAGGGAATGTATAGGGCACTGTGTGAGAAGTCTCTTTAACAAGGTGTGGAAGATGAAAGGCACTTGGGGATCCAGAGCACTGGGGCAGGGGATCAGAAATAAGGCCATTTTCTAATGCTGAATTCTCACAATGCTCCCCAGGATTGGAGGGTCCATCCCCATTGTCTTCTCTTATTTCTCGGAGTTTCTGGCCCAGGAGAAACGTGGGGAGCATTTGAGCTGGCTCTGCATGTTTTGGATGATTGGTGGAGTGTATGCAGCTGCTATGGCCTGGGCCATCATCCCCCACTACGGTAGGCAGTCCCCGGGGAACGCACCTCAGCCTCTCTCCCTCTTCTCCTGTGTGCCCTGTGGTGGGAGCCCCCAGCCTCTGGCCTTTCTGATGCTGTGACTGTCCCTGCCAGGGTGGAGCTTTCAGATGGGGTCCGCTTACCAGTTCCACAGCTGGAGGGTTTTTGTCCTCGTCTGCGCCTTCCCTTCTGTGTTTGCCATCGGAGCTCTGACCACACAGCCTGAGAGCCCCCGCTTCTTCCTGGAGGTGAACGGGGCCAGGGCTAGGCTGGGGGAGGGGCAGCAGGGGGCTCTGCTCAAACACTCACGGTGGGTTTGGTTTGTGGGACCCTCACAGGGCCCATACTCCTGGGGACTTTATCTTGCTTCCTTTTTCTTACATTGTATCTCCAGAGGGGCTCTGTGGGTGGAGAAACCAGGGTACCTGCCCAACCATGGGTGGTTTAAGATGTTGCAGGTGGGCGCTCTGCCCCTGACTTTATCACTCAAGAGAAGTTCCCACCCTGTGCTCCTTCCCCCTCCAAGTAGATCTTGGTCCAGAAGCTTAGGATGCTGTCCCTTCTCTGACAACCTCCCTGCCCCTTGCCAGCAATTCCCTTGTCTTCAGTTTTCTCTTTCCATTGTTCCAGGGGATCCCTAGGACCTGTAGTTGTAGCTGTCTCCTGGACTCCCCCTACGCTTGCTCAAGTCTTATTACATTTTGCTGTACCCCTGCTTGGGGCTCTTTAATTGTGGGTGATGTACACACCCACAGGTCAGAGGTAGGGGTGGGAGACTTTTTGTGTCCTGTGACTACAGAAGCCACACTGGAGGAAGGGGGTCTATTACCCTGGGTCAGGGAGGAGCTAACCTGGAGGTGGGAATTGTGTCTGTGGCTCTAGAACGGGAAGCATGATGAGGCCTGGATGGTGCTGAAGCAGGTTCATGACACCAACATGCGAGCCAAGGGACATCCTGAGCGAGTCTTCTCAGTAAGCCAAAGCCCCTCCCCTCAACCTCCAAGGCCCTCAAGCCCCAGCCCCACCTAGCCCCTCTCTGGATACCACCCCCTGCTTCCCTACACATCTCCCACCACATTCTCCTTCAATGTCCTCTCTCAGAGTATCGCATCCACCCACTGCTGCCATTTTGCTACTGTTTTGAAACTGAAGCCCCTGGATGGGGTTGGGAAATAGACTATGTGACTGCTAACCGCTTCTCTTGACCCCAGGTAACTCACATTAAGACAATTCATCAGGAGGATGAGTTGATTGAAATCCAGTCAGACACAGGGACCTGGTACCAGCGCTGGGGGGTCCGGGCCCTGAGCCTGGGAGGGCAGGTAATGAAGGACGGTGTGGTGAAGAGAGGGAAGGAGTGGGAGAGGCGGAGACAAAGGCCTGTTTGTGGGGTGAACTGAAGGGAAGGGGGACGGGAGAAAGTGGGGGACCTGGGGTGGGAGTGTTAGAAGTCAGTACAGCTGCTATCTGACTTTGTTTTGTTCCACCTAGGTTTGGGGGAATTTCCTCTCCTGTTTTGGTCCAGAATATCGACGCATCACTCTGATGATGATGGGTGTGTGGTTCACCATGTCATTCAGGTGAGGAGGTGTGTGGGGGCAGTGGGGATCTAAGTCCTGAGGGATGAACGGAGGTTAGACAGTCTGGGGTGGGGTGGTGGCAGGGAGACTGTTAGGCCAATGGAGGAGCAAATGGCTGGGAGATGAGAGTACAGTGGGTGGGCAGAAGAACCTGAAGTCCCTGAGACCAACAGCAATGAAGGGAGGAGTGCTGAGGGATGAGACTGGAGAGGCAAGCAAGGTCCTGACTCTCCACCCCCTCATTTGGGACCCTCTGGTTCTAATCGTGAGCCCATCTGATTCCATCGCGCTTGACTCTTCAGCTACTATGGCCTGACTGTCTGGTTTCCTGACATGATCCGCCACCTCCAGGCGGTGGACTACGAAGCCCGCACCAAACTGTTCTCTGGGGAGCATGTAGAGCATGTGACCTTTAACTTCACTCTGGAGAATCAGATCCACAGAGGGGGACAGTACTTCAATGACAAGTACGTGGGGACGCTTACATTTCACTTCTTCCCTGTTCCTTCTACCCCTTGTCTCTTGCATGGGTCTGGGAGTTTGGAGACAGGGTCTTTGGGAGTAAATACCTGTGGTTTCTCCTCAATTCCAAGGGAGTGAGTCTTGGAGGAGGGTATGAGGGTAAGGGGGAAGTGTTTCTCATCATCCTGGCCTTACAGGTTCATTGGGCTACGTCTGAAGTCAGTGTCCTTTGAGGATTCCCTATTTGAGGAGTGTTATTTCGAGGATGTCACTTCGAGCAACACATTTTTCCGCAACTGCACATTCATCAACACTGTGTTCTATAATACTGGTAAGATGCCTTGGCTGGTGCCTGTCGGACCAAAGGGTTGAGTGGACCTTGAAGAGGGGAGAAGGAACGTTCCTCACTCCCTAGTTCAGGGTTCACAAACTGAGCTCTCTGGGGCCCTGTAGGAAGGTGGTGTGGGGGCCTATTATCTACCACCAATAATTCCAAAAATTGAATGGACACTGAACATTTTTCTGTAATAGTTTTAAGAATATCTGGCAAAAACATCAAGTTTCTTTACCTTTGAGCTGGAATTAAAGCAAATCTGCATTGTTATCAGCGTACTTTTGAAGTGGGCAAAACTCATTCAAACAGGGCCTTCAGGGGAAAAACAACAACAAAAAAAAGGAATATTTTCTGGGTAAAAGGTTGCGAATCATTACATTAGTCCAGTTTTTTAAAACAGTGATTCTCAAACTACATGCACATGAAATGCTACTTTGCCAGCTAGACTGAGGTTCCCACCCCTAATGGCACTGGGTGAGTTTTTCCCAACTTGCAGGGAAAAATAATGGAAGGGGCTTTTAATGATTTTTAATATTTTGCTTGGTAATTTTTCCTAAACCCATGGCACTGCTACTGCTTATAGTCAGCTAGGGCAGACCAAAAGAATGAAAAAGAAGCAAAGATTATTAACGAGAAAACTTGGAAACAGCCAGTCCCACTGTTTCATTTCATAGACTATGGTCATTTTCTGCTGTAAAGATTTCTAGTTCCTATGATGATATTATTTGACGTTTTACAATGAAGGCCCTGAGCAGTTTTGAGAGCCCCTTCCCCCCCCCCCCCCCAACTAACCCCACAAAGGCAGAGTCCTGAGCCATAAGCAGTAGCAGCTTCCCCCTGCCTCTCACATTTGCTGTGATTGCCTTCCTGTCTTGGTTTTTGCCCGCAGACCTGTTTGAGTACAAGTTCGTGAACAGCCGTCTGGTGAACAGCACGTTCCTGCACAACAAGGAGGGCTGCCCACTAGACGTGACAGGGACTGGTGAAGGCGCCTACATGGTGTACTTTGTCAGTTTCCTGGGGACGCTGGCTGTACTTCCTGGGAATATCGTGTCTGCCTTGCTCATGGACAAGATTGGCAGGCTCCGAATGCTTGGTAAGGGGGTGGGTGGGTGGGTGGTGGTGTGTCAGAACTGATAAGGGGGCTGGGGAGCAGGGTGAGGCTGTCAACAGGCTTCTTACCTTATTCTGAAGGAACAGCTTAGCTAGAGAAGGTTCTCGCTCTCGTGTCTTCTGCTTAGGTCTTGGCTGCAAGATGGGGTGGGGCCTGACCTGGAAGTTTCTCTGGGGGAAAAAGGAGGTAGACAGATTAGCAAGTGCACCGGCTTTGAGGTTATGGGTGTTGAATCTCAGCTCTACCACTTAACCTTGGCCAACATACTTTATGAGCCCAGCTGTGTCATCTGCAAAACGGGGGTGATGATAGTACCTACCCCATTGGGTTGATGTATTAGATCAATGCATATAAAGCATCAAGCTGCTTGACCCATAGCTGTCATTGAAGAGATGGTTGTTACTGATATTATCAATAAAAATATAATTATAAGGAAGGATGGGGATGGGTGAAGCGCCTTCCTTTTGAGTACTCTGGGAAAAAGATCTCATCTTGAGCTTCCCTCAGACCTAGTTTGAGGGCACAGGGTGGGTTGTGGATGAGCATTACTTGGCCAGGTTCATGCCACTCCCTCATTTCCTGGCTCTAGCTGGCTCCAGCGTGATGTCCTGTGTCTCCTGCTTCTTCCTGTCTTTTGGGAACAGCGAGTCAGCCATGATCGCTCTGCTCTGCCTTTTTGGGGGGGTCAGCATTGCATCCTGGAACGCGCTGGACGTGTTGACTGTTGAACTCTACCCCTCGGACAAGAGGTAGTTGGAGTGTCGTGGGGGCAGGGCAGCCGGTTTAGGGTCTACACGGCGGCGGCGGCGGGAAAGTGGGGTGAGGAGGCGGCTGAATGGGAAATCATCCGTAGGGTTAACAGGATATACTTTCCCATTGAATTTCTGCTCTAAGAGCTGGTAGCTTTTGTATTCACTCCTTGCAGCCTGAACTATTAACCTAATTTTTTGGTCTTCTTTTCCCTTTGCCTCCCAATCTGTATTCCCTGATGTACATGCCTCACCTCTCTGATCTTTCCATCCTTCATCTCCCTTTTGCACACTGCCTGCCATCTCTCCTTCACCTTCCCACCTACTCACCTGTCCCCTGCAAACCCTCCTATGCCTCTTCCTTTGTCTCCCCTTTGCACTGCACTGGGGGTCTCCTGAGCAGGACCACAGCCTTCGGCTTCCTGAATGCCCTCTGTAAGCTGGCAGCTGTGCTGGGGATCAGCATCTTCACATCCTTTGTGGGAATCACCAAGGCTGCCCCCATCCTGTTTGCCTCAGCTGCCCTTGCCCTCGGTAGTTCTCTGGCCCTGAAGCTGCCCGAGACCCGGGGGCAGGTGCTGCAGTGAGAGGGCCTCAGGGCCTTTGGGGGTGGCAGGCACACTGTGAGACCAACAGCTCCTCCTTTTCCCTCCCTGCCCTGCCATCCTGGCCCCAGAGCCCCCACTCCCCACGCCCCTGTGTTCAGTGTCTTAGCCATGTGTGTGTGCGTATGCATGTGTGTGACCCCGTGGGCAGGGATACAGGGAAGGCTCCTTCATCCCAGTTTTGGGATGCAGCTCTACTCCCCACCCCTTGACGTGCACACCCTTCTCCCCCAGTGTTAGTGAGGGGCTCTAGCTCTTCCTGGCTCCAGGGGCTCCAGCACAGGCTTCCTGCCCTCCCCCCCATTCCCTCTGCCTAGGCCCTGGTGAAACCATGGGCATGTGGTTATGCTGGGAGCTGGGGCTTGGTGTAGTCCATGGACCAAAAGAACTTCTTAAGAGTCAGAAAGGCCGCAGGTGCCCTCTCACACCTGGATGCTGGGGGAGTAGCAATAAACCTCAGCCCCCTGGCCTCCACTTTCCCCTCAATTTGGGCTATAAGTAAGAAGCCTGAATTTTAT